>NC_083709.1:35618928-35927500 GCF_033118175.1 Dama dama
GATTTATATCAGCCTTCACATCTCTATGATGGATCACTCACCAGAACCATTAATGAGAATATAATTAACAAGTAACTACAAAATGTCAGATTGCAGTCACATAACAACAACAAATCCATCTTTGTGAACTGACTGCTTGTGTTTTTTGATATCAGAATTCCTATTTCCTTGATTCACAACTTTGCTAAAAGCCAAATTTATCTTTTGTAAAGTGAATTGGAGCATATAGGTTAAAATTAAAGCCTAACAGAAATAAAATACATGACATTCCAAACCTTTAGAAGGGAAATCATGAAAAAATTTAATCCATATAATAAATAGAGAAAGTGAAGTTGCTCAGTCATGTCCAACTCTTTGCAACCCCATGGACTGTAGCCCTACCAGGCCCCTCCATCCGTGGGATTTTCCAGGCAAGAATACTGGAGTGGGTTGCCATTTCCTTCTCCAGGAGATCTTCCTGACCCAGGGATTGAACCTGGATCTCCTGCATCGTAGAAGCAATAAAAAAGAAAAAGCATTAGCACATAGTAAAGAGAAAAATCAAAAGTAAATAGAATATGGAGGAAACAAACTGAGGAAGTAAATCTCAATATAACAGCCATCACAGTTGATGCATCTGTCCTATACAAAAATCACCAACTAACAGATCAATTCTCAGTTGGATTTTTTTTTAATTCCAGTAATATGCCATTTAAAAGAGATCCATCTGAAATATAATCGCATTGCTCTGGTATGGTTATCACTAAATGCTATTTCAGCAATCACATCTATGTGTCTTTTTTGACACCAAGAAACACTTAGCTGCTTTGGTTTCCCTTAATTCCAGTGTGGAATAAGCAACCAAAGAAGTTGACAACTTTCTCCATAAAATGAGGCACAGAGAAACAAAACGTAACTGTCAAGAATGACTGCTTTGTTACAAAGCCTGTGGCTATTTTTTGTCACCTAACATATTAACTCCTTTCTTTCACATTAAAATATATCCTCCCCAAGAAGTTTATTCAGAAAGGATTTGATCAAAGAACAGAAAGCATATAATTTTACATGTGCTACTATGAAATGTGAAGACATGTTAATTGTACGTGCTAAAGGAGCATGCTGCAGTCCATGGGGTCGCAAAGACTCAGACATGACTGAGCAACTGAACAACAACAAATGTGTCCAAAAAAGAGGGCCAAATATTTGAACATCTGACCAACAATCACTAAAAGCAAGAAAAATAACTTACCCAGTTCATTTTATAGAGAGGAAACTGGAAGTTCTGGCATTCAAGTTTGCTCAACAGCCATGAGGAGGAAAAAGACATGATAGTCTTTCTATAAATCTAAAGAGCTAATGGTGACAGGTTCAGATACTAAATTCATGGGAAGCCGTAAGATGAGAACAATTCCCTTGTATGGTAGCAAAAACCCTACCCTTGTGGTTTCTTTGCATTTGTTCAGCGAGGCAACCACTGTTTCCTATTAGGCAGCCTTGCAAATATCTGGAGACCTAATATTATGTAGGCACTGCAGATGGTGACTGCAGCCATGAAATTAAAAGACACTTGCTCCTTGGAAAGAAAGCTATGACAAACCTAGACAGTGTATCAAAAAGCAGAGCATCACTTTGCTCACAAAGATTCATATAGTCAAAGCTATGGTTTTTCCAGTAGTCACGTACAGCTGTGAGAGCTGAACCATAAAGAAAGTTGAGCATCTTAAGAATTGATGCTTTCGAACTGTGGTGCAGGAGAAGACTCTTGAGAGCCCCCTGGACAGCAAGGTGATCAAACTAGTCAATCCTAAAGGAAATCGACCTTGAATATTCATTGGAAGGACTGATGCTGAAGCTGAAACTCCAATACTTTGGCCACCTCACGCGAAGAGTTGACTCATTGGAAAAGAGCCTGATGCTGGGAGGGATTGGGGGCAGGAGGAGAAGGGGACAACAGAGGATGAGATGGCTGGATGGCATCACCGACTCGATGGGCATGAGTCTGAGTAAACTCCAGGAGTTGGTGATGGACAGGGAGGCCTGGTGTGCTGTGATTCATGGGGTCGCAAAGAGCCGGACACGACTGAGCGACTGAACTGAACTGAACTGAACTCACTGGAAAAGACCCTGATGCTGGGAAAGATTGAAGGCAAAAGGAGAACGGGCGTCAGAGGATGAGATGGTTAGATAGCATCACCAGCTCAATGGACATGAATTTGAGCAAACTCCATGAGATAGTGGAGGACACGGAAACCTGGGATGCTGCAGTCCATGAGGTTGCAAAGAGTAGGACAAGACTTAATGACTGAACCACAACAACAAAGCCTTCTCTTCTATGAGGTGTACTATGCTCACTACTCTGGGCACACAAGGGCCAGCACTTTACAAAAAATCATCTCACTATGGAGACTACAACATCCGACTCTCAGCAAATGATACGATTATGTAGAAAACTAGCAGAGATAGAGAACTGAACAACACATCAACCACCAAGATCTAATTGACCTTTATAGAACACACCACACAACAACAGAAGAATACACACTCTTATCAAGCACCCAAGGTATATTCAGCAAGACACATCACATCCTGGGTCATAAAACAAACCTCAACAGGTTGAAAAGAACTGAAATTATCCAGAGTATATTCTCCCAACATGATGGTATCAAACTAGAAACCAGTAGCTGAAAGACAGTAAGAAAATCATCTCATTGTAACCATCCCAAAGTATCTTTTAGAAAAGTGCTCCAAAACACACTTTTACACTTAATGAGAATGAGGCTCAAAGAAGCTATGTTACCTATGTAAGGCCATAAGCATGAAGTATTTAAGTCAAAAATTTTATTCAAGAATATCTGACTCCAAAGGCTATAGTTTTCACAATACTATGTTACCTCTTAACAAGCAGAGCTTACAATTCAGTAATTGCCAAACTTGATCATACCCTCCCATGTTAGTTTTTTTAAAAGCATGTAATCCAAATGTTTTTTATTCATGTATTATAGTCCTACTATCTAAGTCCACATATAAAAAGTAGATATTTTGAAAAGATACTTGTCTAAATAGAAATGAATAGAGGTTCTAATATTTTATTTGTATAACTCAGTGATGGTCATGGTATCCCTCAAGATTTAGCATTCCATCTAAAACCCTATCTCTTTTCCACCTGCTTTTAAGGTATTCTCTTCTCCATCTTTACCCTTGCTGTTCATTTTTCACCAGATTATACCACTGCCCATTTATCCTTGTTCAATTACAGTCCACTGCTCCATTCTATAAAGATATCTTTCCATCCCGGGTCTGTGTTCCATCATTGACTGTCACTCCCAGCTTCACATGAGCTGCTATACTGATGGACCTGCCCTCAACAGCTTTATCCAATCAAGACTAGAAATTTCAACAGTACAGGGCCTATTCTTCAGCTTGTCAGACTGGGATTACCGACTATATTGAACATCATTTTCCAGCTACTTTTAATTTCACTTGGTTGTTCTCACAAACTATACTTCACCATTTTCTTTATAGGATATCATACAAGATTTTTTCAAACACCCTGTGGAATTTTAAGTGTGGTATATACCACTTTTCAGAAGTTCACTACTGGAAGAAACCTTGAGAGCCAACCAGTCCAAAGGTTTCAGTTTACCTGGGAGAACACTGTGATTCAGAGAAGTTAAGTGGTTCTTTCAGGTGACCCAGGCAACTGAGATAGATTCTAGTTCAGGGCTGAAATCACATGGTTTAAACCTGGACTATCACAACATCATCAGTGGCCTAATAGAGAAAAAGGGAAACACTGATGGAGCATGTGATAAATGCCAACTGTTACACTCGATGCTACACACTGTCTAATCAAAACCTCCATTTACTGGCAAGACAGTAAATGCCTACACAATCAGCTAGACAGTGTAAGTGAATGAGAAGGGAAGGTATAAATCAGCTGGAAGCAGTGGTCCCACCCAAAGGGCCCACAGCTTAAGTGGCCAGTCAGAGACACAAGGACAAAAATGCCAGACCTGATTTCTTCTGATGCTTACATGTCAGCAGCTATTTCAAATGTGACAAGTTCTGGTCAAAGAAACCATCTCCAAATGGCAAACCACTCAATGTATGCCAGGCATTGTGCATACCTCCTCTCACTATGTTCTTTCCACAAACAGGGCTCTAATGGACGAGGCACTTGTAGCTCAGAGAGATTAAATAAGGTTGCCGACATAACTAAGAATACCAGACCACCAGACCTGCCTCTTGAGAAATCTGTATGCAGGTCAGGAAGCAACAGTTAGAACTGGACATGGAACAACTGACTGGTTCCAAATGGGAAAAGAAGTACGTCAAGGCTGTATATTGTCACCTTGATTATTTAACTTATATGCAGAGTACATCATGAGAAACTCTGGGCTGGAGGAAGCATAAGCTGGAATCAAGATTGCCAGGAGAAATATCAATCACCTCAGATATGCAGATAACACCACCCTTATGGCAGAAAGTGAAGAAGAACTAAAGAGCCTCTTGATGAAAGTGAAAGAGGAGAGTGAAAAAGTTGGCTTAAAGCTCAACATTCAAAAAACTAAGATCACGGCATCTAGCCCCATCACTTCATGGGAAATAGATGGGGAAACAGAGGAAACAGTGGCATACTTTATTTTTTGGGGCTCCAAGATCACTGCAGATGGTGACTGCAGCCATGAAATTAGAAGTCACTTACTCTTTGGAAGGAAAGTTATGACCAACCTAGACAGCATATTAAAAAGCAGAGACATTATTTTGCCAACAAAGGTCTGTCTAGTCAAGGCTATGGATTTTCCAGTAGTCATGTATGGATGTGAGAGTTGGACTATAAAGAAAGCTGAGCACTGAAGAATTGATGCTTTTGAACTGTGGTGTTGGAGAAGACTCTTCAGAGTCCCTTGGACTGCACGGAGATCCAACCAGTCCATCCTAAAGGAGACCAGTCCTGGGTGTTTGTTGGAAGGAATGATGTTGAAGCTGAAACTCCAATATATTGGCCACCTGATGAGCAGAACTGACTCATTTGAAAAGACCCTGATGCTGGGAAAAATTGAGGGCAGGAAGAGAAGGGGACGACAGAGGATGAGATGGCGGGATGGCATCACTGACTCAATGGGCATGAGTTTTGGTAAACTCTGGGAGTTGGTGATGGACAGGTAGGCCTGGCGTGCTGTGGTTCATGGGGTCACAAATAGTCAGACACAACTGAGTGACTGAACTGAATTGAACATAACTAAGAAGTGGCAGTCATATTTCAAGCCCGTTTAATAAACACCTCCACAATACTGCCTCATTTGATCCCTGTAGCCACCTCAGAACAGTTATCATTCTCCATGTCTGCAGACTGGGGCAAGCAAGTCAGAGACTAGTAGATTCTCATCCGACATACCAAAAAATCAGTTCTATGTCTTCCAGTTTTAATAGGGATGAAGGACTCTTAAGCACTGAGTATTAAACTAGAAGGTATTTCTTGACTTCGGCTTTTTATTTAGCTTGGAGGTCACTGTCCAGATTCTTGTGCCTCTAAAGTAAGCCAATTTTAACTTTTATCAAACAAATAACACTAAATTTGAATTATATCTGATAACATAATCATAAACCCTGAGAGTACACTTATTTCTGCATTTTAGCACCAGTTTCTAACTTGAATACAAGAGGACATGTAAATACAATATTCTGTATAACTAGGACTAGTTCTCTCCCTGAATCTAAATGTTAGAGTCCAAAGATGAACTATTCTATTTTCTGAACCTCTACTCATTCATAAACCTCTCTCCAGCCCAGAGGCATACAGAATGTGTTGGTGTGAAAATGTACACACACACACACACACACACCACACTTACTTCAGGGGCTAACAGGAACTCCAGGGATAACTACCCTGGTGGCTCAGTGGTAAAGAATCTGCCTGCAATGCAGGAAGCGCAGGGGAGACATGGGTTCGATCCCTGGGTTGGGAAGATCCTTTGGAGTAAGAAATGGCAACCTGCTCCTGTATTCTTGGCTGGGAAATTTCACAGACAGAGCAGTCTAGTGGGCTACAGTTCATGGATGGGATCACAAAGAGTCAGACATGACTGAGCATGCATGAGCACTCCATTCCACTCTCCACACCTACCAGGCATCTCAAAAATAGATGTAATGGTTCCCACCCTACAGCTGCAGCATCTACTGCTAATCCTGCACGTGGGGCTGAGAGTCATCCCAGGAACACACATTAGAGGACCAAAGAGAAGGAAGCATTGTCTGGGGAAGGGATCAGAGCCAAACAGGGCATTCCTTCATAATTTAGGATCACAATGTATATACAGGGAGGTGCTCCTGCCCTCTCCCCTTTCCCTTCTTCCCTGCAACTGTATATTCCCTCCCTAGGACCCTCTTCTACCTCCAGTTAATTCCCTAGGAACTACCACTAACAAGATAATTTCCATCATCTTTTCTCTGTCTCTCATGAAAAGTCACTTGAGCTTTTGTTTGGCTTTATTCCTACTCAAAGGAAGATAATCTCATGTCTGATTTCCTATTTAATCAGTTACTTCTTAGGAATATTTGCATTTTCAGCAGGAGCTCCCAGAGATGGGAAGACTTAATTTAAAGGACTCATTTCTCTTGGTAGGTTTTCTAGTCCTTTGGTAGGGCAAGGGGTGTTGATGTCAAGGTACAGCTTGGAGGACTTCAGTCACATTAATGCAGCTTTAAGCAACCTTCAAATAAATAACCAGTATTTTTTTAAACATTTGCTATGGGGCATATCTCACAATGTTCATAAATGATTTAGATGAGGTTATACATTAAAATGCCTAACACTGTGGGTGGTATAAATAGTAAACATTTAATAAGCAATGTTGTTTGGTACTATTTTTTATTAATTGTTATTATAAGCCCATTTTCTTTCACACATCCAGTGTGATGATCCAGTGAAATTCAGATGAAATAAAACTTTTGTTAGACATCCCAAGGTGGGGGGGGGGGGGCGGAATTAAAATATGCCACAAAAAGAAATCAGACAAAGAGGAAGCATTATAATTAGCTACTGAAAAAAGAAAAGGTATCAGAAATGGCTACTCACCTTGCTGTGGTTGTCTGAACAAAATAAATGTAGATTTTACTTTTTTCCTAGAAAAGGAAAAAGTATCCAAAGGAAACTGACTTCAAACATCAACGCTACACAGCCCTCACAAAAAAAGGAAAGGGTTTTTTCCCTTATAAGTGGCCTACTGAAGGGATAGCACCAGACACTCCAAACTGAGGTTTTTCATTAACAATCTATAAATGACTGTTAAAAGGGCAGCATCTTAACCAGTCTTCATTAAACCAACTTTCCGCAGCCAGAGTAGACTACATGGTATGAATACCAGAAAGAGGCACTTCCCGACAACTCAGCCTCAAGAGCGAGACTACGGGAAGCACCTCTTACATCCTACCTGGAGTTAGTCAGTTAATCCAATTCTGGATGCTCATCTGTAACAGCAGTCCAACAACACACAGTTTTTATTAAGCCATTAAAATCACGTGGAATCTCCATGTTGAGAGCACTGTAAAATGAGCATGCTGAAAATCTTTCATTATAATCACTGAGGGGTAGGGTCAACCTCTTCTGTTCCTAGAATAATAATTAAAATCATAACCAACTTCTACTGTGTGCTGGACACTGTCTTAGGGTTTTACATATTGTGACTCATTTAACACTTACAAGTACCCTACATCAAAGAAACTATTATTATCCCCTTTTGCACACAATAAATACAAACTATAGGGAAATTAAGTAATTAGTTCAAGTCACTATGTGAGGGCCAAGAATGTTAGCTAACAGCATGTGTAGGCTGCTTCCCTGTTCACAAAGCACATTAGCTCTCTGGTCCTTATAACTGTTTTCTAAGGCAGGTATTTTTACTTCTGTTCCTAATCCATAGATGAAGAAACCACCTAGAGTGGCAAATAGCTTGCCTAAAGGCACAAGTAGAGGCGCTAACATCAGATACCTAGTCAACCACAATAGCCTACCCAGGCATGCCGTGTGAGGACCTCCTGCCAGAGATCTCACCTCTGAATGGGATGACACTGGGGGACTTTGACGGCCATCTGCCCCTTACATCTCTCTGCTTTCCTGCCCCCAATTCTCCAACTGGTCACATGTACATACCTTTATCACAGTGTTACTATATTTTATTAAAATGGCCTATTCATACATTTTGGTCTCCAATAAGACAAGAAGCACCTGGAAGGCAGGATTATGTGTTATTCATCACATAAAATACTCATTGTCAATATAAAGTGGCTGGCAACTGTAGGCACTAAAAAAAGCTGAACTGAAATACAAATTCAGTGTGCTTAAATTTATTAGATTATATTTCTCTTTGAGGTAAATGACTAACCTTTATTTCATGGCCATTCCCTAGGAACAGTCACATTTTGCTTATGTAACTCCATGGCTGATTCATGTCAATGTATGACAAAACCCACTACAATATTGTAAAATAATTAGCCTCCAACTAATAAAAATAAATGAAAAAAAAGAAATAACCTAAAAAATAAAATAAAATAAAACACCTTATGTCTATACTACCATGAGTGAGTGAGAGAGGGAAGTTGCTCAGTCGTGTCTGACTCTTTGTGACCCTGTGGACTGTAGCCTACCAGGCTCCTCTGTCCATGGGATTCTCCAGGCAAGAATACTGGAGTGGGTTGCCATTTCCTTCTCCACTATACTACCATAGAATACTTCAATTATGTAGCACCTGACAATGTTCTTCATTAATGAAATCATCTTTTCAATCTATACCATGAATTAATAAATGAACTACTTTTTTATCCCATTTTCCTAACCTCAACTGTGTACTACTTAGCTTGTCAGGCAATCATGTATATTTTTTAAGCAAACATGACAATACCCATTGAAAATATTTTTATGATAAGCATTAAAGATGCTCAAACATGTTCCTCAAGATGCATGAATGTAATTTAAGTAGCTATTTATTATTTAGTTATTATTTCTTCTTTGCATGTCTGAGAGTAAGGTGAAAGATACCAATCACAGGCACATACTTTAACAATTTACTATTTATTATTGAGTATCTGTGATATTATAAATATAACAGATAATTTTCACCAATGTACAGTAGGCAAGATTATCTATGTTACTTGTAATCTACACAGAAATGGCATGGAATTATTTTTCTGAATTGTGGAATTCTTGAGATTCAAGATTCAAGAATAGTTAAAACCTCAACTTTCAATAAACTATTTTATAACTTTCAATAAATGGACTATTTTATATTGTATCTACTGATTTTATGATATATTGGTCAGTTAGTTAATCCTCTGAGAAAACATTACATTTTAAATAATATTAAAATTTCCTCTAGAATATCCATTCATGGTTAACTTTCTTAGCACAAACCTGTCCATCAAAATAACTAAAACTGGAAACACTCCTGTAGAAATGACTGAGATAATATCGTGCACAGCTTCAACAACACAACTCAAATAGAAAAGAAATTCAGTATTGCCTGTTTGGTAACAGAAGTAATCTTTAGAAAACCAATCTAAGGACTGAGTTCTAGGCTAGTCTTCCACTTCCAAAAGTCAAACTCTGCTTCCCTGTACACAGCCACCTAATCATTCTGCTTAAAGAGCTGTGGGGAGGAAGGAAGAGGGCACTGCAGTCTCCCCTGCATTTCTCCTCCAAATCCTCATCCCACTTTTTCATCTGAACGCCTCAGACTTTCTCTTTCATACATCACCGTGTCTAATGTTTATCACATATTCCACTTGGGACAAAGAAAAATCCCAGCAGCTCTGAGATCAGTTGGCACTGTATCACTAGCCAGCACCAACATTCCTTAAAAGCAAAACCAGGTTAACGAATGACCATAAAAGTCAAATGACTGAAGCCTCCGGGTAGAACACAAGAATTGTTTTTATAAAGAACCTAAGTTTTAAACTTATCTTTGAGGCATTTTTGACATTTTTAATCTGAAAGTAGAACTTGGTCACAGATATTATCTAATCCATTCAGGAAGACAAATGATGAAACATCATTGGGCACTAGTTTTACAATAAATTGTAGTCTTCTGGAACTAGATTGATTTTCTTTTTCCCCCTTTACAGCTTTCCCATTCATGAACCCTAGCTCAAAGCCTCACAGGGGTCCAGAGCATTTCCAGAGAAGAAGGAAAATGCATGCTGATCCAGTTTCTCTCTTCCTCACTGCCCTCTGCTGAGGGATTTTTCACAGAAACGCAAAGAATTGTTTAATGTCTCAACACCTGCTGAACACTGAACCATGGTTTCTTCCTGGACCTGTTTAATCTCACTGCAGACCTCCCATCACATTCTCAGGGAGCAGCATGTCTCTGTCTTTAAAAGGAACAATTTAGATGGGAAATGTCCTCATGTTACCACACCCAGTTATTTTTCTTTTTTTTACTATTACCTCATTTTCTCTACATATTATACTCTTAAAGTTGCAATAGAGCATTACACTTTTGTCACAAAACAATGTGTTCTTTTATCTTTCATTCACTATTTCTTGTTTACATTAACTTACTGGTTAATATAGTCAGTGGTGATTAAATTCACTTTTACCCAGAACTTCATTTGCATAAAGGTTCTCTTTAAACATTTTCTTATGAGATTCCTGAACATTTCTGGACAGGGCATACATCACTTTCATCATTAAAATCTGTCGACTGAGCACTTATCTACTGTTTTGGACTAGTGTTACACAGGCATACTGTCTCAGCAACGGGAGCTCTCCTATTAACAAACCAAAACACTCACTGCCTAGCATAAACGCAAGATTCTTATTTACTGCCACACATTCAAAGACTGCTCATCCACTCACTTGGATAACAAAACTTCTGTGAACAAAGAGAAAAGACTACAAGAGTCACCCTTCTCTCTTGGAGTGCAGTTACTCAGGGGGAATAGCCCAGAAACCCATCAGAGAAATAACATTATAATCACCAGAGTAAGGAGACTTTACAAATGATATAAGAAAACAACAACCCAGAGAAGGAAAGTTTAGTTCCTTAGCAGGGATCAGAGGGTGGCAGAGGGGAGCAGCCAGAGAAGTATCACCTTTTCCAGTCTGTTTGTTTTAATTAATTTTTATTGGTGTATAGTTTCTTTACAATGTTGTGTTTGTTTCCACTATCTAGCAAAATGAATCACCTTTATACAGATCCTCCCCCTTTTGGACTTCCTTCCCATTCAAGTCACTACAGTGCCTTAGTAGGGTTCCCTGGGCAATACAGTACCTTCTCACTGGCTACCTATTTTATACATAGTATCAACAGTGCATAAGTGTCAATTCCCAATCTCCCCCAGTCCCAAGTCCCTTGAGATCTATATATGTGTTGTCTGTGTCTCTATTTCTGCTTTGCTTGCAAAGCAACCCGGTTTTCTTTTGACTGAGAAAAGGATTCTCATTTGTCAATTTCTTGCCCTCCCACCACCTGCCAGCTCTCTCCTCAGCTTGACACCTTCTAGCATCTCATTACTAATTAGATCAAAGAAAAGTCAAAGTTTAAAATGTAGACTGAATAATGACAGGAGCCTGGTTATGTAAATATACTGTACAACTGTTTTACTCAGGGTTAAAAAAATTTTTCTAGTCATTTCTTTTTTTATGAATTTGATGTTTTCCACCCACTTGAAGCTATCACGTACCCTCCATGTTAGCCTCTTATGAAGTCTCCATGGACATTCACCAGCAAAACCTAACTCTAAACAAGGTATCCCATAAGGTCTCACAACTCTTGCTTCAGAGAGTCTTAAATTCTCACTTAGAAAAAGGCTTTTCTTTCCTTTTTTTTCCATCAAAGCTTTCTCATCTCAAGAAGACATCATCACCAAGACAGGGGATGATCTCAGGGTAATTAAATGAGTCAGTGAGTCCAGAGAAGATTTTAAGGCAGCTGAGGAACACAAGCACTAGGAATGGAAAACAACCATCTACATTGTGTAAAGCAGGTCACGAGGCTCTCTAGATGAGAATCAAAAGAGTACAGAAACGTAAATGGATGGGGGAAATAGTTGAAATGGTAACAGTTAAGAATTTCCAAGAATTGTTGAATTACAGGGGACAGGTATGTGGTCAGGCTGGGATTGTTTTGTATGTATGTGATAAATTACAACGTCCCCAATTTCTTGAGCGTCACACTGACTGTTCTTTCCTTCTTGGCTCAGAACCATAACATGGCAGTGAAACCCACCTGAGCTCTCGGCAGGAAGCGATCAGATGTGTGCAGAAGGTCTACTGACTTGGGCGGGTCCAAGCCCTGTGGAGGCTCAGCCCAAGCCTTGGTAAAAGGTCAGGGAAACACCCTTGTGGAGGGAGTGCCATGGAGAAATGGTTAGCCATGTCGTTAGGCCAAGCCTGAGCCCTAAACGGCTGGATTTTCACAACTCTGACCTGGGCACCACTTGCCAGGAGCTATCACCAAGACGTGACGACAGGGCCCTCAAAGCAATGGACCTGGAAATGGGGAGAGGGGCTGGGCTTGTTAAATGGGCATTTTAAAAGATACATTGCACTGGAGAGAAGCCCCTACTGGCCCTGCTCCTCTAGTAATGAGCTGTCCAGAAAAGAGTCTGTCTGAATACTCTTTGAGTGTCTTCTTTAGAATGTAGAACCTGAAACTTCCCTGGTGGTCCAGTGGTTAAGAATCTGTTTTCCAATGCAAAGGGATGCAAGTGCGATCCCTGTTTGGAAACAAAGATCCCATATTCCACAGGGCCACTCAGCCCAAGTGCCACAATTAGAGAGAAACCTGCAGGCAGCAAGTAGGGAGCCGGCACACCGCAGTGAACAGCCTGTGTGACCCAACTTAGACCCAATGCAGCCAAAAGAATAAAGAACTGATTTTTGAAATGCAGAACCTAAGTGGGTGCTTTTAAAGCTCTTGAGGTTGTATGTCAAGGAGAAGCTTTGGCAGCTCTTGACAACCTAAGTGGGTACCATTCACAGTGCTGAGTTTTGTCTTTGTGGGGGTTCAGAAAGTGAAATATCAAGAAAGGTTCAATCAGAGAGCTGAATGTGGCCCAGGCTAGGAGACAACAAAGCAAACCTGAACTCCTGTCCATCCAGCTGAGAGGAAGAAAAGTGCTAAAGAAAGTGGCAAACAACCAAACCTCTGACGGAGGGAGCAAATGGAGAGTGCCCTTGTTAACAATACCAAAAAAAAAAAAAAAAAAAAAAACAACCAGACTTGGTACAACAAGGAGGGTGCTGCTGGGAGGACAGCAGAGGGTCAGTCCCTCAGGGGCTGCCCTCACGGTCTCCCCTGTTCACCCCTGAACGGAGACGACTGAACACCATACACCTGACACCACTTGTGTATTCTTGTGCGACTCCTTCCAAATGTTACAACCGACTGCTATCATGAATACACAAATTCATTTTAAAGCAAAACGAAAGAAAGAATTTCCAAGAACTGAGAAGTGTGGGGAGAGGGGGGATAAATAAAACACCCAGTTGAAAGAGTTTCCAGTGGAAGGTAGAAAATAAAAGGAGTGTAAGAAAGCAAGCAGGCAAGCAAAAAACAAGCACAATGAAGATAAAAGACAATATCAGATGGCATATATAAGCCTGATGGAATAGTAATAAAGAAAATGGATGAAACAATGCCAAAAACACTCTCAGACTGAATTTTTTAAAAACCATGACTCAAAGAGTCATGATAGATAAAATGTAAGTATACGAATTAAGGGTAACACATAGACCCAGGTGGCACAGTGGTAAAAATCCACCTGCCACTATAAGAGACATGGGTTAGATCCCTGGGTAGTGAAGATCCCCCTGGAGAAGGAAATGGCAACACACTCCAGTATTCTTGCCTGGAAAATCCCATGGACAAAGGAGCCTGCAGTCTATGGGGTCACAGAGTTGGACACAACTGAGTGACTGAGCACACACATAGAACTTTCGAAATACACACTGTGTTCTTTTTAATCAAGCACTCATAGAATATTCACACAAATTGACCAATTCATGAACAACAATGGAATCCTCAAAAAATTACCAAAACGTCCATCAGATTATATTATAAAATAATAAGTAGAAACAAATAATAAAATGATATGCTATCTATCTGAAACATACATAAAAGTAATAATGTGATTTCAAGAAGAAACAATGAGAACTAAGCATCCTTAAAGCATAATAACAAGGGAAGAACTCATGCCAAAATCTGTGAACTGTGCCTAAAACAGTAATAGCAGGAAACTCTGAGCCAATAAGTGAATTCATTAAGGAAGACAAAGCCAAGAGAATAAAGCCAAAAATGAGAAGGCAGTGAATAAAGATTATGGGCAGAAGTCAATGAACTAGAAGAAGTTTCCAAAAAATAAATAAAAGAGATTAAGAAGTACCCAAGTGTTTTTTTTTTTTTTTTTTGGTCTTTTTTTTTAAAGCTAATAATTTAGAATATCTTTAGGCAAGGCTTACAAGACAGAAGCAATGAAATGGCAAAATTCCCTCCTTCACTCCATTAAAAAAAAAAAAAAGGCAAAATCCGGGGAGTTTACAGGAGGAATAAAAATAGATGGGATTCTTAAGTATTACAGCAAATTCCCATAAGCTATCTATTTTACACACGGTCATGTAAGTTCCCATGTTACTCTCTCAAACCTGAGCTCTGTAACAACCTAGAGGGGTGGGGTGGGGAGCGAGTTTCAAGAGGGAGAGGACTTTGTATCCCTAAGGCTGATTCATGTTGATGTATGGCAGAAACCAACACAATTCTGTAAAGTACTTATCCTTCAATTAAACAAATAAATAAATTTAAAATTTTTTTAAAAGTAAAGGAAAAATATAGGGAAAATAACTATTAAAACAATGAGTAAGGGAACAGAAAAAATATCATGTGAAACACTTTTTAAAAGAAACAAAAGCTGAAAGAATTCATCACTCACAGACTACTAAAAATAAAGCAAAGAGGGATGATAAAGGAATGGAAAACTAATGGGAGAGTTTTTGCAAAATTGTCAAGTACAAAATCAATATACATAGAACCAATAATATTTCTTATCACTGTAACAATCTATTTGAAAATAGAACAAACAACATGCAACAACAAAAGCAATATATCTAGAAATTAACCTAACAAAGGTTGCACAAGATTTTCAAGGAGAAAATGTTAAAATCTTAAAGCATATTTTAAAATCTCCATATAAATAGGAAGAAAAGATACTCATGGGCAGAATGAGTTTCTCCAAGATCAACTTATAACATCAGTGCATTTCATACAAAATCTCATCAGGAGTTTGAGGAAACTTGACAAATTAATTCTAAAAACATACATGGAGAAAAAAAGAAAATTAATAGCTAAGACATTTTATGGAAGAAAATAAAGCAAAAGCTGAAGAGGCTTATCCTGCCAGATAGTAAAATTAATCATATCATAGTAATTGAGAACAGTAAAAACTGGTGAAAAAGAATCAAGAAGCAAAGTCAAGAAACAGAACGTGTGTTCTTTCTATCTTTGTCATACACACAGGTGCACACAGACATGCACACACACAAACACACGCAGAGGGAAAGAAGGGAGTCAGAGAAAAGTTCTGGGGTCAGTGACAGGGTGTCAGAATTCAGGTCTGGGGAAATTCAGTGGTTCTGTAATTAGGATATCAGGGTGATCAGTGAAGAGAAGGAAACCCTGTATTCCATAGAATAAGAAACACACTTTCACAGCAGAGTAAAGCTCACCATGGCTAAAACAAAGAATTACTATGAGCAATCTCATGTATTTTATATGTTCCAAATAGGACCAGATTCTATATTGCACTGAGATGTGCTTTACCCTTAATATTTACCTATAGTCTTACAAAAAATATGTTTCACTTAGTTAACTGAAAACATCATGTGGACATCATGTGGATATTACATCATATTCACTTCAACCCTTGATTTCCAGGGATGCAGAACCCAGAAATACAGAGGGTGGACCATAACGGACTTCAGCTTCAATGGACTTTGGTATACACGGAGGTCCTAGAACTAATCCCCCATGGACAGTAGGGGATGACCACAGCATGATGATTAAGGCTTGGGGAACACACAAACCAGAGACCATGTTCTTCTGTGTACTTCAGATGATTACAAAAATGGCATTTATTCTTAGTTTAGGTAAAATCTTGGCAGAATCCCATCTTATTTTATATAGGTACACATGTGCAATTTTTCATTCCATAACTGAGTTGAGAATCTGAATGAAAATTACATCATCTCAACTGTTGTTTTTAGTTAAAGTTATAATCAGAGCTGGTATGAAGTCAGCTCTACTCTCTCCAGGGAAGATGTCATTGTCATGTATATTAGAAATGTGTGGGACTCAGAAACTGAACATGAAGGCTTTTCTTTTAGATTAAGTTAAAGTATGAGTCATTCCTCATTTTTTTCTGGGTAGAACATCTGGATTTGTTAAATACCATTTTGGTACAAACTTGTCAAAACTGTTAACTGTGATTTTTCTTCCTTATTTCTTTGTTATAACAAATGTATAACAAATTGGTTTGAAATGTTTATCTGTTCAAAATTTATGCAAAGAAGAAAAAGCACCTACATTCCTCTAAGAAAAACAATGTATTTTCTATCCAAAATAACTTAAAACATTCATTATTTTCTGCATGACTATAATAATACCTTATTTAGGTTTTTATTAAAAGAAAATTGCACTGCCTCATTGAGCTGTCTAATTAAGCAAACTCACCTGTGTTAATTAATTGGCACAGAGAAAACAAAATAAAGTTTTATGACATCCTCCCTGTCCTTTTAAAGTGTCATATCATTTGGTGACACAGATTTATCTTTATCATACCATTATTATCTCTTTCATCTAAATCATACTGAAAACACAGACCTTTTGAGCAAATCAGAATACAGTATTTGTGAGGTGAGAAGAGTTGTTAAATTCAAAATATAGCTGTATTTCTGCCTTTAAAAACATATACTGTACACCCCAATGTTCATTACAGCACTATTTACAATAGCTAAGACATGGAAGCATCCTAAATGTCCACTGACAGATGAACGGGTAAAGAAGATGTGGTACATATACAATGGAGTATTACTCAGCCATAAGAAGGAATGAAATAATGTAATTTACAGCAATGTAGATGGACCTACAGATTATCACAGTAAGTGAAGTCAGACAGAGAAAGATGAAAATCGTGGAATCTAAAAATGATACAAACGAACTTATTTACAAAACAGAAAAAGACTTACAAACTTAGAAAACAAGCTTATGTTTATCAAAGGGGAAAGAGGAGGAGCTAAATTAGGAATTTGGGAATAACATATATACACTACTATATCTAAAATAGATAAACAACAAGGATCTACTATATATCATAGGGAACTCTACTCAATATTTTGTAATTATCTATATGGGAAACAAATCTAGATTTCAGATATATACATGGGCTTCCCTAGAGGCTCAGCTGGTAAAAAATCTGCCTGCAGTGTGGCAGACCTGGGTTTGATTCTTGGATTGGAAAGATCCCCTGGAGAAGGGAATTGCTATCCACTCCAGTATTCTTGCCTGGAGAATTTCATCGATGGAGGAGCCCAGCAGGGGTCTCCTGACCTGGGGCCTGCTGACAGAGGACTCCTGGGAGAAGAGTCCATGGGGTCACAAAGAGTTGGACACAACTGAGTGACTAACACTTTCTTTCACTTTCACATATATATATATGTGCGTATATGTGTGTGTGTGTGTATACATGCTTTGCTGTACACTTGAAACTAATACAACATTGTAAATAAACTATCCTTCAATAAAAAAGTAAAATTTTTTTAAAAATGTATACTGTAGAACCTTATAATGGATGCTTGAGTTAAGAGAAAAGGGCATAAAAGGCCACATTAACAGATTTACTTTTATACACACACACTCACACTGAATATCACACAGGAAAAGCATTTATACTCAGAATAAAATAATATACTTGATGAAGTAGTGCTTTTTCTATCTGCATCTCATTGTAGTAATTTGAAAAGAAAATTGATTGTTGATGTGGTGAACAGTCCACAGTACTCTGCTTCTGGGCTCTCAATTGTAACCTGTATTGTCAGCTTTCTCCAGGAGTTGTCTTCATCATTTCCACCTCGATGAACCAAACTATCATGGAAAAGTCTTTAGAATACATCATATATACCAAAAGACAAACTTGAGACAGAGTCTGAGATCTGAAAACACAGTAATTTAGAACTCTTGAGAGTCCCTTGGACAGCAAGGAGATCCAACCAGTCCATCCTAAAGGAAATCAGTCCTGAATATTCATTGCAAGGACTGATGCTGAAGCTGAAACTCCAATACTTCGGCCGCCTGTTGAGAAGAACTAACTCATTTGAAAAGACCCTGATGCTGGGAATGATTGAAGGTGGGAGGAGAAGGGGATGACAGAGGATGAGATGGTTGGATGGCATCACCGACTCAATGGACATGAGTTTGAGTAGGCTCCAGGAGTTGATGATGGACAGGGAGGCCTGGTGTGTTGCAGTCCATGGGGTCGCAAAGAGTGGGACACAACTGAGTGACTGAACAGAACTGAAGAAGCTACTTGAAAGAAACCAATGGTTCATTTTCTGAGCAGCTTTGATTCTATCAAAGCACCATCTAAGTACATTTTGGAAAATGAATGTATAAATGATAATGATAATAAGAAAATAACCCCAGGGAACTCTCCTTCTCAAGTGTCTAAATCATTAACTTACTAATGCTAAAGAAAAATGCTGCATATTTTTGAGCAAGTTAAATTGACACACTGGCTTTCCAAAAAAAGGATAGAGCCAAACTTCTTTGCCTGACATTCATCTTTAATATTCTGACCCCAAAGTACCTTTGCTAGCCAGCTTCCTATCTTCCTAGGCCAAGCTGACTACTTAGCAGTCCTCAATCCCATCTCAGGGCTTTGTACATGCATTTCCCTAATCTTGGTCATGATTTTTTCCACCAACCATTGATCTCCATATATAGAGACACTGTCAATTTCTAAGGTCCAATTCAAAGGATGTCTCTTAGAACCTTTGAGTAGTTAGATGCCATATTCTGTGCTAAGGACTTCACATACATTTTATTTATCTAAATCTTTACAATCATAATAGCTACTACCATTATGTACTTACAATGTGATACCAAGTGTTTTTTAGCCTGACTGTATTTATCCCTCATGACAAACTAGTTTGTTATCCCCATTCTACAGATGTAGAAGGTGAGGCTTCAAATGTTAATCATGGGAGTTAAGAACACTAGCTCTGTGGTCTGAATTGGCAGCCCAGTGTCACCATTTGCATTTTCCTAAAGCAGCAGTTTTCTCAGATGTTAAAGTGTGTGTGTGTTTGTGTGTGTATCTAACAAGAGCTCTTTCACAGAATCTGTTGTATGCACTAAATGAAATCACCCACATAAACCATTTAGCACAGCATCTGGCACACAACAAGGTCCTGCTATTATTCGTTTTAGTCTTTGCCCACAATATATAGTATAATGTTTTTGCACATTGCAGTCACAAAAAATATATTTATAATTAGAGAATATTCCATCTTTTCTTAAATTTCTTTTGCAAGTCAATTTAGAGAAGCAGTTTGTGCCTTGTTAATTTCATTGCTGGAAAACAAGAATCTGAGTTCAAAAGGTTTATGCACCCTTTGCTCCCACCTGTTACCAGAAACCTCACACTGTAAGAGCAGTAGGGAGACAGCAACTGAGCTAAACTTCAGATAACCGGAAAAGCTATTTGTTTGGAAACACTAGAGGCTGTCCGAAGGTAAAACTACAATATTCAACTCAAGTACAGTGTGCACACCATTAGAAAACTGATAAAAGAATCAGCATTTACCCACCAAACAGGGCTCCTTCTAAAAGTTTAAAGATGCTTTTTACAAATGAACTCATCCAGGTAAAAATCAAACAAAATTTTTCAATTTTGTTATAATTGTATCCACAGGCATTGCCAGTACTTTACTAGAATTTATACATCAATTTAGGGAAAGACAGGCTTTTCTATATTTACACTCTTCCTTGAAATTAATTTTAAAAGTTGAAATTTTATGCTATTATGCTACATTAGGCAACACAATGAAGGAAAAAATATTCTCTTAGGCCTTAATGATGTGTTAAAACTGATCTGAATATTTTTATAATATAACCCTCATTTTAAGGACACAATAATAATAAGTAAATGGATAAAAAAAAAAACAGCCACAGTAAATAAACATTTTAAATAAACCTTTTAGAACATTCCCAGGCCTTGGCGCTGAGAAAACTGGGCCAAGTGTCCTGGGGAGGCACAAGAAAGCCGCTGGCCGTGTGCTGAGACCGTGCCCTGGTCACAGACAGTCCTGTCACAGCTGACAGCTGGTCGCAGTTCACCTTCACAACAGCCCTGAAAGGGCTAGGCCTATTTCACAGGCAGGAAAACAGGTTGAGAAAGATCCTTTTAAAATGCAAATATTACTGGCTTTCTTTAATATGGGATTGGCCAAAAAGTTCATTTGGGTTTTTCCATACCATCTCACAGAAAATTCCACAAACTTTTTGGCCAACCCAACAATGTAATACACAGGGTCTCTAGTATAGAACAGATTATGTGTCCCATAAACCTGTCTAGTGTTTTTAATAGTGAGTGGGAAAAAATGCTCTTGGGAAAAAAAGTAATAAAGGGCCAGTAAATTGAATTAATATGGTTTAAAAAAATACTGAATATGAAAGAGAGAAAGTAACCTCCTTTCAAGTTCTTCACTCACATAATGACTAGTAAAAGAACGAGTATAAATGTTTAGAAGAATAACTCTTTACTACCATACTTAATTAAGAAACACTGCAGAATGCTTCACTGGCAGAAGTAAGCAAGATTAAACTGGCAAGGGCTGTATACATTTTAAATGTTTCCACTTTATGACACAAAATTCATAATTCCACAATTAATTAAAACTAAGATAATAAATTACAGTAATATTCACTCATTGTAGAGTGTGATAAATTTTGTAATTATATACAACCTTATAACCTTCAATACCTCCATTCACATATCACAATCCCATCACTCTGAAATGCTTTCTGGTACTCTTTGCAATAAATATGCACAGACAACTTTCAGCACAGGCAATCACTGATCTACTTTCTATCACTGGTTTTTCCTATTACAAAATGTCATATAAATGATATCAGACAGGATTTATTCTTTTGAGTTTGACCTCTCTCACTTAGCATGATTTTTTAAGATTCATCAAAAGTCAACATGTATCTGTATGTATTAATACTTTTGTTCCTTTTTTAGTTGTATTCCAGAGTACAGATATGCTGCATTGAGGTTTTGTCCTGTTTGGGACTGTTATGAATAACATTGCTATGAACATTTACATAAAAGTCATATGGACACATGTTTTCATTTCTCTTTGACAAATATCAAACTGTTGGACTGCTAAGTGAAATGGCAAATTTAGGTTAAACTTTAAAAGATACTGCCATACTGTTTTCAAGTTTGGATTCCCACCAGCAACATACAAAGGTTCCAGGGATTCCACATTCTCATCAATATTTGGCATTGTCAGTCTTTTTAACTTCACTCATTCTCATGGGTATGTGGTAGTCTGTGGTTTTAATATGCAATTTCCTGACAACTAGTGATGCTGAGCATCTTTTCTTGTGTTTACTATTAATGTACCTTTTTATGACATGTTTATTCAAATATTTTGCCCAAAATTTTAACTGGGCTGTCTGCTTTTACTATTACAAGAGTTTTTTATATGTTCTGAACAAAAGCCCTTTATTAGATTTATGTTTTACAAATATTTTCTGCCAGATGATGGCTTGCTTTTTTATCCCCAGATGTTCTCTGAAAGGTAGTAGGGTTTTGAATTTTGATAAAGTCCATTTTACCAATTTTTTCTTTGTACTTCAGGCTTTTTGTATCCTCTTGAAGAAATCTTAGATTAGAGATGCAATCCAATGCCACAAGAGAAAATGGCACCGGTCTCACTCTAATCCTGACAATTCAGAATTCACAAATTCATTCAGCATACCTTTATAGAGCAACTGCAACATAAACTACACTTGTCTAGTACACTCTCCGGCCAAAAGTCACCTCCTACCTAGTCAGTGTTTTAACATACCGCAGGACTTAATAACTGGAAAATTAGACTTTATTCTTACCTACGGAATAAGAATAATTAAAATACACACATGTGTCAGCCCACAGCATAGGTTATCTTGTATAATCATCATTGAAAACCCTAGGAGATAGATACTGTCACCATCTCTGTTTTCACCAAGTGCTTAAGAACATGGGCACTACACTGCATGTGTTCAAATTCCAGCTCCACCATTACCTGGTTAAGTGATCTTGAAGCCATCTAACCTCTCTGCACTTCCATTTCCTCACCTATAATGCAGACAAAAATAATAACACCTGTCTCAAAGGACCACTATACATAACATAATATGAAAAAAGCACTTATTTAGTTCAGTGCCCAGTATACAGTAAGTACTACGTAAGTGTATGTTCTACCCACATTTACTATACAGATGGATCAAAGGGATGAGACAGAAATGTATGTATCTGAGGGCAAAAAGGTATTAGCAGCTCTCAAGGTGTGATCCTTAGACCAGCAGCATCAACCTCACCCGGGAACTTGCTCGAAATGAAAATTCTCAATCCTGCTTGAATCAGAAACTCTGGAGGTGGAGCCCAGCAATGCAGTTCTGAGAAACCCCAGTGACTCTGATGTCCATTAACATCTGCAAACCAGGGAAATGAGAGAAGTCAGACCCATAGCACAGAGGGGTTTACCTACAGGCTGATGGGGAGGGGTGGATGGAAGGACCACTCTACTGGAGAAAGGAGGTCCATCAACCTGCTGAGGTTAGTTTAAAAGGCTGAGGTGACCACAGTGGGGGCTGGTGGTTCAGGCGGAGCCCACAAGGCAAAGAGACCTTGTTCTGTAGACCTCCCAGTACCCCAAAGAAGAGATATAGTGGCCCTGTCTCATTCTAAGTCTCAGCTCATGTCATCTTCTCAAAGGACCCTTCACGCACCGTCGTGTCCAAAATAGTCTCCATCAGCTCAACTTCTCCCCCTTATCATTTGGTTTTCTGTGTGGCATTTTTCACAACTAACTATGCCTTCACTGGCTTGTTGCCTTTTCAGTCTGTCTCTACCATCCAAAGAATTGATGCTTTTGAATTGTGGTGCCGGAGAAGACTCTTCAGAGTATCTGAGACAGCAAGGAGATCAAATCAGTCAATCCTCAAGGAAATCAACCCTGAATATTCATTTTAAGGACTGATGCTGAACCTGAAGCTTCAATACTTTGGCCACCTGATGCAAAGAGTCAATTCATTGGAAAAGACCCTGAAGCTGGGAAAGACTGAGGGCAGGAAGAGAAGGGGGCGACAGAGGATGAGATGGTGGGATGGCATCACTGACTCAGTGGACATGAGTTTGAGCAAACTCTGGGAGATAGTGAAGGAGAGGGAAGCCTGGTGTGCTGCAGTCCATGGGGTTGCAATGAGTCAGACACAATTGAGCGGCTGAACAACAACAACAACAGTAATAAAAGAGACCATTAGGATAGGGAACTAACCCATTTTGTTCATTTTTCATATGTCTAGCTCTCAGCTTCAGGCCTAAAACACAGCAAACACTCAATAAAATATTTGTACAATGGACGAATAAATAAAAGAACATCCAATAACATAATGACTTTTTTGATACTGACTTGAAAAATTTGCTGGGGATTGAGAAAGTAGTTATGGGCTTCTCTGGGACATCTTGAAAAACACCAGTCCTATGAAAGCAGTGTTTTAAGATCGTAAAGGTGAGTATTACGGAGGAGTGAAAACCAAGTAACGACGTGAGTAACAACTACTTTCTGGCCACCCGCTGGTACCACAGGCACTGTGCTGGGTACTTAACTGCATTCTCCAACTCCCTCAGAATAAGCACTGAGGTTGTTCTGAGCACAGTAACAATGACTTCTGAGGTTATTTCCCTACCTTAATTGATAAGGAACCTCAGGCTCAGGAAAAAAGAAAACATTTGTCTATGGGTGCACAGCTAGTGAGTGGACAAGACAGGATTCAAATCACACGTCTGTATCCAAAAAGCATGTTGTTTCCACTATCTCTTTGTCCTTACAAAGAACAGTGTGGAATGCCATCTTTGACATGAACTCATTCCTTCAGAGATGTTACAACACAGCCCCTGACTTTAAGAGCTCACAACTAAGTGAGGAACACTGACACACCAACAGATAATAGTGAAACAAGTGCTACAAAGGAGGTGGGACCAGGGGTTCATGGGAGTTCAGAAGGGGTTCCCAGAGTTCCAAACCAACTCTCAGTTAAGACCAGGGATTTGAGAAAGTTTTGTCTGGCTCTAAATCTGATGGCCATATCCTAACCAATCTCCATTTACCAGCAACACTTTCTCAAGTAGTAATCTGCAGTAATAAAGTATGTAGCAAAACAGTGAGATGATCTTAAATGCTAGCCTAAAAATGTAACATAAGTTGAATTAACCACCAAGGGTTTATCCTCCTGTCCAAAAAAAATGCCACAATTTACTGCAAGCTGTGCCCAACAACATCAGTTCTTCTCAGAAGACACACCAATTTAGCAAGAAATAGTGCATGTATTAAGTCTGTCTTCTGATTCTTTTTCCTTCCAGACAATCAGCACATTAGACCAGGTAGTCTACTAAAAGCAAAATGAAGGAAATTTAGCAGTAACAACATATTCACATGTATGAAACGATCGAGGACCTCCTTTTTGCTCAAGTGTTCAACATGCCAAATTAGTTACTATGAATTTAAACCCACAAAGAACATCAAGCAAAATAAGCAGTACAGACAACTGATTCAACTGCAAAGAGAGACAGTGGGCCTTAATTGTGATTTTGTCTTTAAAGACAGTGCCAAGGATAAGGTAACTAGTGCCAGTTCAGTGGACACAAGAGAAATAATATTTGAATTAAATGTCTACTTTAAACTGTTTTCCAGCATAAGTTAAATATTTGACTTGATGTGAAGGTTATTAACTCTATGGCTAAAAACTTGCACAATGGGAAAATAATCTTCCTGGATGAAAAGTAGTATCTGATTTCCTCTAACATTATAAAAACAGCTAACCCGCTACAAGCTGTACCCCGACATAATTCCACCAGTGAAGAAGGTCGTTTTTCAGAGTTACGATTGACATACAGAATGGAATAATGGATCTGGGCTATAATATGTTATTGTACATCACAAGGTTTCCTTACACAAATAGTTTAGCTGAAAGGAAAATACAACATGTTTGGAAAAACAGAAGGAGTCTTGGCATAGGATAAAATTCAGGGAATTCTAGGTAGGTTAGGAAGGTTGTTCATGATATGCATAATCCATCCATTTTTGAACACTTCTATGCTGCCCACAATGGCAAGTTTCATACTAGAATCCAGAAATACAATGATAAAATGTAGTTTAGACTTCTCAATCCAAGGTCATCTTGTCCTAGACACTTCTTTTTGAAGATTTACTATTGCTCAAAAATGCCACCATTAATACTTCACACACAAGCACCTGCACATGTGTACACACACACATGCACACACACACATACACACATGCACAAGATCCAACATCACTTAGGATTCCATGAAAAGCACAGCAAGATGACAAGAGATAACCAAACATTGCTAAAGAAGCAAAGCTTTGGCATCACTGTGCTTGAATGCCTTTGGAGGTCATGTGCCCGCCTAAACCTTAGCCACTGCATTCAGGACTTCTGGTTTACTTGCTGCAAGCACCTGGCTGATCCATGGCAGCTAGAGAAAGTAGCAACCTTCATCCTCTCACAGCCTCCAGTGATACTCCTCCACTGGAGTCCAGAACAACTAAGAAATCTCCAGAAAGCCTTAAGGGAACCACTCATTTTTCTCCCTTGTTCCTGAACCCCAATGGGCACCACAGCTGACTCCAAGAAACATTCTAAGAAGATTAAGTCAAACCATCCAATTTCCCTGATGTGTATTCTTCACACCAGACACCTGCCTTTTCAACTTGACTAGGTGGTCTGTGAAGACACAAACTCTGCATCCCCAGCCCCCAGAAGGCAAATGCTCAGTACATTTTAGGGATGTGCTGCTTCTGTTTAGTTGCTAAGTCATGTCCAACTCTTTGTGATTCCACGGACTAGAGCCCACCAGGCTCTGCTGTCCATGGGATTTCCCAGGCAAGAATACTGGAGTGGTTTGCGATTCCCTTCTCCAGGAGATCTTCCCAACCCAATGATTGAACCCATATATCCTGCCTGGCAGGCAGATTCTTTACAGCTGAGCCACAGGATTCTGAATTAAACTGAGTTCCTAAAAATGAAGCAGTCCAATGCCAGGCTTTATGGCTCAGGGCTGGGTGCTCATCTCACCACCTCTTTTTTCACTTCATCCTAATTAGAGATATTCTGATAAGTACTTGCATTGGACCCTGTGCTGCCCTGCAGATGCTTTCATCACATCATGACATAAAAGGATGCTAATCCTTCTCCTTTCAAGACCGTGCTGCAAGCTCCATGAGGCAGAAAGTACACCTGCATAGCCTAGTTCTATAGTTCCCTTGCCACAAGAGTGTCAAGCACTTACTTTGGGCTCAATATTTATTGGCAAACTGAGGTGTCCAAAGATGTTGTCTCTGCTCATCCACAGGAGACAGAAAGAGACACTGAACAAACTGTGGACCAACCAAGTCAAAGACTAAGAGAAGAGAGAATGGCCAAGCTCGGTTAACCTTAATTTTTTGCCTTAAAAGAACACCTTGAAACACTTAAGAGACTTTCCCAAATAACAATAGCAGCAGTATCAAGACATGAAACTAACTGTCTACCAAGTGCCAATCAGCCCATTACTTTGCTAAGTATAGGTAAAATGTGTGTGGGGGCGGGGATTTATTTCAGAGGTGCTGGAAACACCCCATTTATAGAGATTTTTACTTCCTTAAATGGCCAGCACCTTTCATTTCATCATCAAAGAACATTTCAACTCTGAAATTATGGGTTATTTTGTGTTCTCTATGATTTTCTGGGTTTTTGTTTTTCTTTTTCTTTTCCTTATTTTCCACAATGGAAAAGATAAAAAAGCTGACATAAAAATCTCAGAATATTAGGATACCTTAGCATCTTAGAATATTTATCATTATCTTTATATCATCATCATCATCATAACTATAGTAGAGTACCATGCTGGGCTCAGGGCTTCACTAGTATTAACCAACATAATCTTCACAATATCCCTGAGTGGTGGGCACTGTCAGGGTCTCCACTGTGCAGATGATAACCTCTCGTAGAGAGCCGAGTCACAAAGTCGGCCAGAGTCAAACTCAAGCAGCCGGAGTCTGGGATCAGCATCTTTATAGTTACGCTCCATGGCTTCCTACATGGTGTGCACGACTGAGCTCAGAGTTTCTGTGAGCCCGAGACAAAACCGGCCATGAGAGATGTGCATTACAGCGATGAAGGGAGGGCAGAAAGGGGCGGCCAAACGGTACTGAAGGCACGCCTGGATACTTCAATCCTTCCCTTTAGCCTCCTACAGGGATTAGGATAGCAAGAAATTTTTCTGCTAAAGATACACTTCCTCCCTAGAGAGATCTTAACACATACTCACACAGACATACAGCAAAAGGAGCACAGTATTCATTTCAGTTCCAGAAGATACACAGACAAAAGCATGCTGTTTTCAAGCTCTATTTCCCAGTAGCTTAACCAGAAAAATCAAATCTTCCTCATTCAACTTCATTTCACAGATTTGAGGTTCCTACATGTCTAAATTGAAAAAAAACAAAAATAAATAACTTCAAAATTCTACTGAAAATCTGCTAAAATACTAAAGAACATGTTGGTGGGAAGGAGGGAGGAGGGGAAGCCCCTTAATCTCACCATATCCTGTTAAAACTGTTTATATTTTCTTATATTATTTAGAATATATGCACAAATTTTAGGATCCTTGCATAATATCTAGACTATTTTGTATTTTGCTTTTACATTTAGTACATCCTAAACAGCTATCCAGTCACTTGCATGGTCTCTCAAAACAATCTTTAAGGTCACTGGCAGCAGTGCAAAGCAGTAGATTCTCATGTCATAGATGTCCATCAATGGACAGGGTTCACAGGGACCACAAGAACTATCTACTCCACTCCTGCCAGGCAGGGTTAGCACCCATATTACCAGAGACTCCTATTCTACTGGCCTTCTCATATGCCTGGGTCACCAAAGTTAGCTTCCTAGATTGCCCAGTTCCACCCCTGAGGACATACTCACTGGAGAGCCAAGGACTACACCAGAAGGCTTGCAAGACTCTGTTGATAGAAAGAGAAAGGCAGTGCTCCAAAGACCAATGAGGTGGCTCGGAAGAGGGAAAACGTGAGACTAGCAAGCTCTAAGTGGTGACTGGCTAGCAATGGCAGCTTTTGTGCAGGTCTCTAACTTCTTTGTCCTCAAGCTAATATCCTTTCATTTTATCGAAACCTTTTCCAGGAATGAGCGTGAAGGACTAGAACACCACAATTAGCTACCGTTTGATAAAAATACTGGACCAAACTAATTTAACTAGCAGAAGCCCCTGAGAGAATCCCTTTCAGGCAGACCCCAGATAACAGGCATACATTAAGTGCACAAAATCTTCAGAATGCAATCAAACATAAACAGCTTCAATTATTTGACCCCTGTATGCACTCAACTTAAAACCTTACCCACCACTCATGACCTAGAGGGTTGGAAAAAGAAAAACTTCTTCTAAAAAGTGTAAAACAGACTATTATTTCAGGACCATGAAAGTATATTTGACCCAGAAATTCCAAATTTAAAATCCAACTTTAATTTTTAAAGTAATCCTTAAAAGGAAAATACTACAGGCAAAAATACCTTTCCAACAATACTGTCTACAGTGTCAAAAAACTGGATACAATAATCTAATTCTTAACAATATGAGAATGGTTACAGTAAATCAACTGGATAACCCATTATATAGCCATTTCAGTAATATTTGTACAAGAAATGGAAAAACTAAAAAAAAGATCATATATAAATAGCAGATAAAAAACAAAAGTACCAAATAAGTGATGTATAGCTCTATGAACAAAAATAAAAACATGCAAAACTAAAAACAGTTGAGCTAGAGGCAGTGAATTTTTTCTATTATAACATTTTCCTTGCTGCTTCAGATGTTTTGTTTTTACAGTGAAAGACCTGTTTCTAATATTTTATTTTTTATTTGATGCTAAGTTTTGATCCATTTTTAAAGTTCTCTCCCCATGCAAAGACAATTTTAAGCCAGCTTTAGAGAAAATGACATTTGCTAATTAGTGTTATGCTAACCTTTTCACTGATCCCTTTTCCCCATAAATTTATAGATGAAATAATGACGCATATGGTTAAGAAAGTTCTTAAGCTTTATTAAAATCTTTCTAAAAATATCCCTTTAAAATAAAATGCTCAACCCTAAAAAGAAAATGCTTTTGCCAAGAAAATTAATATTTAAATATGCCTAGAAAGCAATTAACAGATAATTTTCAAATCTAAAGCAAAGTATTGATGTTTTAGGTCAACTTCCAAAATGTAAAGATGAGCATAAGGAGAAGTCCTAAAGCCTTCAATAAGCCAACTTACCTACTTTTCAAAGTATGTCTTCCAGGTATATCATTGGGATATAAAAAAGCTCATTTTCAGAAAAAGTATGGAAAATTATAAAATGTTCACAGAAGTCCGTGAAAGGTGGGTTAGAATAAAGGGGGTTTTAAAGCCCCACAAACCCCAAGATCCTATGCTTTGGGTGGTATTCTGAACGTGTAACCCGCATGCTTTCAGAGCACCCACTACCAGCACTGTAACCCAGCCCAGGTGACATGAATATCCAGTGTGGTGGGTCATATTTTCCATCTATGGAGATCCTAGATATCTTGTTTGGTGGGTTTACATCATAATAAACCCAGAAAGAATAGCAAGAGAAGGGGCAGCGTGAAAGAGAACAGCCAAGGCTCACCAAATACATCCCATGCCAAGGTGAACATAAGACCTGAACAAGACGGTGTTAGGACACATAAGCTGCTGTTTTCATTTTAATTACGTTATAAAGGCAAAAAAGTGCCTCCCTAAACACTCCTCTCTCAACACACCCCAAGATACACAGTAGTCAATAAAGGTTTACTGAATTGGACACACTCAAGCAATCATTCTTTATCATAATCTTTCCCAAGGAAAGATAGAAGATTCTATTGCTTAATAATCACACACTGGAATGTCCCAATGAAATACATTCTTTTCAGCAAAAGAGACATATAATCTATTCCAGTGGTCTTTTAACCCTGGATACAAGCCCCTATCAGTAAAAATTCAGCACGCGGGCCTCCTCTGATATTTTTATTTAGAAATGATATGGATCCTACATTAATTTAAAATATGAAAACAACTTTTATTTGAGGAAAATGTAGAAGTATAAGTTCTAATATTTTTTCCTACATCTCCACATACCATCTTACACAACCAGCATGAAACCACCCATTCTATTTCCATATTTGTAACACCAACATTTGGTGAATTGTGTGAAACGTGTGTGTTACACTCAAACTACAACTAGCATAATTTCTTGGATGACTTACAAGACACTGGTAATCGGAAGCATTCAGTCAGTATTAGGTAATCTACTTCAATGCCTGGCTACTATAACCCTCTCACTTTACTAATGAGCAAAAAAGGCAAAGACACAACCAGTGGTCTCCCCCAACCAATGTCACACAAGCCATGTGTGGCACGACCAGGACTATGTTATGGCCACTATTCCCAGAGGCCTCATGTGCAGAGACTCCTGATTCTCTTCACTCCTTCTTCACACAAGCAGGGCTTCCTGTCCCAGTCATCACTGCACTGCAACCTGAGAGGGAATCTGGTCAACACAGTCCAAGGGATGCCACAGCAGAGAAACCCACCACTAGCAGTTTTCAGGGAACTGATGAAACAGTAGTTCATCTTGGGAAGACAAACAGTTTACCTAAAATCTAAGTTCAACCTGATATTCATAGTCTTTCTATAGGAAATTAATCAAACTAGAGAATACATTCTCAATAAATCTAGGAAAGGGAGGACAGAGGAGGAAATTTTTTTCAAAAGGAAGATATTGGGAATAGATTGCAAATGTAAAGAAATCTAAAATGTTGCAAGTGTGATCTTAGTTAAATTTAAAATTTAAATTTTTCCATTTAGGGAAAATAGTCTCTCATCCAGAATCTGTTAGAGCTGAAAGAGGTATTCAAGATCATTTGTAATACAAAACTCTCATTTTAGACATGAGAAAACTGAGACTCTGGAGACTAGGGGAAAAAATTTCATCTTAGAAGACTAGAAAAATATTTCACACAAACATTGATTATATGAAGGAGGTGACTGTGAATTCTCCAGGGAATAAAGATGGATAGCATCCATCTCCGTCTCTGAAAAATGAATTACTACATTTTTTGTTTTATTTTCTAAAACAAAATGTACTGCCAAAACAGAATTATTTAGAAGAAATGTGACAACAGTGGAGAGTCTGCTATGCTCACACTATTAGCTATTAACTTTGTATGTTTCAGCTCTTTAGGTGGGTTTTATTGGCAGAAAAGTTCCTAAGAATTAAGAAAGTTAGAGATGAGTTCAATTCCTCCTCTCATACACCCCTCTAGAAAATCACCAACTCTATGCTGTTACTCAAACTCAAGCTATACTATCAAGCAATGGCAGCATTCACAGCTTCTGGATACTACTTATTGCTACCAAAGGTCACATATTAAATCAACTGCTACCTACCTTTCCTTTCCATTATTCTGATTGGATCTATCTGCTGAATACCTAAATTCCTCAACAATTCAAGGGCCCTAATCCTCTATCATCATGATGAGAGAAAGGGGCCAAGACTGAGGAAATTCCTGACGCAGCCTTGCCTTGACCATAAAGAGCAGGCAGAGACCTGACCTCAGAACCAAAATCCACTTCCCATCCCCCAGATGCCATTTGGGCTTTGGAAGCCCCTCAGGCTACATCATTTTTATAAAGTGAAGTAAGGAAATAGGCGGTTTCCAGATTAGCAGTGATTAGCAATAATTAGCAGGAGCTTCTGCAATCAGCGCATCTTTGGCCTTGCGGAGGCTCCAGTTTTAGTGATGTTATGTAAAAACCACAAAGCTCTAAGACAATAAGAAAAAGCAACGAGCCAGAGCATGCATGTGCCTTTCATTTCTTACTCACCCACCACATCCTGCCCTTGAACTGGTCCACTTGATAGCCTTCTTAACACTGAAACCCTAAGCATATGTTCTCCTACAAGTTTCTCACCATGGAGTGGGGTGCTTCTGAACACAAGGCCAAAGACATTTGTGCACAAGCAAGCACAGATAACTGCTCAGTATGCATAGATATACTGTTTGGGGAAGACTGTTGTGAAACAAAAGATGGTAGGTTAGAAATTGATTATCAATGAAAAAATTACTTCCATCACCTTGTTATTCAGCACCATTCATTCAATAAATATTGCACGGGCTTCAATATAAATGGACTGGTAAAGGAATTTTATAGCTTTCCAATAAACTACTACATATTCACTATTTACCCATTCATGCATTGATTCATTAGCTCAAAAAATAATCATGGAACTCCAGTTATGTTAGACCCAGAGAATATGAACAAAAATAGAGACTCAATTTCCAAAGACAGTGATTCTGAGGCCAATTTAAATTTGAAAGAACCACTTGGGAAGTTGTCTAAAAAAATTAGGATTTTTTTTTTTTTTCTTACTGCAAGAGACATGGATCCAGTAAGAATGGGATGTGAACAAGGAACCATAATTTTAACAAGAGCATCCAAGTAATTCTATTGCAGGTGAACTGGGAACCAGTGATCTAAGAGAGGTTAGAATATATACAGAAAGACATACTCAAGGAATTATCTAAGAGTCCAAATGAGTATCAGTGAACAGGACTATAGGACTTCACTGAACTGAGAAACTGGATCACAGGTGTATGCAGAAGATGGGCCTTACAGTGGCATCACAAACATCACAGAACATCACAAACATCACAAACATCACAAAACATGAAACCTGGGTAAATGGAAAAGAAATTGGTATTAAGGCAAGGTGAAACTGCTCTTTGAATATAGAACAAGAGAATCCATTTGACAGGGCAAGGATGTAGTGCCAGACTGCCAAAAATCAATTTCTTGATTCTTTAAATCTGATTTATCCCCAAACTATTCTACAGAACTACCCAAGCTACACAGTTCTGTTGTTGTTTAGTTGCTAAGTCGTGTCCTACTCTTTTGCAACCCCACAGACTGTAGCCTGCCAGGCTCCTCAGGCCATGGGATTTCCCAGGCAAGAATACTGGAGTGGGTGGCCATTTCCTTCTCCAGGACATAGTTCTAAAGGATATAATATCATAATTTTAGGAAGGAGAATTACAAACACTGTATTTCATTTCTATCATGCAGTTATAAAAATAATTTATTGAAATGAAAACATATGGGAGTTTAAGGAACCCCTTATTAAATAGCTGCACAATCTGAGGGCCACAATGGCCTTGTGATGCAGAACCAATCACACATGTCAGGAAAAAGGCAGAACTGAGGCTAGAGTCCAGGTCTCCTGACCCCCAGGAAACCCTAACACCATACTATCCACAGGTCCTGAAAGTCAACCTCCTAGTTTACCTCTAAATTATCTGTAAAGGCCCATTTCCTGAACTCTACTACAATTTCATACAGCTTGGACAGAAGGTGTTGAGGGGGGAAAAGACAATTTCATTTTCTAGAAATTAATTAAAACATAGATTTCTATAAACAGCTGGTATTCCATATCACCTTATGCTGTGCTTGGGCGAACGTTATTGCTAAAAATATTAAAGCTGCTCTGGTGGAATTGGATCCAAGATCGATTCTTAGCTGGCAACCTAGACAAATCCCCACTTTACATTGAAGATCTGTAAAAAGGTAGCTGGCAGGACTTCATCCATTAATAGTTAGTCCCTAATGTGCAGTTCTCCCTTTAGCTAGACAAACTTACCCAGAATTTTTGCTGAAAATTAAAGCTCCCCATTAAAAACATCCTCCAAACTAGTCACTGACTTTTCCAGCTTCGCATATATGTGGTTACTCTCTTTTTCTCACTTCCAAGTCTTAAAATCAGAGTCAAGAAGGCTGAAGTCACCGAGGCACGCTTCTTCTCATTAGGTGAGACCCTGACTTGTGCCTACTTACACACATAGATTAATACACACACACACCCCATAATAGTTATCTGGCCATCTCCAGAGCTAGATATGTATTTTTAAGCCTGGCATGGTGTTTGAGAAATAGATTAATGCTCCTACTCTACCTCCTGCCAATCTAAAGATTCTGTTTGGGTAAGGGGCACTCAGGGATGTGAGGTGGCAGGGAAGAGATTTGCACTCTTTCACAGGGCCCACATCCCAGTGCTTGACTGGTGCTTGACCATGCTAAGTGCTTGACCTTTTTCAGCTCATTTGCACAACCACACATGATACTGAATGATGGACTCATATTCAAAAGAGGAAACTGAGGCTCACGGAGCTTAGGCAACTTTCTCACAGCCATGTGGTCGGTCTCTGATATGCGGTGATTTGCACTTTGTGCTGCAAACACACTCCTCAGAGGGACAGTGTTCCTTTGACAAAAGGGAGCTTACAGTGATTGCATCTTTTGTATATTCAGCTCCACAACCAGCCTCGTGATGGCTGGAAAGAAGGAAGAAATGTCAGGTGTAGAAAGGTTAAAATACAGCAGAGGAGAGGCTAAAAGCCAAATTTCACAGAGCACCACCGTGTGAGTGGCTCACTGCTGCTGAGTCACTAGAAAACAACAACAACAACAACAGTCCCCGTGGTTCATGTACAAAGCGCCACACGGCCGCTCTGGATGCCAGGTGTCTCTTCAGCTGAGGCCATCTGGAGCCTCCATCTCGGGAGCTCTACCTGGGTTTAATCTTTGGTTTACATGATCATCACAGCAGACGAAGGGTACGGTAGGATGACAAATACCTTTACCTTCTCAGAGCACTACCAAAGCACAGCCACCACAATGTGTTTTTTTTTTTTTTCAGCTGATGATATTCATCGCATTACAAACAAATTCAGTTCAGTTCAGTCGCTCAGTCATGTCTGACCCTGCAACCCCATGGACTGCAGCATGCCAGGCTTTTCTGTCCGCCACCAATTCCCAGAGCTTGCCTAAACTCATGTCCATCAAGTCTGTGATTCCATCCTCATCTCATCCTGCCATTCCCTTCTCCTCCTGCCTTCAACTTTGCTCAGCATCAGGCTTTCTTCCAATGAGTCAGTTCTTCACATCAGGTGGCCAAAGTAATGGAGCCTCAGCTTCAGCATCAGTCCTTCCAGTGAATATTCAGAGCTGATTTCCTTTAGGATGGACTGGTTGGATCTCATTGCAGTCCAAGCGACTCTCATGAGTCTTCTCCAACACCTCAGTTCAAAAGCATTAATTCTTTGGTGCTCAGCTTTCTTTATAGTCCAACTCTCACATCCATACATGACTACCATCTCACACCATCCATATTGGAAAAACCAAATCTTTGACTATACAGACCTTTGTCAGTAAAGTAATGTCTCTGCTTTTTAAAATGTTGTCTAGGTTGGTCATAACTTTTCTTCCAAGGAGCAAGCGTCTTTTAATTTCATGGCTGCAGTCACTATCTGCAGTGATTTTAGAGCCCAAGAAAATAAAATCTGTCACTGTTCCCATTGTTTCTCCATCTATTTGCCATGAAGCGATAGGACCGGATGCCATGATCTTCATTTTTTTAGTTTTAAGCCAGTTTTTTCACTCTCCTCTTTCATTTTCATCAAAAGACTATTTAGTTCCTCTTCACTTTCTGCCATAAGGGTGGTGTCATTGCATATCTGAGATTATTGATATTTCTCCCAGCAATCTTGATTCCAGCTTGTGCTCCATCCAGTCCAGTATTTCACATGATGTACTCTGCATATAAGTTAAATAAGTAGGGTGACAACACACAGCCTTGATGTACCCCTTTCCCAATCTGGAACCAGTCTGTTGTTCCATGTCTGGTTCTAACTGCTGCTTCTTGACCTGCATGCAGGTTTCACAGGAGGCAGGTCAGGTGGTCTGGTATTCTCTTCTCTTTAACAATTCTCCACAGTTGTTGTGATCCACACAGTCAAAGGCTTTAGTGCAGTCAATAAAGCAGAAATAGATGTATTTCTTGGACTTTCTTGCTCTTTCTATGATCCAGTGCATGTTACAATTTGATCTCTGGTTCCTCGGCCTTTTTGAAAATCAGCATGAACATCTGGAAGCTCTCAGTTCACATACTGTTGAAGCCTAGCTTAGAGAATTTTGAGCATTACGTTGCTAGCATGTGAGATGAGTGCAATTATGCAGTAGTTTAAACACTCTTTGGCATTGCCTTTCTTTGGGATTGGAATGAAAACTTTTCCAGTCCTGTAGCCACTGCTGAGTTTTCCAAAGTTGCTAGCATAATGAGTGCAGCATTTTCACAGCATCATCTTTTAGGATTTTAAATAGCTCAGCTGGAATTCCATCACCTCTACTAGCTTTGTTAGCAGTGACGCTTCCAAAGGCCACTTGAAGGCATTCAAGGATGTCTGACTCTAGGTAAGTGATCACACCTTTGTGGTTTCTGGGTCATTGAGATCTTTTTTGTATAGTTCTTCTGGGTATTTCTGCTCCTCTTCTTAATATCTTCTGCTTCTGTTAGGTCCATACTGTTTCTGTCCTTTATTGTGCCCATCTTTACATGAAATGTTCCCTTCATAGCTCTAATTTTCTTGAAGACATCTCTAGAGTTCCCCGTTCTATTGTTTTCCTCTATATCTTTGCATTGATCACTTTGGAAGGCTTTCTTATATCTCCTTGCTATTCTTTGGAACTCTGCATTCAGATGGATATATCTTTCCTTTTCTCCTTTGCCTTTCACTTCTCTTCTTTTCTCAGCTATTTGTAAGGACTCCTCAGACAACCATGTTGCCTTTTTGCATTTCTTCTTCTTGGGGATGGTTTTGATCACCACCTCCCGCACAATGTTATGAAGTTCCATCCATAGTTCTTCAGGCAACCTGTCTATAAGATCTAATTCCTTGAATCTATTTGTCACATCCACTGTATAATCATAAGGGATTTGATTTAGGTCATACCCAAATGGTCCAGTGGTTTTCTCTACTTTCTTCAATGTAAATCTGAATTTTGCAATAAGGAGTTCATGATCTGAGCCACAGTTGGCTACTGGTCTTGTTTTTTGCTGACTGTATACAGCTGTCTAAGTTCTCACACTGTTGCAAAAGTTCTAGGGCCCACAACAAACTTCCCAACCTGGGGACCCAGCAAAGGGACTGAGAACCCCCAGGGAATCTGAGTTTGAAGGCCAGCTGGATCTATTACAGAACTTCCACAGGACTGGGGAAACATACTCTTGGTGGGTACAAACAAAACAAAACACACAAATCACACTCCCAGAATTAAAAACCCTGCGCTTCACATTTATGTTTTTTCATGCCATTGCAACTATATTAAAAACACCTTATAATAATGATTGCTTTATTTCTAATTTTAAAATTCAGATAATGGATGGTGTCTGCTTGCTAACATGTTACTTGTGTTATTTTTCCCTTTCTGGCAAAATCACTGCAGGCAAGAAGGCCACAGCTTCTGGTCTTTGAGAAGAGCTTTCAGCTGGGCCACGAGTGAGGACCCCAGCACAGTGGCTGGGGAGAGGGCTCCTTCTGAGAGCTCTGCTACTCTTCGGCATGAGAAGGTCAGCCTTCTGCCTCTCGCAGCGAGCCTGGCCGCAGAGGGCCCCAGGACTGCCTGTACTGTGGGTGTCATCTCACCGGGGGTGCCCAGACAGTGACAGGCAGTGCTTTCGTTCCCTGAGTGTACTAGAAGAAGAGTGGCTTTAGAATCTGGCAAAAACGGCTGACAGTCCCAGTCCCTCTACTCAATAGCTTGAAAGTGGTACTGAATGTTTCCCATCTCCCTCACAGGAGAATCTTGAGATTAAATGAGGGGAGGTGCACACAACAGGCAGTCCAGGGCCTGACAGTGAGTCCCGGCTCAGAGTGAGGGGGGGTGGGCAGGGCAAGGCCACAGTGCTGTGGTAAGAAGAGGCCAAGGCCTCTCTTGCAGAGCAGGCCTCCTCTCCCCGCACTCTTCCAGAAATTAAAGGGCTCGGAAACATGAGGGGCACGACGGGCAAAGCCAAGGGAAGGTGGGAAAGGCATATTGAAGGCCATGTATTGGAGAGGGGCTGTCAAACACCTGCAAGAATCTTGCAGAAAAACATATTCATGCACACATGTAACATTCTGCACTTCATCTCAGGTAATCCCCAGACTCCCCAAGAACTCCTGCTTTGATGGCCTTCAATTTACTGGTGAAGGGTAGCTGGTATGTGTCTTGAAATAACTGCACTAGATTGCCAGTGTTTTACTCTTTAAAAAAAAAAAAACATAATTACTGCCATTTGAAAAAAAATGCAAGCTCATGAGCCTTTAACAAAATAATGAAAACAAAACTGGAGCAGGAAATACAAGAGATAAGAACACAACCGAACTACAGCCATTCTGAAGCTACACCTCAGGCTCAGATCCCAGGTGAAGCTTCGAGAAGGAACAGCTCTGTGGTTCTCTAACCTCAGGCCACTCCCTCAATATCACTCTAGTGTTCCCAAATCCAGCCCCAGGCCAAAGGAAATCTGGAGAAACTCATGTGGGGTGAGATACTCCTGACATATGGTACCGGGCAGAGGTCAGACCCCATCCCAGACTGCACCTGCTGAGGCAGACAAACACGACTCCCATGGGCTTCCATCTGCTGTGTGCTGTGGCTGGGGAGACCTCTCCCACCCCCAAAGAGAGCCCATCAGCTCAGATACGGAGGACCAGGTGCAGAAGTCAAAAGAAAAAAAAGGAGAAAAGAACAGCTTCTCTGCTGTGCTTCATCAACCACAGAGCAGTGAGACGGACTTGTGCTCTTTTCTCTAATTGCCTTGGGGGTAACCCTGGAGTGTGGACATACTGCCTGGGTCTGGATCTCCGTGAGGACACAGAGTGACCTTGAGGTTTCTTTCACTTTGACAAATTATATCTTCGATATATGATGTTCCACACAGGAAGCTGATTAAGGAGGAAGACATCTACCCTACACCCTATCCCTACCAATTCCCACACCTTAGATCATTTCTAGAGGGCTCACTTACCTTCTTCAGTCTTGGAATTTCCAAGACCAAGGTGAAGGAGTGTGGAACTGAGAGATGGAAAAGCTAGACTGAAGTCCTGGTCCTTCCACTTACTAGCTGCTTCCACTTTGGAAACTTACTCTCTGCCTAGCTCCCTCACGTGTGTGTGTGTGTGTGTGTGTGTGTGTGTGTGTGTGTGACTATCACACAAGGCTCCTGTTAAGAGGCTCCCATGAGGGGACAGGGAGGTATACATTTTAAATAGCTCCAAAAAAAATAAAAAATAAAAAATAAATAGCTCCAAACAGTCAGAAGCCATTGGCTATACTGGTGGAAATGAGGAGGGGTGGACTTTAAAAGGACCATGTGTCCCCCCAGCCCTGCAGTTAGGATTCAGCTCACTCTGCACAGCAGGACAAGGTGGGGCTCCCAGCAGGACCCAGGCAACAACAGCCAACGTGGACAAAAGCGTGTGCAGACCACCACTGCTGAGAGAGCCAGAAAGCCGTCCCCTCCCCTCCTCTGTGGTCCATCCACACTCAATGATCCAGTGTGAAAGGGCAGTCTATAGAGCATGGTGACGAAGGGACACCTAAAGCTACAGGTAAGAGAGGGGACCAGTATACTCACGGCACGTTCATTAAAATGCAGGACAGACCCTTTCCAGAAAGGTATGGCCAGAGGCAAAGGGACTCCATCTGTCAGGCTAACTCCAAACAAGGCTTACAACTAAATACAAAAACAATCTTCATCCCAGATGTACTCTGGATATATATTCTTCATTTAACAATGGAAAACCAACGCTGCCCTTCTTCACTACCATAGGATTTCTACTTGATCCAAAATTTATCAACCAAGAAATTGGCAGTTTCCAAAGCCTGGGCCCAGCACCTCAGACAGCAGAGAGGATCACCGAAAACATGCACCTTCAGTTGCTGTATCCTTTCTCTACTTAAAGACACTGGGGTCCTTAAAGAAATGGCTGATTTCAGAGGTCGGGTAGAGTAGGGACAAGATGATCCTGGAACATGTCTTTATGCCAGAAAGTAATAAAAGTTCTCAAAAAAAAAAAAAATGATGGGCATAAAAGCCAGCCTGAAGGGGCTCCCACTGGACAAGTTGGGGACAATTCAAGCACCAGATAATTGAATTCAATTGTGACTTACAAAGAATTGGAAAATAGAATTCACGAGTCTATATCAATAACTGATTGAGCGTTAGAAAGAAGGCAGAAAGACAAGAAGGAAGGAAAGGATACTTGCCTATAGTAGAATGCTAAAAGCTGACTGGTAAATATTGAAGGAGTATTGAATTGGAATTTCATGATTTTGTACTTATCATAGAAAAGATTGGATCTAGTAAGAATCAACAATGGATGCTAAACACTGAATGGATTTTGATGAGAAGCAGGATATTTTCATGATCTTAAAGTGTCTCCTCATAGATTCATTTTCCCTCTTCTGCAACTAGTAAGCAAACAGTAATGATACAGTCAAGACACTGGACCACACCTTGGCAAAGTGATCAAAGTTATCTCTACCAACAGGACTTATTCATCTCCAGTTGTGACATCCTGAGACGGATACAACATCATCTCTGCAATATTCCAACTGAGACTGTATAACCAGAATCCATCCCCGAGGAAACATCAAACAACTCCAAACTTAAGACCATTCTATTTTTTTTAAGAGTGGAGGGGTATACTCTTAAAAACTGTAAATGTCACAAAAGATAAAACAAGGCTGTGGTGGTGTCTCAGATAAAACAAAGCTAATGAATGAAATAAATGGAATGATCTGAGCATAGACTAGATCCTGTATTGGAGCGAAAAAGATCATAAAAGATACTTCCTCAGGAAACAAAGGCCCAGCACTGCACCAGAAACCAAAGATATTACTCCATTTGAACTAACATTCTTTTATACTTCAGGTAGTCATGTACAGATGTGTGTGCTGAACCATAAAGAATGCTGAAGGCAAAAAACTGGTGTTTTTGAACTCTGGTGCTGGAAAAGACTCTTGAGAGTCCCTTGGACTGCAAGGAGATCAAACCAGTCAATCTTAAAGGAAATCAACCCTGAATATTCATTGGAAGGACTGATGCTGAAGCTGAGGCTCCAATACTTTGGCCACCTGATTCGAAGAGCCAACTTAACTGGAAAAGACCCTGAAGTTGGGAAAGATAGAAGGCAGGAGGAGAAGGGAGTGACAGAGGATGAGATGGTTTGATGGCATCACCAACTCAATGAGCAAACTCGGGGTGATGGTGAAGGACAAGGAAGCCTGGCATGCTGCAGTCCATGGGTCTCAAAGAGTCGGACACAACTGAGTGACTGAACAACAACAAATTTTTAGTTGGTACGTCACATTTTTGGGGGTGGGGGGGGGGAGTCTTTGTAGAGGGATAAAAAAATAAAATTGAGAACACCTATGATAAAACATCAGAGAAGGCAATGGCACCCCACTCCAGTACTCTTGCCTGGAAAATCCCATGGATGGAGGAGCCTGGTAGGCTGCAGTCCATGGGGTCGCTAAGAGTCAGACATGACTGAGTGACTGCACTTTCATTCTTCACCTTCATGCATTGGAAAAGGAAATGGCAACCCACTCCAGTATTCTTGCCTGGAGAACCCCAGGGACGGGGGAGCCTGGTGGGCTGCCGTCTATGGGGTCACACGAGTCGGACACGACTGAAGTGACTTAGCAGCATGATAAAACATAGACATCCCATAGTTAGAGGCTGAATCTGGAAATGAGATTTTTAACTCACAGGTGGTCTGGGTACTCAAGTCCAAACATCCTTATTCCTATGGGAACACTTTTAATCAAGCTGCTTCCTAAGAGATTCCCGCCCTCTTAAGAAAACTACTGAAATTACTTCCCTGCTTCTGACAGATCCCTGACGAAGAACTGGAAGCTATCCTTCCATTTGGACAGTGCAGATGGCTTATTTGCATATTATAATTCTCCCAGTTGATGACTGTTTGGGGGGGATATGGGAAGAAGCAGATGGGTGGGCAAACTTCTTTTTTTTTAATGTGTCACTCTGGCAAGTAACCAGGCTAATAAGTAATCCCTAAATAGTAAACTCACCAAAACTCATATGTGAATTCATTAAAAGGTTACAAGGAGGCCAGTTTATAAATACAGAAAATTCCAAAATGACAAATAGCCTGATTCTAGTTTCCCCAAAATATCATTTGAAAATAATCAAAAGAAGCCAAACGTCATAGCTCTGGAGGCAGGTATTCATGATTTTTAAAAAATGCATAAAATAGGAACATTGGTGATGGACAAATGATAGAAATTAAAGGTTGGAAAATAAAGTTTTTACTGAGCAAAGTGGAAAATAAAGTACAAAACTAAGGCCACTACTGGCATAATTTCAGTCAACAAGTTTTCTTGATTTGCTCAAAGTAAGCAGATAATATAGTAAAATTTGTCTTTGTCATGAATTATCCATGTAATGGTTTAATTCTCCACTTATCACACACAGAGACAGGCCAAACGCAAGCTGAAGACCAGGCATGTTTTGCTGAATTCCAGATCTTTATGCCATCATCAGCCAGACATCAGCAGACAATCTCAAATGACTTTAAATATCATCCTGCCAACAATACTTTAGACAGAGGTAAAGAACAATGATGGTAATCTCCACATCCTTCAGATGAGCTATGTAAAAATTCTTGGGAATATGTGAATCAGATCCTGATCAAAATGAAATAAAGACAATACACAAAAGTCTCATGTGATTGTGATTAGGGCATATGCTATACAAAGTAGGAAAAAATCGAATCAACAGTCAACTCACTGGCTGATCAAGAGGTACATCCTGAACATATTTGGTGGATGTAAATTAGCACAAGAAAGTAATTTTGCAATATGTACTCACGTCCAAAAGTTCCCATGTTGATCAATCTTCAGAGAAATAATCCTGAATGATGGAAGTGTCCTATGCACAGACACACACTATAAAATTATTTACAACTTATCTAAAAAAAAAATGGCAATAATCTATCCCTTCACAAATTGTTGTTTATAGAAATAATGGTACAACCACATTAAAAAGCTGTCTATAAGCATTAAAATGAGTTTTTAAAAGGGCATTAAAATGACACAATAAAATGTTTACATTTTTGATACATAAAAACCAACGCCATCAACCAAAACTTTGTTGACATCTGTAAAAGCTGTAAAACCTTCTCTTAAAGTATACATTGTAAATATTTAATGAAAAATTACTTTCTGATAAATAAGCTATCTGGGCATCAAACCTAACAACTCTCAAGTATTTTGGAGATAATATCCTTCTGGGCATCTCCATCTTTCAAACCCCTGCAATATAACCAATTCAAAACTAGTCATCTCTACCTCCTCCTAAACATACTCCTCTTCTTACCCTGGTCTTCCCCAACCTACTGATGGTACCACCACACAGCAAATCTCTCAGGACAGAAAACCTAGGCTTGGCCCTCTTCCTTCACATCCAATCTGATGAATTTACCAAGTCTGACGAACTCCATCTTGAAAAACTCCTTCTTTCTGATCTTTCTATTTCTCTCCAACCCCACTGCTGGATCAATCAGCTAATGCCACCATTTTTTCAGGTCCAGATTACTGCACCAACCTTCTATGTCTGCCCCCAAAACTTGTAGACTCAGGCTTTGCCTAGGGTCAGATCTTAGCTCATCACTTAGTAGTTGTATGTCTGGAATGATGTTACTTAGCTTCTCTGTGCTTCAGTGTCATCAGTTAACTGGAGACAACAATAGTACCTGCCTCATAGAGCAGTGAGAGTTAAATAAGTTAATATATGTAAGCAGTTAGGACAGTGCCTGATACCTAAGAAGCACTACAAGTATTTGCTCTTATTGTTATTCCTTTTTCCTCACCGCATCCCAGCACAAAGAGCAGTGTTTGATACAGAGCAAATGCTCTGTGAACACTTAGTGAGTGGCTATTTTAGTCATATGCTGATCATATACCAGATAAGATTTGAACCAAAATATTCCTCAATGTTTTACATCCTAATTTCTGCCAACACTTTGTAATAATTTGAAATGGAGCCTCAATTAACTTCAGGGATCAACCTGAAAAGAAAATGGCTATACATTTTAATTTCTTTGAAATCTTAAGTTTTAAATTCAGTTGTTCCAACTACTTGAGTGTTTTTTCTTGGGAAATTTTTAACTGGTATCCTGAAAATTTTTTTAAATTATACTAAATGCCCAGCCATCTGTCCCATCTTCTCAGAAAGCACCAAGATACTACATCTCAGAATAAGAAATGAGAAAAATAAATTTAACACTCAATGCTGATGAGCGTGAAAGATTAGTGGGAGTATAAACTAGAATATTTTGTGGCATATATGAAGTGTTTGTAAAAAGTTACACACTCTGGCTAAGGATTTCCTTTAAAAATATTCCCTAAAGAAATAACCAGAGATGTGAACAAATATTTAAAGATAAACATGTTTGTGTCAATATTGTATTGTGAAAAATTGAAAACAGTCTAAATGCCCAGCAATAGAAGGCTGTTTAAATACATTTAGGGTCACTCAACTGTCCTCTCTAGCTCTTCTGACTATGGATGATTTGTTTCTTTATTACTGAGTTCAAAAAGGCTCAACTATGCCATTTATTAGGTATGGGGTCTTGGGCAAGTTACTATGCCATGGTTTCTTCACTTGTACACATAAACAACAGAATTCTGAAAACTGAATTAGTTAATTCATGTAAATTGAGAATAGCCCCTGCCACATAGTAAGCACTGAACAGGTGGTTAATAAAATTATTTCCTTTTTGTACTTATCAAATTCTTCACAATGATCCTATGTCATTTTTGAAGTAAAAAAAAAAAAAAAAAATCAATAAATATCCACTACTAGTTCTTAATTTCTTAGAAGAAACCAAATTAGACAAAAATTCAGTTCAAAATATATAAATCTAAAGTCCTTTACCAGAAATCTTTGGGGCTTGAAGTGTTTTCAAGTGCAGACTTTTTCATATTTTAGAAAGATGATACAGTGTGCATGGAACACCCGATATAAAGCCCCCAGCAAGGTGTGGACCAGCACCCTACTATCAAAACTCTAACATTCACACAAACTCAAGAAAATCAAGACAAAAAGTCAGTGCGGGTGAGATTTTACTGCTAAATAAATTATGCAGAAACTTTACATTTTCAGAGCTTTTTACCTAGTAGAACAGTGAATAAAGAGTCCTGAATCTATACTTTCAAATGCTACCATCACGGCAGCAACAGTCCAAAAAGGCACATGACTGATTTATCTAGAGCAGATTTATCCACGGAGCGCTGCTCATGTTTTGGGCTGGATAATTTTCTGTTGTGGTGTTTTGTCTGTATAACTGTAGACTGTTTAGCAGCAGCCCTGGTCACTACTAGATGCCAACAGCATTTCCTAGTCATAACAACCGAAACCGTCTCCAGACTTTACCAAATCCCCCTGGGGGTGGGGACGGGGGCTAAAAGCATGCCTCCTTGAGAATCAGGGCCCTAGAGGAAAAACTCCCCCTTTCCTCTCCATATTCCACAGTAGAAACTCCAGATTCCAAGTTCTGCTGCAGTGCTGCTTATTTGATTCTCACCACTCTCCTTCACCAACTGCTACACCCCAACCCCCAGCCAAAGTGAATTTTTTGCTTTTGTCTCCAAGTAGAAAATGATTTCACAGCTCAAGGCTTTAGTGCACTGCACACTGGGCTCCCCCAGAACCCTTGATCCCACCTGCCTTCATGCCCACGAACAGAAGGTGGTCCTGACATACAGCTTTTCCAAGAAGGCATTTCTCACATTCGGCACACTGGTGAGAGATGAGTAAACTACAGGTGTCAAGAAACGTGACTACAAAGGCAAGCAATTTGTCAGCTGAAGTATCTATTGTTTAGCTAGTTTTCAGAAGCTATGAAACTGGAAGACAGGGAGGAATCACACAGGTCAACATTTCCCAAACTGGTTTTTCCCAGAAACTGTTTTGACAGATGTTAATATGCATATTGATATTTGTGATGCTCAAATAAGTTTGAAAAATTGTCTTTGATCTTTTTTTCATTGTTGTTAGCACCACGTGATCACTTTAACCCTTTACTAATTTCCTTATGAAGCTCCAAGAGAAAACAGAGAACAATGCACTTCCCAAGCCTATCTGGACATTAAATACTGCTTTTCCTTATACTCCAAAAATGTTTACTTCCCTGAAGAGGGTTCCGAGCATCACCAGTCTGGGAAAAAATGACAGAGTCCCAACTTTCAGAGACAATTATAAAACCATCATTCAGCTATTGGTTTCCACTTCCTTCTACACATATGTACCTAAGTTAACAATTTCATAAGTTACAGCATTATTCCAAAGATCGAACTGAAGACATTCACCAAAAGTATAAAGATTAAGTGATGGCATACTTCTAGTACAACAGAACACTAATATTTTGTATTATGCTGACTACACTATATACTCACACAAAAAAATAAATTTAAAAATGGCTAGTCTAATTTTACCAGTCCTTTTAGAATAGAAATTAAAGAAGTTATTAAAACTGCAAACACCACTAGTAAAGAGGCAAAAAAAAGAAACAATCACTCACTGAAAGGATTCTAAAGGCAGATACTTTCTTGTTTTTAAAATAAAGGAGAAAATGCTTTTTGATAGAGTAGTAACGATATTTTATTTCCCTTCATGACTTCCTCAAGATTCATCATCTAGTTATTCACTTTGCTCTATCATTTATGTGTAGCCTCCTCCAACCCCCAGGCCCTCAGCCTCCTCCCTCCTGCACACACTTCACACAAAGAAAAATAAAACCACCACCTCCACAAAAAAATACAACAGCTTCTTTTATTAGCTTAGTGCACATGGAACTCATTTTGGCAGATTTCTGCTTGTTGATTCCAATTTTTAAAAGGTATCACTACAACAAATTAACTACAGTTGAACTTGTACCCATATACTGCTTTCCCCCCAACAGAACAAAATGCTGCTGCTGGCTTTCTAAAAAATGGATCACTGATTCACTGAGAATATCCTAGAAAGTCATCACGCCTCTTTGCTAGCCCTGTGTTTCTTTGTAACTTTCTGCTACTGAATAAAGGCCTCATTAATTAAGGAGGCCCAATGAAGGCAGAATACGAATGTATCAGAATCTCAATTCCCATAAATACCTTTGTAGGTCCACTGAACATACATTTTAACTTTCTTTTTTTTAATTTATTTTTAATTGAAGGATTGCTTTACAGTACTGTGTTGGTTTCTACCAAACACATATTTCAATTTTCTTATTCATAGAACTACAACCTGCCATACAGTAGAGAAAGCAAAATGGTGCAAAACTATTTTTAAAGGACTACTAGAACAAATTATTAATTTATTAAAATGATTATGTTCCATTTGACTGAGTTCTACAAGGTTCATGTTAAAATTTTTCTATAGAAAAAAATATAGAATTATTTTAATAAGGATCTCTTCATAATATGGTAAGTTTTTTTTAAATTTAACTTTTGCTCTAATTTTTTTTTACAATAATCATGTATTAATAGAGGAGAATTAAAAATAAGGCATTATAGGGGAAATTTTGAAGATGAAAAGATTACATTTTTCAAAAGGCCAAATTTATTCATAGAAAATGAAGTGGTCAATTACATGGCTTTATTTGAGAACTGTCAAAAAGTTCCCAAAAACACTTCCTACAAAACAGACTTTGGGAGGTCATAGTCTCAACCCATTAGAGGGTACTCACCAGAAGTCAACCTCAGATTCACCAAACTGTGTAAGAAACAGTAAGTTGCTACTAGTGACTTAGCAACTGTGAGCAGGCAGCATGCAGCCAAAGTATCTGGTGTAGCTGGGAGGGGCTGCAAGGTCAGAGGACCCTTAGAGCAGGGAGGCTTGGGCATTCTCATATGGACTTAATGGGGAGCTTGCCCTCATGAGGGACTGTCTCTGACAGGTGGGCACCTCTGTGGATCCTTGGAGGCCAGGGAAGCTTTCCTGCATCCCAGAAATGCTGCTTATAGTTATCTGGATGCAGGGAAATTTGAATCTTAACTTTTCTGGGCCTCAGATTTTGCATTTATAAAGAAACACTGGTAATAACCACAATAACAATAGCAACACATAGATCACAAGGTTGCTCCAGTATTGGTTGCCAGCCCCCTTCCCCAGTTTGACCTACTACCAAAACAAAACAAAACAAAAAACCAACAACATAGCTCTCCTGTGCCAATTCCGAGGCCACTGAAGATACTGACACAGATCATTAGTGGGCTAGCCCAGCTTGCTCCCTGAAATCGAGCCAAATCAATTTCCCTGACATTAGGGCTCAATCCAATCTTTCCTATCTCTTCCAACAGAGCAATCTGCTTAACCCAGTCATGTTAATTTCCAAGACTAAGTGAGGAAAGGATTTTTATCTTTTTTTCTTTTCTTGGAAACATGCATTTTTAGCATCACACACACACGTACATGCACACAACAGCAACTTTGTTGGGGTGCTGATGAAGAACACAATGCTTAAGATTTACTGAGAGTGATCAGTGTTGAAAAGAAACAGTAGTCAGGTTAAAGAAAGAAACTTACTTCCCAAAGAGATCTGTTAAGAAAGTATGTCCCCAAAAGTTGAAAAGATAAATGGCATTTTGCCCAGAGTCTTCTCAAACGGAGCCAAATAATTGAGTCTACCCAACAAAGGAGAGGGAGAAAGCGTATAAAGGAAGCACAAAACCCTTTAGAAAGTGACCACACAAAATCTCCAAGACTGTCAGTCATTTGATTTACCAGGCAGCCAGCCACATAAGGCACTGGTACTGTAGTGGCATTAAGATGAGCTTAGTGAGGGAGAAGAGCAGAGGGAAAAGGAGAGCTTCTCACACTGCTAAAATCAGAGTAAGCATCTCCACATGACTGAAGAAGGTCACCAGAGCAGTGACATGCTCAAAACACTTGTGTGCAGGTATGAAAACATCTTGCAGCCATTCTTCTCCTGGTCATCACACATAACAACGCATTCTGAACTTATCTACAGGCAGCCCAAAGGCCAAGCAGACATCTTCCTCAATCAGTAAAGTATTCTGCATGATAGATTTCTTAGGAGATCTTTAAACATCTGAATAAAATGAATTTATCCTTTAAAGAGGAGAATGAAAAAGTTGGCTTAAAGCTCAACATTCAGAAAACGAAGATCAAGCCATCTGGTGCCATCACTTCATGGGAAATAGATGGGGAGACAGTGGAAACAGTGGCTGACTTTATTTTTTTGGGCTCCAAAATCACTGCAAATGGTGATTGCAGCCATGAAATTAATAAAAGATGCTTATTCCTTGGAAGGAAAGTTATGACCAACCTAGACAGCATATTAAAAAGCAGAGACATTACTTTGCCAACAAAGGTCCGTCTAGTCAAGGCTATGGTTTTCCCAGTGGTCATGTATGGAGGTGAGGGTTGGACTATAAAGAAAGCTGAGCACCAAAGAACTGATGCTTTTGAACTATGGTGTTGGAGAAGACTCTTGAGAGTCCCTTGGACTGCAAGGAGATCCAACCAGTCCATCCTGAAGGAGATCAGTCCTGGGTGTTCATTGGAAGCACTGATGCTGCAGCTGAAACTCCAATACTTTGGCACCTGATGCGAAGAACTGACTCATTAGAAAAGATCCTGATGCTGGGAAAGATTACAGGTGGGAGGAGGAGGGGACAACAGAGGATGAGATGGTTGGATGGCATCACTGACTCAATGGACTGGAGTCTGAATAAACTCTGGGAGCTGGTGATGGATAGGGAAGCCTGACATGCCGCAGTCCATGAGGCTGCAAAGAGTCGGACACGACTGAGCGACTGAACTGAACTGGTCATACATTTAAAAAAAAAAAAAAAAAATCTGTCCTCAAAATTACTTTTACCTGGTAAGCAAGCATCAGCTGTTTTTAAGTAGGGAAACAAATTCAAGTGCTTGCTCAGTGTCACTCAGTAAGTGTTGCTCAGTCCTGGGTGTTTATTGGAAGGACTGATGTTGAAGCTGAAACTCCAATCCTTTGGCCCCCTGATGCGAAGAGCTGACTCACTGGAAAAGACTCTGATGCTAGGAAAGATTGAGGGCAGGAGGAGAAGGGGATGACAGAAGATGAGATGGTTGGATGGCATTATCGACTCGATGGACCTGGGTTTGGGTGGACTCTGGGAGTTGGTGATGGACAGAGAGGCCTGGTGTGCTGTGCTTCATGGGGTCGCAAAGAGTCAGACACGACTGAGCGACTGAACTGAACTGAAATGATGGATAAAAATGCCAGATCTTAGCACGACAACAAAAGGAAGAATGTTCTCTTCCTCTGGTAAGCTTAAAATTACTGAACATTCAGAACAGCAGGGAACAGACTGCTTGGGGGAGGGTCAATTGTGGTTTCTTGCCAAAAATATAGCTATTGTTGTTATTTATTTGAACACAATATTTTGTCATTTTAATGTTCACCAACATCAGCTGGGTATTTTGTAAAGACAGGCAGAGTTTTCAGCAAAGCATGGATGGCATACCACTGCTTTCATGGAAAAAGTGAATGAAAATTAAGGAATCAAAACTCATAAAGAAAATGGAAAATAATACTTTATTCTTTTCAACTGAAAGCATGTAACAATGCTCCTAGTATTTCACTGTCACACACTTCTCAGACCCTAGAGCATGGGGCATTAGAAAGCAACACCTGCACTAAGAAATTACTCGTTGACTCTTACCATACAGTGAAAAAGCTGTCTCAACTTCATCAGGACAAAGAAAAAAGGCAGCATATCCCTATCCCTGTTCAAAATAAACTTACAAAAGTAAAATGGCAGTAAAAGAAAGAAATGAAGTATTGAGACCTGCTACAACATGGGTGAAGCTTGAAAATATCATGCGAGGTGAGAAAATTCAGACACAAAGGACCACATTTTGTATGAGTTCTTGCTAATGGACAGAACAGGCAAATCCGATCCATAAAGGCTGAAGTACATTAGTGATTGTCAGGGGCTTCTGGGAAGGCAGGTGGACTTTGGGGGGAAGTGGTCAGTGTATGTTAATCGGTACAGAGTTTTTTAGGTGATGAACAAATTTTAAATTGATTGTGTTTATGACTGCACATATCAGTAGATACACTAAAAACCACCCAATTGTATCCTTTAAATGAGCAAATTACGTAGTCTGTGAGTTACATCTCATTGAATTTGTTTTTAAAAGTTGCGTGAGATAAACACACTCTCACATTTACACACATACACAAAATGAAGTATCTCACTGACACACACACTCACACTCTGCCTCCTCACTTGAGTCTCAACTGGAGGGTCTCTTGTCCTCCGTATTCTAGAGCTGGTGCTCTGCAAACTTAAGGTACATGAGAAGCACCACAGACCTTGCGAAAGGGCAGGTTGTGATTCCTCGGTCTGGGGTAGAAACCTGAGGTTCTACATTTCTAGCAAGCTCCCAGGTGTGGTAACATTAAGCAGGTCATGTCCTTTCCACATCACAGATGTGGAACCACGTATATGGACTCATAACATCCTAAAACTCTGAGCGCTGACAAGAGCTACCGCCCCAAGTCCTGCCACCAGCCACACCCAGGGACATCCCAGGCCGCGTGTGTCCTCCCTGCCCCTCCCAGCTCAGGACTACACAGGCAGGCTGAGAGGCGATGCCTCCACTGAACTCTTGGACTTCTTTACACACGGACAGGTCACGCACTTGCCTTCTATGCCAGCTCTGCTGCTCACAGGCCTTCCCCCAGCATCCCCACCTCTGAGACAACTTCCTTGTATGTATAACTGGACCTAATACCACTACCTGAGGATGTCACAGAGTTCTTCCCAGATTGAGATAAGAAAATGCTTGCAGAAGGAACCTGAAGAACCATAAAGTATTATATTACTATATGATAGGGAGAAGTGTTGAGATAGGCAAGTTCTCATTCTGATTCCCCTGACGGACTCGAAAGACAAGAGAAGTGGATTGGACTCTGGGGGTGGGCAATTCCTGCTGCCTCTTCCTTGAAGCACTGAAGACAGAGGCCAAGGCAACGCCCTCTTTTACCCCTTCAAAGCAGCTTAGCAAGGGGAGCGCTGATTCCCAGAGCAGGGGGGCTTCCGCGACCAAAGTGAGCCAGACATGCTCTGAGAGGCAGTAAAAGCCTTAGTCCATGCCTTTGGGATCCACCAACTTCCTCAGAGAAATATCACTGTGAGATCATGAACTTAATAATGGGGAACTTGGGTTACTAGTCATGGAGTTTCAAGTGTGATGTCCCACCCTCAATTCATGTACATCTCACACCCATCACTGCAGTGCCATGAAAATTCAGCATCTCTGATTCTGCTGTAGCCAGAAGACACTGACGCCAATAAAGTTCTAAATGAACTTTCCTTCCTATTAAATTGTAGTGCCCTGAAGATAAGAGAAAACTTGTCTTACTACAGAATATATTTTAGTTTTACATGATCAATTTCAACCAAAAGAAAAAATGAAAAAAGAAACCAAAATGTACCCTATTGCGGACCCATATTTACCCCATAAAAATGAATCTTGCTTTCATGTTCATGAAAATACTCAAGAAATATAGAATTTATGATGTATTCCTCTAAAAACAGCTTCAAAAACAAGTTTAGAAGACTTATAAAAAGAGAGTCATCCACTAACTTATTACAAGACTGTCTTAAAATCAGATGAAATTATTTTACCTGTGTTATTTCTTTATAGCAAAATAATTGTTAAACTTTATGAAGTAAAAGACTAATAAAGCATATCTTACTGTTTGCAAGTTACATTCATATGCTATGTCTACATTATAAAACCAAAAACTAAAGAAGTTATTCACACCTTTCATAAAATGAAATATGCTACAATGATTAAGTACCGTCTCAGAGAAACAGGGCAGGGGTGGGGGGGAGGTTCCCTGATGGCTCAGATTGTAAAGAATCTGACTGCAATGCAGCAGACCTGGGTTCAATCCCTGGGTTGGGAAGATCCCCTGGAGAAGGGAATGGCAACCCACTCCAGTATTCTTGCCTGGAGGATTCCATGGACAGAGGAGCCTGGTGGGTCACAGTCCATGGGGTTGCAAAGAGTAGAGAAACGGGGGGAAATTAATTGCTGATTCAAAAAAAGATGCTTCATTAAAAAGAAATGAGAGCTTTATTTAACACCCTGGCATTATTAACAATTTTCCTTTATCCAGACAGTAATGTTTTAACTGTACTGACTTTAGTATAAGGAGCCTAGGACCTAAAGAAAAAGATCAGTTAAGATAAAGTATTCATTGAAAATGTGTCCCTGTAACATAAAAGTCTCTTTTTAAAAGGGTCATTTCCCCATTCTATTACAATTCTCCTGTGAATCACATAAATAGCTAATAGGAAAATACAATCTAAGCTTTTATTTAAAAAAAAACTTTAGAAAATTCACTAGAGTTCTTAGAATAGCTTTGCTTTAAAAATTTGTATAAAATTTGTGCTGCCGTCCCAAAGGGGGAAAAAAATCTAAACATTGTTCACCGATCACAATGTTTACATCCTCTTTTTTAAGTGTATGTTTTAACAGTGCAAAGGTCTCCCTAAGTTCCCACTTCAGAGTACATTCACCCCATTAAAGTGATTTCAGTCATTTCAAAGTTTTCAAACACTGAAGCCAATCTCACCATCAGACATCCACTTTAATGTGTGTCTCACCCTATATCATCAACTCCCCGAGAACAGAAAACAACTTTAGTTCTCTTAATGCCTGAGCAGCCAGAACAAACTGCAAACAGAATCAAGAGCCCTCCACAGTCTCATGGTTTCCTCTGCTCTCACACAGGACTGCTTTCTCTCAGAAAGCTCATTTGTTATCACTTCCATAAATCAAGTGATCAATGAAAAGGATGAAAAGAAAGAAAACTATCATCCGCTGTACACCAAACCCCTATGTGTATTTCAGTATTTAATCCTTCCAGTACCCTGAGGAAGCTCAACCTTGAGAAGGCAGAACTTGCCCACAGTTGCCAAGCTTCAATAAGACGGGGCTTCAAACCAAATCCACGCCCAGAGAGTCAACACTGCGTAACACACTGACCAATTTAGGAAAAATCTGAATAGTACAAGAGTTCCACCCTAACTTAGCAAGTAAGTACTTACTGGCATCAGAAAGTACTCTTGTCAGTGGCCTGGAGATCTCGGGCCAGCAAAACAGCGCCTTGAGAAGCCCAAGTACGATGCATCTTGCTGTAGCTTTTCAGAGCCTCCCACCCACCGATGAGCCAGGCAGGGATGAGCTGGGGAGCCCAAGCCCTTCTCAGGGGCAGCTCACAGAGTTCAGCTGTAGCTCTGTAAGGTCATCTCTGTAACTTTAGTGAATGAAGTGTTTCCCCCACGTTCTCAAACATTCTCCCCAACCATTTTTCACGTACATGTCCAGGGTTGTACACTAAAGATTGATAAACTTGTTATGGTACAAAGATCTATATTTATGACCTGCAGATGCTTTTTAGACCTTTAATTATGTGTCCTTCTAAAGATCAGTCATGGGAAGCCCCCCCTCCCGCCCCGCCAAGGCTCCAGCTGCACCTTGAGGCTGCCCCCCGGGAGGCTCTCCACCTCACAACAGCCCCACCAGGCAGGCTTTGCACCACCTGCCTGGCTACTGCAGGCATTAAAGTTATAATCGTCCCTACCTGTCAGAGTTTCATAGGTACAGAGACCATGACCCTAAAAGTGCTCAATCGATCTTCTTGAACACAAGGTTGGGCATCTTTGCTTCTTCAAATTCAACCCTCCTTCACAAAATCCTAGAAAAAATTTCTCCTAAACTACTTAATTGGTTCTTGGGCTGCACACCCCTGACTACCTAGATCAAAACTATAATTCTCTCTCGTATAAATTGTGATTTTCAGGAAGCTGTTATCACTCTGCATGTCACAGCCACACCTATAAATGGAGGTACCATTAGAAGAAACTCTTTCACTAGGCTATGAGAGTTATTGTTCATTAAGTGTTGAACAGTGCTGATCACCAGCACTGTCACCTGCTGGACCAAAGCCCACTGAGGGCAAGACCACGTCTTCATCAGCTCTGCACCCCCCATGACCCCAACAATGTGATGAAGACAAAGGACGCTTGCATCAGTTCACCACTATGGATAAGGACAGTGAAAAAATAGGTCACCTTTACATGTCTATGGGTCACCCAGATCTCCATTCACCAAAACAGAACAAATATACTAATAATGCATTATTTTTGAAATTATTATGAAGTACAGAATTTTAAGTGTCTTGTATTCACTGGGAGTGGTTAGATTATTTTTTCCACTTTTGTGTAACTGAAAATAATTCATGTTTTGATCCACTTAATTTCAACTTCAAGATCCAGCTGACAACTCCTGTGCTTTGAGCCTTGAGTAATTTTATTTTCTGTCTCAAAATGTCTGTGTAAGACAAGACAGTGAAGAATCAAGAAACCAAGAGCAACTCTGAAACTTCAGGGCTCTGTTCCAAACAATACTTTCCTAGGGAATGTCAAAGCAGCTCAAAATACCACTGTGCTTCATCCATCAACAAACTGTCATGTCTCTTGATAAATTATGAGTCAAAAGAAAAATACTTGTCTCTTCCAACCTGGATAGATGAGAACCGGGTGAGGGAGAACCTAATATGTTTACTAATGTTTCCTTTAACAGGTTTTTCTACTAAGATCTAACCATAAAGAAGGCCACTTTCAAATTAAAAAAAAAAAAAATTTATTTCTAAATACGTAATTTCCTCAGTTGTTTATACACAAGTGCATCCCAGCCCTCTACACACAAGTATTCTGCTTTAATTTCAACAGATGAGCTAGAGGGAAAGAAAAATCTTGAATTTCTCCAGGGTGAAAAACATTTCACATCATCAACACACCCAGCACTGAGTACAGACATTTGGGACAGAAAAGTATTCAACAAAAAATCAGTTTGTGGTGATATCACATTTCACACAATTATTTTCATGTACTTTCAATAGAGGCAATTCTACTATGGGCTGGAAGAAACACAGGACAACTCTTGGAGACTGCTGGAAGTTTTAACTATTCAGTTTTGAAAAGGAAGATCATATTATGCACACACCAGAATATGATGTAAACATATCCAGACTATGCAGAGTAAGCCTGTAAAAAATACTCTGGAAAAGGACTCTATGATTTGGGCTTCCCTGGTGGCTCAGTTCTATAGTAGAAAAGTAGAGAGTATATGAAATATGGTGAGAGGGAAAGATGCATGGCTCAGACTGTAAAGAATCTGCCTGCAATGCAGGAGACCTTGGTTTGATCCCTGGGTCAGGAAGATCCCCTGGAGAAGGGAATGGAAATCCACTCCAGTATTCTTGCCTGGAGAGGAGCCTGGTGGACTATAGTCCAGGGAGTCGCAAAGAGTTGGAGAGGACTGAGTGACTAACGTGTTCACTTTATGATTTATTTCACTTAATCATTCAGCTAAATGTGTCATCGTTTTAAAGAGATACAGTAAAACAGTCCTTTCCCTGGCACGCAAACTCGCTTCCTCTCTATCTGTAAGAGGAAGGAGAAAGGCCAGCAGCTGGCGCAGGGGCTCCTCTGAAGCTCTGTGGGTTTGTCCTTCCATCTTTCACATGAACTCGTGCGAAATCACAGCAAGGCCCCATTTTCAACCGTTGACGCTCTGTCTCTAGGCTGCCATTTCACAACCAGAGAAGAAGCTGCCTAGACAAGAAGTGAGGCTGGTCAAAATACACCTTGAATTCCATACATTTACCTACCTACTGCGGTAGCATCCTGCATTGAGGTACAGAGAGCGCCGAACACTGAACTCCTTCACTCCTTCAGTCACTGTGTGCGGACTCTAGGGGCTCAGCCCCCCACGGCAAGCTCATTTCACTCCTCTTTACAGCTCCAGCCTCTTATCCCCGGCGAGGTGCACAGACGCCCACTACCTGTTTGTGACATGAATCTGCCTTGAACACAAACGACCCTGCTAACAATCTTAATTTCAGATGAAGTCCTCCACCATAAGCTGGTGGAAGAGCTAACAAGAGCTGACAAGTTGGTAGTGAGGGGATCCTCAGCATCTCGGTCAGAGACAAAGTACTTGTGAGATAACCCTAACCTCTGTCCAGCCTTGAACTAGGCCGAGTCCTACCTGCAGGCCTTGGGCCAACATCCAGGGACAGCCCACCCAGAGGAGCCAAGGAGCCCCCCGTCAGGAGGCCCCGGAAAGCAGGCCTGTGAGAACACACCTGCAGCCTGGGGCCTGGACGAGACTGAGCCCGTGTGCCCCCAGCACCACGCCCAGGCCAGGGCTGCAGAGCTGCAGCTGCAAGGCCGCTGACTGCGCTGACCTCCCCTTCACCATCATGACCGACCCAAGCTCTGCCGGGCTCCTCCCTCTCTTCATCAGAGCCACACCACGACAGGCGTTTCATCCGCCCCGGCGCACAGGGTTCACAAGGACACAATAAGCAGTTCAGCTCAGGGCAGGGAGCTAAGAAGTGATTACTGCTGAGCCTCAATCCCACCGCCTCGCTCTCCAAATCCTCTGCAGAAACTATGAACAGCAACAGGATGAGAACGATAATGATAATTTTAAACAGCTAACATTTATTTGTCACTTATTGTATGCAAAAACATAGTGCTAAGTGTTGAGTGCTAACAAGCCCATGGGGCACTACTGTGACTCCCGCTTGACAGATTCAGAAACAGGATGGGAGCGCTGAACCTGTGCCTGTGGGAATGCAGGCTAAGCAGCAGAGGCAGGGTGAAGACTAGGCACTAGGCCCCCAGCCTGCCTCTTAACACTCTCTGCTGCCTCCAGAAACCTGGGTGAGCCAGAGGTTGGAGGACTACACCCACCAATGAAGCAGGTAAATCCCTTCACTTGAGAGCCAACTTTCTCACCTGAAAAATGAGTGTCAGAGCTGATGGGGTCTAAGGTACGTTCCAGCTGGTAGTTCTGCTCACTAATCATAGGACCGAGAGAGCCAACCCAACTGTATCCCCAAAAAAGGGATTTAAAAAAGAGAAAAATATAATAATCAACTGTCTTGCTACCACTGCTGGTAATCCTTCTTTCTCAAATTAATAACATTCGGTATTTTTACATGGCTATAGGGCTTCCCTGGTGGCTCAGATGGTAAAGGATCTGCCTGCAATGCAGGAGACTTGGGTTCGATTCCTGGCTCAGGAAGATCCCCTGGAAAAGGGAATGGCTACCCACTCCAGTGTTCTTGCCTGGAGAATCCCATGGACAGAGGAGCCTGCTGGGCTACAGTCCATGGGGTTGCAAAGAGTCAGACACAACTGAGCAGCTAGCACACTTGACACTGCTATGTCCCTGTGGGACCAGGCTACTCCTAAAAAGGGGTCAGGTCTCACCTGAAGGGCAAGATCCACCACTCTGACAGTCTTCATCAGACCAGCCAATCTCTAGGAGGCAAGGGTGAAAGAGAGAAGCAGCTGGTGACCTCACCAGCAGAAGCCACTACAAACACTTGGAAAGAGGGAAGCCAAAGTTGCATAAAAATGTTTCGGATGAAATGCACCAAATAAGAGATAGCTCTGTATGCTTCACCTCACCTGGCCATAAAATTAACTGATGTCAACTCTGACCTACCACAAACTCCCTAAGCATAACAAAATGAGTTCAGGTAAGAGCAATTAAACCAATACCACTGAGCAGGGTTTTGAGGTAAACAAGCTAAGGTAATGTCCTTACACATGACAGTGCATCTTGGGGGAGAAAAATGGGCTGAAGTGCAGTCTGCCCTCTAGATCCACGGATGCAGAACCTGCGAATGTGGAGAACCAGCTGCATGGGGCATTTTGTACAAGGGACATGAGCATCCATGGATTCTGGTATCTGAATGTATGTCTGCGGTAGGGGGCAGGGGGGACAGGGGTCCTGGAACTAATGCCCTCCAATGCCAAGGGATGACCGCAGTGTGTCAGAAGCCAAGCCTCAGGGCAAGAGAGAGGAAGGACAGACCCAGCTTGTTAAATAATACACTGAGAGCAAACTCAAAGGTTACTGCAGCTGCTGCTGCTGCTGCTAAGTCGCTTCAGTTGTGTCCGACTCTGTGAGACCCCATAGACGGTAGCCCACCAGGCTCCACTGTCCCTGGGATTCTTCAGGCAAGAACACTGGAGTGGGTTGCCATTTCCTTCTCCAATGCATGCAAGTGAAAAGCGAAAGTGAAGTCGCTCAGTCATGTCCGACTCTTAGCGACCCCAAGGACTGTAGCCTGCCAGCTCCTCCATCCATGGGATTCTCCAGGCAAGAATACTGGAGTGTTTTGCCATTTGCAATATTTTTTAAAAAAAACAAGCTATCCCATTTTAAGTCATGGTCCCATGAATTAAGATCATTTCTGTCTCCAGTTATCCTGATTCTGACGAAGGGTGCTGGGGCATCAAGAGCATTCCACCTCACATCCAGAGGAGAAATCAAGGATATCTGACTGTCATTCTTCAGTCTTCTCCTCTTAAGTCCTCCCACCAATAAACAGAGTTCTGCAGTTTTTATATAAAGAATGCCAATTTGGTTTTCAAAAAGATGCGAGAGAGTCTGGGAAGGAAGAGTTGGGTTTCATCAAGATAAGCCAGAAGGCTTTCTCGGATGCCCTTAAAATGGTAAGGTCTCAGTTTCACATATGTCAAATGATCTGTAAAACTCCCAGCTTAAAAACACAATTCACAGTTCCCAAGCCTGAGCATTTCTCTTAACTACTTGAACCAGAACTACTTATAACCATTTGACAGAATCAAACCTACTACAGACAGATGCCCACAATGACATTCTTCCCCACTATGGCCACTTCCAAATTCTAGAATTCAGCAGTCACCCAATAAACTCAAACAATCTAAGGAAAACTACTTCTGGCTCTACTTGAGCATTCCAAAGTACATGAAAATTAACACTGTGATTTCACCAACTCACTGGATTTCTCCTCTGTGTTCATTTATTTTTTAATTTACTTACTGTCATGGTTTAGTTTTATATACCACTTCACTTTTCTGAGGCTACTGTGGGAAAAAGACTTGATTTCTGTAGCAACTAAAAGACACTTTACAAGAGACAGATAAAGGAAATACTATCCATATAGCCCTCAGACAAAATAATCACATTCCTTTTGATCCTACAGAACCAAACATATACACAGACATGTGCATGCTAAGTCGCCTCAGTCTTGTCCAACTCTTTTCTATATAGCCCACCAGGCTCCTCTATCCACGAGATTCTCCAGGCAAGAATACTGGATGGGCTGCCATCCAGGTGATCTTCCCGACCCAGCGATCGAACCCAGGTCTCTTATGTCTCCTGCACTGGCATGCAGGTTCTTTACCGCTAATGCCACCCGGGAAGCCCAAACACACAGACACGCATGTGTACAAGCAAGTATGTGCAGTTAAAACCAGCATTTCATCCTTTAAAGAAAAACAGCCAGCCACAGAGGGAAACATGAGCTATTAATTACATTCAACCATTTCATGGAAAGTAGTGAGCTACTTCTAAGTTGAAAAATATCCTCTGAACAATAAGCCCTATGTTTCTTTTTCCCACCTTTCACCCATTTTGCTATATGCCCTTCGGTAATAGACTGGTTCAGATTAAAGAATATGATCTCACTTAAGACTCCATGAGTTTCACAAATCAAATAAAAACAATGAAAACCACCTAACAGGACCTAAATGGGATGAAGATGCTGAGCAGTGTGATAAAGGTGAAGATACAACAACATGCAGAAAGAAAAGCTCAGGTGATGGATCTATAAGATGGTTTAAAGTGCTGAGGGACACATTGATTAAGGGGGAGGGGGACAAGAATCAAAGTGTCTATCACAGAGGTAAAGAAAAAGAAAAAAATTGTATGGAGCTGTTACCTACTGCAGCTCCAACAACATATTACAATTTCCATATCCTAAACCCTAAATTCACATGGCATTTTTCACCTACACAGACAATTTATCCCATTCTTCCCTATGCTCTGCCTTCCAGTGTTCCCTCACTGTACAATGGGTGAAGATTATCTGAAAAATCTCCAACGTGTCCACACATTGTAGATCATCATAAAAACCATTCTTGAAAGTCCATTCCCCACAAAATCAAAAACAGTGATACTCACCAAACCAGGTAAGAGTGCTGAATATCAAATGCTGCTTAAGGATCTGAAATCAGCCTAACCCTCATCACTAAAGAATAGATATCTTATAATAGGATAGAAACAGCATCCTGTAGATTTATCATTAGCAAAATTATGCAGCTAGATTATTCCTGTCTACAGTGTGTGTAGGGCTGCTACATAATTAATGTTATATTAAACTGTTCTCTGAAGATCTGAGAAAAGATCAGAATCTGAACGAACTGTGCTGCTTAATATTATCTCTGAGGGAGGTGTGCGTGGGGTGGTTTGTTTGAAATTCGCCCTTCAACATTATACTCTTATCTTTGATGCTGGTGGTTTCTTTTCTTCCCCTCCTTTGTCTTAGTTACTCCACCTTTTAAGGCTAAAGAACATAGCACATTTAATTAAAAACAGAGAGTTTAGAAACAGTGATGCTTAAAAAGCTGTTTTCATTAAACATTGGTCCAATTCATCCAGGAAGGCTTTGTGCTGTCAAATAAACTCCAGTATTCATGCAATTTTAATGAAAATGCTTCTGAACCCCATTTCCTTCTTTGGTTTTTACTTTCTGTTCAGTATCCTGAATATTTCAAACCTCCCTAATACATTGGCTAAGAAGAACAAAGTAGGAATAGCATTTATAGGAACCAAAAGAACAAGTATTATAAGAGTTTAAATACTATGGTTACCAAAGGGGAAAGGAGGTAGAGGGATAAATTAGGAGTTTGGGATTGATATATACATACCGCTACATGTAAAACAGGGCTTCCCTGGTGGCCCAGATGGTAAAGAATCTGCCTGCAATGCAGGAGACCCAGGTTCAATCCCTGAGTCAAGAAGATCCCCTGGAGAACGGAATGGCTACCCACTCCAGTATTCTTGCCTGGGAAAACCCACGAACAGAGGAGCCTGGTGGGCTACAGTCCATGGGGTCACAAAGAGTCAGACACATGAGCAACTAACACTTTCACATATAAAACAGATAACCAACAAGGACCTCCTGAATAGCACAGAGAGTTCTCCAGTTCAAGAGAACCCATATTTTCCTTTTGTGTTTGTGAAAGGCACTCAGTCGTGTCTGACTCTTTGCGACCCCATGGACTATACTGTCCATGGAATTCTCCAGGCCAGAATACTAGAGTGGTTAGCCTTTCCCTTCTCCAGGGGATCTTCCCAACCCAGGGATCAAACCCAGGTCTCCCTCATTGCAGGCGGATTCTTTACCAGCTGAGCCACCAGGGAAACCCTATTTTGCTTTTACCACTTAATATTCTTTTACCTTTATACATTCCAATCACCTACAATCTATTTCAGTATAAATGTGATTAAAGGATCCAGTGTTCCAAATGGATAGATAACTATCCAAACACCATTTACTGAATAACCCATTGTTTTCACTATCAATTTGAAAAACTGCCTTTCTCATATACCAAATTACCACAGTACACATTTACCACTTATCACTGAACTTTCTATTCCACTCCACCAACTGAATAAATAAAATGTAAGTGACTGATTTAAAGTCTATTCTAGCATCCAAAGGTTGGCTGCCACTGGCAAATTCTGCCTTCACCATTAATAGCTGTGTTACTATTTCTGTTCATTTTTATTTATTTTTACTGAGGTATTGCTAATATACAATATTATATGTTTCATGTGTATAGTATAGTGATTCATAATTTTAAAGGTTATATTTTATTTATAGTTCTTATCAAATATTGGCCATACTCCCATGTTGTACTATATATCCTGGTAGCTTATTTATATTTTAAATATACAGTTTTTACTTCTTAATCCTCTACCCCTATCTTTCCCCTCCCTCCTTTCCTCTCCCCATTAGTAACCACTAGTAGTTTGTGCTCTATATCTGTGAGTCTGATTCTTTTTTGTTATATTCACTAGTTTGTTTTATTTTTTTGATTCCACATCTAAGTGATAGTATAGAGTATTTATTTGTCTTTCTCTGCCTGACTTATTTCACTTCATAGCTATGTTACTTTGGAGAAGACACTTAACCTCTCTGTGCCTTAGTTTCCTCATCAGTAAAATGGGCATAACAGTACCTACCTAATAGGTTTTTAAAATGAGGTTAAGCTAAATGATAAGCACTATTTTTAAGTTACTTATCCTTATCATCAAAAGTCACCAAAGTCACCCTCAAAAGTCAGCAAAGAGAAATCTGGTCCCTGCCTTCAGGAATTTAGAGACCAATGAAGGAGATAAATATTTTACCAAAGGGCCACAAAATTAATATACAATGATAAACCACAGTAAACAGACTAGAGGAGAATCTCATCCAATCTAGCAGATCATGGAAGGGGCCTCCAAGAAGTAACATTCGAATTAAAGGCCAGGGGATAAGTAAGGGTGAAGAGTCCCCAGGGTGACAGGAGGTGGGCCACATGGCCTGGCTGCATAGCCCCACATCTGCCTATGGCACTGGCAGCTTCACAAAGGGCTGGTTTCTTCCCAACTTCAACTTCTCAGTTTAAATTCCTGTCCTCAGAGAGACACTCTATGATCACTCACTTCTGAAAAGCCAGAGATACTGTCTTTGATAAGAAAGCTGATGCTGTAAATCACAGAATACGATCTTATTTTTCAACAGAAATTACTCCAGCTAGAGATGCTCCAAGATCTTGGCTTCAGTCAAAGACAAGCAGCATTTATCCTCAGGGCTATCCTTTCTGAATTAACACATACAGGTGCAGATGAAACCATCATCGCCTCTTTGTGTGCAAATCTGGTTCCTTTCTCACACTTGGAGTTGTCTCCACTGGGAAGAGCTTCCCTTGCTGTCCCTAATGAGCACCACGAACCTTCCTGCAGGCTGAAGAGAGCAGGGTCTCTCTCCACAACACCATGTCAAGTATGACCCCACCCCACCGCCCGCCCCATCATAGCACCCAAGCGTTTCTTCTTTGCATTTGTGACCATGTGTAAGTATATATTTGCATGATTATCAGTCTGTCTCCCACATTACACTGCCAGTTCCATGAAGGCAGGAAATGAGTATTTTATTCAACTCTCTACATTCAGGACTCAGCACAGACCTGGCAGGTAATCAATTCAAGGCCGACTGTTTGTGAGACAGATGGATGACCAGAGCATGGTGTGGGCGGACAACGCAAGACAGATGGATGACCACAGAACGGTGTGAGCGGACACTGCCACTCAGCCAGGGGGGACAGGCAAGGAACAGCTCAGGCAAGCCCTGCAGCTCATGATTTAGGATTTTAGTCTCTGCAACCAGAAGTCATCGGAAGGTTTCAAGCACAGATGTGTCAAGGATATATGTAGCTTTGACCTCCCTGGCTAAAACGTGACCTGACTGGAGGCAGGAAAGATGTCAGGTCACAGGTTGAACCAGGATGGTGCGGGCAGGGGGTGTGGACTGTCTGAGGAACGCCCACAGCATTTCAAAATGGACATTCCAGGGACTTCCCTGGCAGTCCAGTGGTTAAGATTCCATGCTTCCACTGCGGGGGGCTTAGGTCTGATGCCCCAGGGAACTGGGATCCCACATGCCGAGGGTGCAGCCGTTACCGGTGTTTGATGGGGAGAGGTTTGGCATCAGAAATGAGAATTTCATGTGATTAGTAACCTCGATACAAACGTGAGACTCTACAATGTAGGAAGAAGGCATTGTAATCAAGAAGCCTATAACACCAAATGGGAGTATGGACTAAAGTCTGTTTCCCTTAGAGGAGTCCCAGTTCTAAGCAACTGCACTCACGCAAGGCACAAGCATTAACTGTGGAAAGACAGCTCCCATGTATTAAATAATCAAATATTAAATCAGAACCACACAGCTTAGTGGCTAAAGGCCTTTGCACTGCCATATTTGCAACTCAACGGCACCATGGTTTATAAAATAAATAATACACCATGTTACAAAGAAAAACTTTACATGCTTAATCCTCAATGCTCCTAGTGAAAAAACTTTAGTCGCTCAGCAGTGTCCGACCCTTTGTGACCCCATGGATTGTAGGCCACCAGGCTCCTCTGTCCATGGAACCCCCAGGCAAGAATACTGGAGTGGGTTGTCATTTCCTTCTCCAGGGGATCTTCCCAACCCAGGGATCTAACTGGGGTCTCCTGCCTTGCGGACAGATTCTTTACCTTCTGAACCACCAGGGAAGCCCTCAATCCTAACATTTCTGAAAAACCTATGACTACATATTTTTAAGTTCTCTCTAACGTGAGAAGGGAATGGACTTCTGTATTTGCAAAGGGCTTTTCGGCAGGGGCAAGCCATCTATCCACAGCCCTTTGAGAACATCACACTCCTGTACTGCTCCTCTCCCTGCTGATCCCTCAGCTTCCATGAACACACACAGCACTGCTGTTAGTGGTTTAGGCACAAACGTCCTGCTGATTGGCTGGAAGGATGCATCACAAATTGGGGCCACACTCTCCTAGTACCGTCACCTTTGGAGAAACTACAGGCAAGGTACTCAGACTCTGTTTTCTCATATGTTATTATAAATGGTTCAGCATCAACATGCCTTCTCCATAGAGAGGTGTTACAATAGTAAAATAAGTATATACACACTACAAAATGTTAAGGTGTCACTCCATATGCATCAACAAAGAGGAAAAAAGTTAATGTGAGTTTCCCAGGATGGATGTCAGAAAATCATGTATCTGAATAGTTTACTCACGAGACAAATCATAATGATCTAATTAATTGACACATTAAGTAAAGACCTTTCATTTGGTAGAAGGGATTATTGAAAAGACTCCAGCACTTATTTCAAAATACAGACGATGCTTCCACTTAAGAAATCACATATCAAAACCAAACTTTAGAAACTTCTGAAGGAGAACTATTATTTCATATATGGGCAATCTGCAACAAATCTTTTTTTAATTTTCTTTTTCCAAAAAGAGAAATGAATGAAGGGAAAAAGGAAAGAATAGAAGGGGTGCAGAAAGGAACCAGGCAGGAGGATTAGTAAATCAGCTATTCACAGTCATACCCTGCTTTAAGAATTCCGAACATTTCACGATGGTTGGGCTCAGGAAATTCCTGCTACAGAAACATGCTTAACTTTGTTTCCAATATTCCTTAAGCTTATTTGGTCTCAGTAGGTATGTTTCTCCCATGTTCTATGTATTAACAGAAGATTCTTTGGACACAGCAGTCCTAAAAAATGAGGAGCTGGTTATGGGTTTTTGAGTTTTTTAATTGTAATGTCTATGCCCCTCCTCAGATCTATTTCAGATTCACACGAAGTAGGAGCTAGGTGTGACTGACGCAGCCAGGTTTAGGAGCCACTGCAATAGTGTAAGTGGGCTTAAACTACTTGCAGAGATGCTAGGCTGGGGTGATAAATCACTACTAAATGAAGCATGAGTCAAAGATAAGTCATATTCAGAAGTATAAAGAAAGTCAAATAATTTAATCTACAGAAACAGAATTGCACACCTTTTCCCAGTCCATGGGTACTCTGTAAACCAAGACTTTAGGATTCCAACAGTCCACTCAGGAATAAGAGACTAATGTACTGATACAAATAAGAATGCATCTTGCATTAAAAGTTTTAAAATCAAGACAATTCATTGAGTATCTTGTTAAAGCATATTTTAATATCCTGCTCTAAAAAAAATTTACAACTCAAATAGACTCACACCTCATCTTCCACCAGTAATGCCCAATTATAAGAGAAATATCCTGCAGAATTCTTCCACTCTTCAGAGAAACACCTAAAAAGGGCACACACAGTGCAGAATGTATAGATAATGAAGTTCTATTATGCCACGTATACCGTAACTCAAAACTCACTCTTATGGAGGGATATGTTTAATGTTCAAGTCTAAAAATACTTATGAGGACCAAATCTGAAGTTCTGCAGCAAGTAAAGCATCAATTTAGTAAATGCAGAATGACTGTGCCAGAAAATAATATTTCTTGAGGCAGAGTCTTCAACTCTTATTTCCCAACTTACAAACTAATATTGATTCCAGAAATTTAAAACAATTCTGCAAAGGCTGGAAAAACAAGCTTTAATCCAGAAATGACTTCACAGCCTATCTGTCTCAGAGCTTGAAGCACTTTTCATTGAATCCGTTAAAGAGTGCCAGGCCCCAGAGAAAGCCAAACCACCCAGAAAGTCACATTTGCGCCCAATCAGCAGCAACCTCCAGTGCCCCAGTTGATCCTGCCAGGCAAAGCCTCTCTGGGAGGAAGCTGAAAGTGGCCTGCCCATCTCATTTCTTAGGCTGTGTTTTCTGGTCATGGTTCTTCCATTCTGTTCTATTTTGCTGGAGTGGAAAGAAGGAGATATTATTTTTCTTTTTATGTATGCCTTCTTAAACTCTGCATTTTCTATCTTCAACAGAAGCCCATGAAAGAATGTTAATAGAATTGTGTATTCATGTTCAATGAAGATCGCTCAGGATGTCTACCTTCTTTGAATATCTCTACCACACTTCATTCTTCTTTACTGGATGCACTGCATACAGGCCTTCTGCTGAGAAGCTAAGAAGTGACAGACGCCCAGGAGATCCCCAGAAGAGGGGCTGCAGGATGAGGCTGGTCAGTGTGCACCATGACCGAGAGCACGCTGCAGAAGCGGTAGGGGAAGCACGCAGACTGAAGCCGCCCACCCCGGCCAGGCACGTAGTAACCATTTGCACGAGTTGTTTTATGACAGGAGATCCTGATAAGGAATACGGAACTAATAAGCCACCACCAACAGGAAGAGTTTGGGAAAGGTCTGAAAGTAAACACTGTGTGTCCGTCCACTTCCCAGAATCCCTCTCGCTAGGATCCATCTTGGCTGAGCCATGCGGGCGCCACCAGGAAGGACTCTGAATTAGAAGGATTGGCCAAAGACCACCTGGAAATGAATCCCATCACCATAAAACCCAAGACTGCGAGCCAGTGGCAGAGCAGGTCTCCTGCGTTCCCTTACCCTCCTGCTTTCCACCCGGCTGCTCTTCCCAATAAAATCTCTGGCTTTGTCAGCACATGTGTCTCCTCGGACAATTCATTCCCGAGTGTTAGACAAGAGCCCAGTTTCGGGCCCTGGAAAGGGTCCCCCTTCCTGCAACAGAAGCACTTTAATTCTAGACATGTCCCACCTGCCCTCCTTCCTGTTACGCAAAACAGTCAAAGCCATGGCACTGTCTTTCCTGAGGATAAGACTAGGGATCTGGGGCTGGGGGAAGTCATTAAGAAATGGCAGCAAATGTCATTAGCAGCCTCCTTATCCATGAGGCCTCTACACTTCTTGGAGAAACAGGAAAAGCAGCCATGCATTCAGAAGAAACCCAAGCAGCACGATTTAATTTAGGACTCTGTGGAGGGTGAAGCAGGTGCTCTAATGCTCTTAAGCTAAACAGAGCAAACCTGCATTGACTGATGGTTCCCAGCTAGGAAACTGGGTTTGCTCCCCTGATGACTTGTAAGATTCTTCTATTCCTTGTTTTTAAGTTAACCTGAGGAAGTGGGGATGGGAATAAGAAGTAAGGATGATGGAGTGGAAAGAAAATTCACTGATATATAAAACTTCCTTGGTGGCTCAGTGGTTAAGAATCTGCCTGCAATGCAGGAGAGCCGGGCTCAATCCCTGGGTGGGGAAGATCCTCTGGAGAAGGGAATAGAAACCCACTCCAGTATTCTTGCCTGGAGAATTCCACAGACAGAGGAGCCTGTCAGGCTGTAGTCCACAGGATTGCAAGAACTGGACATGACTGAGTGACTAAGCCACCACAACCAAAATCTAATCACAAAAGACAAACGCAAAGACAAACTGCTCCTCGATAAGACCAACTGACCAGTAAAAATCACTGTTTAAATGTTAATTTTAAAAATAATCTTACAGCATTATAGAAAGTGCCTGTCATATTAATTCTCAGAGTATTTTATTTATTATTGCAGCTCTTTTTCCCAACATTAGACAACTGCATATCTGTTTTACATCCTATTCTTCTTTCTTAGCAATCATCATAAATACCTCCCTATACTGATAAATACCCGTCTATGGACACATGGCTATAGATACTTTGTGATACAGCCAATTTACTTCTCTATCCCCTATCACTTGATATTTAGGTTCTTTCCAACTTTTCACTACAATAACTACAAAGGTGTACTAAGGTGCACACAAGTGTTCCAAGCTCACCCATTTCTGTAAATAGAGTCCTAAAAACAGAACTACAAGGAAGAAAACTGCTGACATCTAGCCTCCCACCACTAAAAGAGAGCCCACACACTTACACCTTTGCTGACTCAGAATGTTATCAGCCCTTTTAATCCATGCTGATGTAAACAACGGTATATGTCATAAACTGCTATTTGATTTCCATGACTTTTGTATCTGTATCCTGGCCATGTGCAATCCTTTCCTATACCATCAGTTCTCTGTTATCACAGATGCAGAACCTGCAGATATGGAAGACAAACTATACTTCACCATTTATATAAGGGACTTGAGCTTCCATGGATTTTAGTATCTGTAGAGGTCCTGGTACAACCTGGTCCTGGTTTCCTGTGGATAACAAGGGAAAGCTGTATTGCTTTTCCATATTTTTTTCTATTTTTCTATTAAAGTGTTCATCTTTATCTTACTGATTACTAAATATTTTCATATATCTCTTAGTTTGACACTTAAGGCTGGCATTGGGCTCATAATTGAGATTTATTGGCAGTTATCAGCTCTGAAACTAGGCAGCCTGGACAAAAATCCTAACTCTGCCACCAAAGCTGTGTAACCTTGGGCAACTTATTTAACTACTCTGTGCTTTAGTTTCCTCATCTGTGAAATGGTTATAATAATGTTCTTATGGGGCTGGTTTGGGTAGTTAGTGAGTTAACTGCCATGGTAGCCATTTTTATAATTAAAGAAGTTTATTTTAAATTTATAATTTTATAAAAGCATATTTTAACTTTTAAATTAACTCTTAAAATATGTGATGTGTCTTTAAGCAGAAATGAATTTAAAAATACATATACGTGTAAATCCATGGCTGATTCATATCAATGTATGACAAAACCCACTGAAATGTTGTCAAGTAATTAGCCTCCAACTAATAAAAAAAAAAAAAAAGAAAAATACAAAAAAAAAAAAATACATATACAAAATAACCCCTTTTAAACATATATGTGCTAAGTCAATTCAATTGTGTCTGACTTCAATTGTGTTTGGCTCTTTGTGACCCTATGATTGTAGGCCTCCAAGCTCTTCTGTCCATGGGATTCTCCAAGCAAGAATACTGGAGTAGGTCGCCATCTCCCTCTCCATTAATCATATATAAATATGGATAAAAAGAAAAGAAACAGGAAGGATGCATTCATTCCACAAGCATGTACTGAATGCCCACTAAGGGACAGGCATTGGGGAAACAGTGAAGAAGACCCACCCAGGGGGATATCAACAAGGAAGTAAACCAACAAGCAGGGCAGTGGCCAAGGCCTGTACTTAAGAGACACACTAGCCAGGCAGTTTTCATCACACACGGCAGGGCATTTAACCCACGCCAAATGAGGGAAGGGTATCTAAGAAATTATCAAGCTGAGACTGGAAACAGAAGCAGTGATTCGTCAACTATAAAGTGGAACAGAGGGGAGGGGAATTTCCACAAAGAGGCCAGCACAGTGTGAAGGGTGAAAAGCAGGGAAGTGTGGGTAGTACACAGAGAACAGGTAAAAGACGATCACACACTTAAAGAGCTGTGAGAGATGACACCAGGTGGGTAAAACACCTCAGACCACACTCCAAACTTTCTCATGGGACTGAGAAGGGCTTTATGTTGGGAGCCATAAGGATCACTGATGAGTTTTGGGGGGGGGGGGCGCAAAGTTAGAGTTGTTCTTTATAAAGATGATGAATAGCTCCATTCAGATATGAATCAGAGGGGAACAAGACAAGCAGCATGAATGTCAGAACCTATATTCATGTCCATCTTGCCTCAGCTGTGGATCTTAGGAATTGGGAGATGTGGGGGCTGAGATGAAATTAAGTGACTAGCAATTTGTCCAGTGTCTAACAGGTCCTCAGAATGGGAAAACCAGGAGGACAGCTGAAGTTTCCGAGCTCCTAAACCCTGGCCCCTACTGATCATGTTCCACACTAATGATGGCCAGTCTTTCACCACTTTCTGAATGATTTCAAGAGTTCCTCCTGAAGCATTCCTCTGCCTCCCTTCTGAACATTAAGCACAGATGACTCACTGCTGCTCTAAACAAACGACTTCCCTTTTATGATACATGATCAAATCACATCATGGGTGGAAAATTCCCTGAAGGTCAGAAAAGAGTCAACCATTTATGCAGTGAAATTTGGGAGGGGGCAAGTTTTAAACAACACAGTTGGTGCAGACTTGTGTCCTCAATAACAGATTCCTTCAATGAAGATGTCATCTGCTTTAGTCTTCTTACAATCGTTCTGAAGGAAAAAGCCTTCAGTGTGTTGTTAGGATATTTACTGCTTGCCTAATATTTGTTAATTTCCTGTTTTAACAAAAGCAGAATAAACTTCAAGCTCACAGATTTACTCAAGCAAGAAGAGTATGTAGGACTTAACTCTCTTTTTTGTGTGGTACTTTCCTATATCTCTATTTACCATAATGTGGCTTTTCCATCTATCAAAGTGATATGATTCATTTTTAAATTAAAGTCAGTAAACTAAAGATGAATGAAGATGCCCAAAAGTCATGAAGATAAAAATGAATGTCAAGTATGGGGAATAGTCAAATTACTCTGCAATAACCTATGGAAAAAGCCTACAGAAGTCAGAAGAGCCTATAGAAATTCATCTGAATCACTCCTGGCAGCAATCAGCAGACAGCAATAATTTAAATTTATAAAGGGCAAGCAAATACACATCACATGATATCAGCATAACTCATTGCTTCATATAAGTAGAGTAACAGTAATCATATTTAGACAAATGCACTGATACAGAGATTTGATAAGTTTTCTGTTTAGAACATATTCTTTCATATAAGGTGATTTATGGTTAATATGTACCTAAAAGATTTAAATGCACATTTCCTGAGACATAGAAAGTAGCTGAAAGAGCTTGTAAAAAATGAATTAAATGCATCTTAATTATCACAAAATACCTGCCGACCAATTTAAATTTTGTAAACTATAAGTTTTTCTAGCTTCTGTTGGAGCTAAGAAAAAGGAGTTTTCCATGTCTGTATCAAAAAAGTTAAAGAAGAAATAGATGATGAGCATTATAAGCTTCTCTCTGGAAATTCTGGTTTGGATTTATGATAAAAGTAAGGGCCAAAAAAAGTAGAAAATCTAAAGAACTTGGATTTGTGAACTTCAAAAGGGCCAAAGATGCACAGAGAGTAAGGGATGCCATGGACAGAAGAGCGCTAAATGAAAAACAAACTTGCTTGTTAAACTTAATTAAAAAGTGGAGTAGGAGACAGTACTCAAGTGAAATGTTGAGCATTAAGAAGTAGAATAGAATCTCTGGATAATAAGATATTAATTTGCATGAGTAAAATCTTGGTAACAGTAATGAACAGAACATCTCCAGAAAGCACTTCAGTCAGTCAGTCTACAGACATGATAGCGGCCAGGCAGAGCCAAAGGTTTGGGTTTGAAATGCCTCTTGCCCAGAAGTAGCCACTTGAGCAGTTTAAGGAATAAAATAAACATGGCCAGCATTCACGCAACGTAAAGAAGCACCCCTGTCACTTCAGTGAGCAGCTGTAAATGCAGGGAATGACAAAGGTGAAAGCTGGACAATTAGAGAATGGTGATTACCCACTCTGCAATCAATTCCTACAGAATACATCACCTTTAGGTTACTTCACTCAGACGCAAAGAGCGTCTGACTTCTCTCTCCTGGACCAAGCTGTCCAATGACACCAAGTCCTCACGGGACACCTTAGGGTGCAAGACCTCATCCTTTCCAATAGATGTCTGGCACTGTCCACCTACTACACCTAGAAAACCACTCAGGGCTTTGGGTCCCCGAGTCACGCCAAAGAGCGTGAAGCAAACACATCACTGACGAACAACACAAAGCGTGCCACAGGCATCTGGAACTCTCAACAACCACTTAATGAGCAACTTCAAACTCCCATGTGGCTGTCTAATGCGCCCGTACAAGATAAGGGCATTTCCCTGTATCTATACTGGCACCAGCCTTCCACAAGCAAACAGACAGATGATGAACAGTCAAGCACTCTGCTCTCACTGGTAAAGATTCCCTGATGCCTTATTGGAAACTGACAATTCAAAAAACTCTTCAATGTTCTACAGCCTCTCCATTCCAAAGTTAATAAAACTGTCACTATGCTACCAGCCTACCAAGTAAGAGGATGCTCAGAAAGTAATTAACAGCCTCACTGTTTAAGACTGATCAGGGACTACAAAAAGAAAATTGTGTTTCACCAGAGAAAAATATCAATAACTAAACATAGGGGGGAAACTGTAAAATATAGCACATATTAAAAGAGGCTCACGTAATAAGAAAATCTTGACAGCAAATGAGACTTAAATTTTATGTGTCAGTGTTTACATTGTATGTGTATGTGCGTGTCCATATATACAATCATAAGCACACATACAGATAAATGTGTTACTAACACCCACTTCTACATTCTGGGTACACGGAGAGACCACAGTTCCCAGCGTCCTCCCTTCTTCCCTTGCATTGAGGCATTCCAAGTTTTGGCCAGGTTACAAGTTCCAGCCAACTGAAGACAAACATAAGTGATTATTCCTTCTATTAGTTTTCTGTTGTTGGATAACAAATTACTACAAACTTAACAGTTGAAAACAATAGCTATTTGTTAGCTCAGACTTCTACAGGTTGGGCCAGCTTGCCTGGGTTCCCTGCTTAGAGTCTCATGAGCCCGCAGGGTATCTGTCAGCTAGACTGGGCTCCTCTCTGCAGACTCTGGGAAGAAGTCTCCCATTCACATCGTTGGCAGAATTCAGTTCTTCAGGGCTGTGGACCTTAGAAGGTCCCTGTTTCCTTGCCGGCTGCCATCCAAGAGCTTGTCTCTGCTCCTAGAGAGTAAATACACTCCTTCTCACAAGGCCCCTTCATCTTTAAATAGCAACAGTACCGCCAGTCCTTTCTGACCTCCTCTTCTGCCACTAGCTCCCCCTCACCCCCCCCCCAAAAAATGCTCTTCTTTTAAAGGGCTCATGGGATTAGATTAATCCCAACTGTGTAATCTCCCTTTTGCCATATAAAGGAATAATCTCAGGAGACATCTTTCCATAGTGACAGGCTGACCTACACGCAACGGGGAGGGGCCTGTACTAGAGGGAGGGTCACTGAAGGTCTTAACATTCTGCCAACCACACTCCTCTTCCAGGTTTGGCCCGTGAATATCTCCATGCTTGTTCCAACACACTCTTTCCCTTTGGCAACCATGAAAATTATGTGTTAAAGATGGCAGAACTCTATCTTGGGTTCCTGAAGCAAAAAACAGGAGATAAGAATAAAAAGAGCTTTGAGGAGCAAAGATCCATTAAGACCTGTTGGTTAAACCAAAGCATCAGAGCATCTTTCAAAGTGCAGACAACAAAAACCAAATGTACTGGTTGAAATTGAGATCTAACAAAGATTGAATGGATCCAATGGATAAGAGAAAGATTCCATGTGGTAAGTGGCAGATGGAATGACAAGAAGAAAACTGATAAGAAGCCTTCAGAGGTTTGCAGAAATGTCACCAGTCAAATCAGCCATAAGCAGTTCATAGTTAAAAGCCTGGGACTGTAAAGTGACAACCAAATTTAAATAAACAGGAAGCCAACTAAAGAATCTATGCAGCATCCAGAGGCCACACTCCTTGTCACTCTCTTTAAATTTGGCCAAATGAGAGAGAGAACAAGAGAGTTCTTCCCAGATTGCAGAAACAGGGTGAAGCCCAGGATCGTCCTCTACTGTAGGGGCTGGGCACTGCACGAGGCTTACTCGGCAGGCGGCACCACTGTCATGGAGCACACAGGCCATGATCCCCATTCTTCCCTTTGCCGAGTGGGAGTGTTCACTGTGGATGATGCTTCTTGTACATGAAAAAGCAAGGCAAACCATATCTGCCTACCTTGACACTAAGATATCACTTCAACTCCTCCAATGAGGATCTGTTCATACATTCAGTTTGAATTATGAGAAAGATACTTCTATTTCTATCAGATACCATAATTCAGAAGAGGCTAGACAATCAGCTCAGTTCAGTTCAGTTCAGTCGCTCAGTCATCTTTGCCACCCCATGAACAGCATCAGGCCAGGCCTCCCAGTCCATCACCAACTGCCGGAGTTTACCCAAACTCATGTCCATTGAGTCAGTGATGACATCCAACCATCTCATCCTCATAGTCCCCTTCTCCTCCTGCCCTCAATCTCTCCCAGCATCAGGGTCTTTTCCAGTAAGTCAGCTCTTCACATCAGGTGGCCAAAGGATTGGAGTTTCAGCTTCAACATTAGTCCTTCCAATGAACACCCAGGACTGATCTCCTTTAGGATGGACTGGTTGGATCTCCTTGCAGTCCAAGGGACTCTCAAGAGTCTTCTCCAACACCAGAATTCAAAAGCATCAATTCTTTGGTTCTCAGCTTTCTTTATAGTCCAGCTCTCACATCCATACATGACTATGGGAAAAACCATAGCCTTGACTAGATGGACCTTTGCTGACAAAGTAATGTCTCTGCTTTTTAATATACGGTGTAGGTTGGTCATAACTTTCCTTCCAAGGAGTAAGCAAACTTTTAATTTCATGGCTGCAATCACTATCTGCAGTGATCTTGAACCCCAAAAAATAAGTCAGCCACTGTTTCTACTATTTCCCCATCTATTTGCCATGAAGTGATGGGACTGGATGCCATGATCTTAGTTTTCTGAATGTTGAGCTTTAAGCCAACTTTTTCACTCTCCTCTTTCACTTTCATCAAGAGGCTCTTTAGTTCTTCTTCACTTTCTGCCATAAAGGTGGTGTCATCTGCATATCTGAGGTTATTGACATTTCTCCCAGCAACCTTGATTCCAGCTTGTGCTTCCTGCAGCCCAGCATTTCTCATGATGTACTCTGCTGCTGCTGCTAAGTCGCTTCAGTTGTGTCTGACTCTGCATATAAGTTAAATAAGCAGGGTGACAATATACAGCCTTGACGAACTCCTTTTCCTATTTGGAACCAGTCTGTTGTTCCATGTCCAGTTCTAACTGTTGCTTCCTGACCTGCATACAGGTTTCTCAAGAAGCAGGTCAGGTGGTCTGGTATTCTCTTTCAGAATTTTCCACAATTTTTTGTGATCCACACAGTCAAAGGCTTTGGCATAGTCAATAAAGCAAAAATAGATGTTTTTCTGGAACTCTCTTGCTTTTTCGATGATCCAGCGGATGTTGGCAATTTGATCTCTGGTTCCTCTGCCTTTTCTAAAACCAGCTTGAACATCTGGAAGTTCATGGTTCATGTATTGCTGAAGCCTGGCTTGGAGAATTTTGAGCATTACTTTACTAGCGTGTGAGATGAGTACAATTGTACGGTAGTTTGAGCATTCTTTGGCATTGCCTTTCTTTGGGACTGGAATGAAAACTGACCTTTTCCAGGCCTGTGGCCACTGCTGAGTTTTCCAAATTTGCTGGCATATTGAGTCAGGCACTTTCACAGCATCATCTTTTAGGATTTGAAATAGCTCAACTGGAATTCTATCACCTCCACTAGCTTTGTCCGTAGTGATACTTCCCAAGGCTCACTTGACTTCACATTCCAGGATGTCTGGCTCTAGGTGAGTGTGAGTGATCACACCATCATGATTATCTGGGTCGTGAAGATCTTTTCTGTACAGTTCTTCTGTGTATTCTTGCCACCTCTTCTTAATATCTTCTGCTTCTGTTAGGTCCATACCATTTCTGTCCTTTATTGAGCCCATCTTTCTGAGCAAATCTCCTAGGAGCTGAATGGTTCCAAAGAATGAAGGATAGCTTCTCCATAGTCATCATACCATATGTAATTGGCGGAGAGAGGTTAGAGCAAAGCAAGGAAAAGATCATTTCAGAATTTAGAAGCTATACTAGATGTAAAATCTTCATAAATAGTAAAGTTATTTCCCAAAGCATCAGACTTAGCTGAGGTTTTCACATCATTTGAATATATTTTGTTGATAGTCTGCAGGAACACTTGGCAGGGTCTCACAACATAAAATGCCTCACAAAGTATTTTAAAACTTGTGGCTACACATATTTCTCTTCTTAGTCTTTACTATCCATCATAGACCATATAAATCACTCTTAAACTTTGGGCTCCAAACTGATTAGGGAAGTAAAGAAAATCTAAACCACAAACACACACCAAAAAAAAAAAAAAAATAGAGAGAGGTTGCACTGTAAAATTTTTTAAACTTCATATTTTGCTTCCTGCTCCCTCACTATCCCCACATGCTCAAGCTGTGAGCACCCCACCCAGGTGACTAAGTGCACCCATGTGATAAGGTGGGCCTGACCACAAGGTCCTTTCTCTGCCTGTGACCCAGTAACATTCTCATGCATCAAGGAGAGTCCCTCATGCCTTTTCTTGTGTATTCCATCCCGACCTTCCATAAAGGTGCTTGTCCATCTTGTCCATGGGTCTCCTCTCTTGGCTCCCCACCTGCTGGGCTGAACCCACTTTCCTGGTCCCCCGCCCATGTGGCCCCCTCTCAGTTTGCAGTGATTCTCTCTCTCCAGGACCTGTGAGTATAGTAAACTTTGTTTTCCTAAACCTCCTTGTTCTCTACTTAAGTTCACACTCAACTGATAATCGCATAAAAAAAATATAGGACAAGGGCACAAAGGATTAAAAGAACAGAAAAGAGGAAAAAGGAAAGCCACAGACATCCTTTGATTTCCTTCCCCCTACTCTCTTGCCTATCTGGCCATCTGAAGGACTGCTCATCCCCAGGAAAGCCCCACCACTCTAAACCCTGGAGCTGCTCTTGAACTCACCTCACAGTTCTCATTATTCACTTATCAACAGTCTTCCCTTCTGCTTACTTCCTCAGACTGCCCACTCATAAGAAAGCCCAGGGCTCCAGACACCTTCATGCAGCACAAGGGCTCTGCAGAATGGACTCCTCTCTGCCAGCGGAAGTAGCCCAATATAAAGTCCTCCCTCCAAAATCACATTTCTTCCCAAAACAGTCACCATATTACCCAACCAAGTCTTACCATTTTCAAGGGTATTTATAATTAATTTGGAAGGTACTTTAAATTTTCCAAGTAGATTGAAACCAAAATTCATATAAACTCAATTTAAAACATTCAGGAATCACTGTGGGGTGGCGGGAGCCCTTGCATAAATATAACCATGTCAAAAACAAACACTTTTATCACAAAGAATTTCAGGAGCTTCCCTGGTGGCTCAGTGGCAAAGAATCCACCTGCCAATGCAGGAGACACAGGTTCCATCCCTGGTCCAGAAAGATACTACAGGCTGCCTGGGAACCACAACTACTGAGCCCACATGCCCCATCTACTGAAGTCCAGCACCGGAGAGCCCATGCTCCACAAGAGAAACCATGGCAATGAGAAGCCTGCACTCTGCAACTAGAGAGTAGCCTCCAATCACTGCAGCTAGAGATAGCCCTCACACAGCAACAAAGACCCAGCACAGCCAAAAATAAAAATAAATAAAATTATTTTTAAAAAAGAAGAAGAATCTCAGCCTCAAGCAAAATTATTCTCAGTCAACACATTCAAATACTCAATAGGTCCATTTGCCAAGTATATCAATAGTCATGTATGGTTGTGAGGGTTGGACCATAAAGAAGGCCAAGAGCCGAAGAACTGATGTTTTCAAATCATGGTGCTGGAGAAGACTCCTGAGAGTCCCTTGGACAGCAAGAAGAGCAAAGCAGTCAATCCTAAAGGAAATCAACCCTGAATATTCACTGGAAGGACTGATGCTGAAGCTCCAATACTTTAGCCCCCTGATGGGAAGAGCCGACTCATTGGAAAAGACGCTGATGCTAGGAAGGAGTGTAGGCAATGGGAGAAGGAGATGGCAGAGGATGAGATGATTAGATATTAACAGCACCACCAACTCAAAGGACATGAACTTGAGCAAACCCCGGGAGATAGCAGAGGACAGAGGAGCCTGGCGTGCTGCAGTCCACAGGGTTGAAAAGAGTTAGACACAACTTAGTAACTGAACATCAACAACTACAAAAAACAATCAGGAAGTTAGAGCTCCCTAACAACATTTTTAAAAACATGGTTCAAGTTATCTTCATTATAAAAGCTTGGCACTCTCACAAACATCCCATTCAATTCTGACATCTCTAGAAATTTTTTTAAAAAATATATGATTGAGCCTAAAATTCACTAAGAGAAATCTGCCTTTTGATCAGACATTCTAAAGCCCAGTAAAAAATAAATAAATAAATAAATGGAGGAAGGTATTATAAGACCACTTCATTCTCTCCTGATGACACGATCAATTTCTTACAATGTATTTTTTATTCTGGGAGGAAGAAAGTTAGGGACTAGGAATCCCTTTGAAGAAAGTTAGGGACTAGGAATTCCTTTAAAAAGCTGGTAGTAGGCTAAGGACAATCTCCCGCAGAAAAATGCACACATAAAATGTGGCATAATTTCAGGAAATAAACAGGCCCTCTGCAGTCTATTATGGACACCAGGCTAAGAAACTGACAGGATGCAGGAATAGAGATGAGCCATACTTGAGATTTCAAAAGCAGCAGAGATTTTACAGCTTACAGCAGGCAATTAAGGAACTGAGAGCCTCACTCAGATAAAATCATAGCTAATTAATTAAATACCTTAACCAGGTTTAAAGTATTTTTAAGTTTTAAGGAGCAGCAGAGGATGAGATGATTAGACAGCATCACCGATTTAATGGACATGAATTTGAGCAAACTCAGAGATAGTGAAGGACAAGGGAACTTGGAGGGCTGCACTCCGTGGGGTTGCAAAATCTCAGACACAACTTAGTGACTGAACAACAACCAGTTTTAAATCTTGCTGAATCAACAAATGCATAAACAGATTCATGTAACATTCTCCAGAGAAAACATCTATATAAAACACAGCATTTTAAATGTGATGAAGCCATGAAGAAATGAGTTAAAACAGAAAAACTCAAAAGACCAATGTAATTAAATGTTTCCAGCTGAAGAATCTGAATGTGACAATAATTACTACCAGGCTAAATCATATGTAATTAACACAGGCTAATCAAATATGTTTTATCCTTTTGAAATATGCTAGGTATGTATACTAACCAAACTCATTGAAAAGAAGCCAGTGTTACTCAGTCAATTGTGTCCAACTTGTTGCAACCCCATGGACTGTAGCCCACCAGGCTCCTCTGTTCATGGAATTCTCCAGGCAAGAATATTGGAGTGGATTGTCATTTCCTTCTCCAGGGGATCTTTCCAACCCAGGGATCAAATCTGGGTCTCCCACATTGTGGGCAGAGTCTTTACCCTGTGAGCGACCAGCGAAGCCCAAAAAGAAGAAAGCATATCTCATTTTGGGCTTCCCTGGTGGCTCAGTCAGTAAAGAATTTGCTTGCAATGCAGGAGACCTGGGTTCAATTCCTGGGTTTGGAAGATCCCCCCAGAGAAGGAAAGGGCAACCCACTCCAGTATTTTTGCTTAGGAAATTCCGTGGACAGAGAAGCCTGGCAGGCTACATACAGTCCATGGGGTCACAAGAGTAGGACACAACTTAGTGACTAAACCAGCACCAACCACCGTATCTCTTTTTATGCAATAAATAGTTATTATTTACAGAGTGAGCTGTCCTTTTACATTGAATCAAATACAATGTTTAGAAGAAAACTGAATACTTTAGGAAAATAAGGACTTGTTATGGACTATTTATGACCACCCCCAAAATTCATATGTTAAAGTCCTATCCCCCAGTATCTCTGAGTGTGATCTGATTTAGAAATAAGGTCTTGCAAGTGTCATTACTTAAGATGAGGTCATACCCATCAAATAGGTTGGACTTCCAATCCACCCTATTGTCCTGGTGTCCACAAAAGGGGGAAATTTGGAAACAGGCATGATGACCACAATGTGAACATGAAGGTACACATCAGGGTGATGTCTACAAATCAAGAAAGGCCAAAGACTGCCAGCAAACCACCAGAAACTGAAAGGCCTGGGACCGATTCTTGCATAGTACTTTCAGAAGAAGCAAGCCGGACTGACACCTGACCCCTTATCTTCAGAAGTGTGAGACAATACATTTATGTTGTTTAAGGCACTCAGTTTGTGATACTTTGTTGCAAATGACACCTTGTCTTCAAAAGGGTGAGACAACAAATTTATGTTGTTAAAGACACTCAGATACTGATAACTTTGTTGTTGATACAAAGTGACACTTAGTTGCAACCTACCAAACTAATACAGAGACCTAAAATTATACTCTGAAGAAACTTCACTGTACAGCAAGATATGTCCCTACCAAATGATTGATAATGTTTTAAAAAAAAAAAAAAAAGCACAGATTTTGTAAGAACAGCATGTTAAATGGAACTGGAGAGCTATTTTTACCTAATCTGCTGCTGGTTTAAACCAACAAATGGGGGGGGGGGGGGGAGAAATGGCATTACTCTTGCTAGAATGAAATTTCAATATGCATAAAACTCACAAAAGTAGAATAATGAATGATTATTTGCCCTATTTTATAGTTTTAGAAAGGTGTATCTTATTTATTCTAATTGCATGATAAATTATATCTTTATGAGCAATTAAATAATAAAGCATATTCAAGTTAAAAAGATGATCAATTTTTGCTATTTTAACATGTTCTCAAGCTTAAAGGATTTTCCCCTTTAATAAAATTTATTTGGCAAAAGCATTTTTTAACCTTTAAAGAACAGAGATGAAAATAATTGTCAGCAAAAAGGCAGAAATAGTCACGTCCAAACCAAGAAAACAGTGGTGACACATCTAATCAGATTTCCAATCAGTGGGTAAACACTGAAAATTATACTGCTTTATTAATGCAAATATCATCCCTCACAAACACAAGCAAAAAGCTCGACTTCACAGAAACAAGAGAAATGTTCCTGAAGTGGAGCCTTTCACTAATAAACACAGTGTATCTAATCTAGCATATCCATTCTCAAAAGGAAGTAATTCTAGGTCTAAAGTTTCCTCTGTAGAGAAGATCAGGTACATGGAATGTATGGTGGGGGAGGAGAGTGGGGAAGGCATGGCTTTAAAAGTAGGACATGGCTATTTCCCTTAATATCTTTGTCACATGTAAACATTAGCACTGGCTTTAAAAGCCCTTGAAAATGCCCATACGTGCTCAGGAAGAAAAACATTTGCCTTGGGCTTTCTCAGACTGTGCTACATTAGGTTATAGACAAGGGACTGCATGTCACTTCACCTTTAAAATGAAAGCCTTTCCAGTAAAAAAAAGAAAGCAAGAAACAAAAAGAAAGAAAATGACACAATGATTCTGGGTCTTGATTCAGTGTGGTAGATACTAATCTCATCTTATTATGAACAGACCTCCTCCGAGGCTCTAAGAAGTTCCTTCATATCACAATTCAAGTTTTTATTCTGAATTTCAGAGTTGCACATAACTTAGCTAAAATGGAGTGGCTTGATTATTTTTGTTGTTGTTGTTAAGGCAGCAGAGCTAGAAATCCTAGATGCTAGGATTTCCTCATGTCTCATTATTATTAATATAGGTCAGTATTTTATGCTAATAAAAATTATTTTTAATAATAATTTATTGAACACTTTCTATGTGTGTTCTACAAACTCATTTGTCCTTATATCAATTCTAAGAAATGGTTCTTTTCCATATTCTAGCAAGGACAGATTCAGAAGTTAAATAACTTGCTGAAGGTCGCAGACAGCAGAGATGGGTCAATCTTTAGCCTTTCCCACTCCAAAGTCAAGGTTCTTAACTGCCTTTTAGGGCACCAAGGTTTATAAAGGAAGTCTTCAGCATCAAAGTGGAAAAAAGGTGTTGTGCTGGTCAGTTTGGTGCTGGGGGCAAGGGGGATCGGGGTGCTTTATAGAAATGACAAGTACCGGAAATAAAAACGGTTAGGGACATCAAGGAAGTCCTGCCTGATAATTTATAGATAGCAATATATGCTGCTTCTGTAACCCTGAAGGAATGTGAAGTATACAGTTATTAGAAACCTTCCAAATTACATCAATAATGCACTTTACTTGCAAATATTTCTGGCACAGAGGTCCCAGAAAGATCCAAGGTGATAAAGCAAAAATACATTAACGGTATTTTTTTTTTACCAAAATAGTCTTAGTTCTCTCCATTTCTCAAGTTGACAAATATAACGGGTTCTATAAAGGCAAGTCTGTGATGACAGAGATGGCACATGGGCACACAGAGGATGCATTTCACACTGTGTCTGTCACCGTAACTTAACCAAAATTCTGTAAAACATAACCCTCACCTTCTCTGGAGGTGGTTTACAATAGAACTGTTATTGTGGCAGCCTTGGAAAACCTCACTAGATCTGAGATTCTAAAAAATGATGAGAAAGCTCAGTATTAATTATGGGCAAATCTATGAAAAAATATTTAAGGCTAAATTAGGAGAAATACTTAAAGAAAGCAACAAAGTTCTTAGCTTAAGACCTCTTAAACTAGAACTGTTTCAGAGGGTTAAAAAAAAAAAAACAGTAACCATATTCATTATATAAGAAATAGGTCACATTATAAGTATATTCTTATTTTTCCTATGTATGACTTTTCAACTCAGCCCAGTGAGACTTAAATGATTAGAATCTAAATTAAGTTTTATTATAATCACAGCTTATTAACCCCATAAAGATGGGCACATCCAAAACATAAAGGGCTCACTAAAAATAATACGTTGAAATACATGATGATTTGGTAATGTTAAGGCTGCAAAACCCATGGGAAATTAAAGGCAAGCAGACTGTTGTCGGTAGAGGCTTGGCCTCAAAGGAGTTTCACGACCGAGTTCTCCAAGGAAAAGTTAATGCATGAGCTTTCCAGAAGGAAGCCCCAACCTCCCATTCCTCGGGAGCCTCTGTGGAAGGAGGGATTCCGAGACCACAAGCGAGAAGCGCAGACCGCGGGCACCTCCGCAGCCACCCCGAGGGAGGGCCACCTCTCGTGCCAGCACATCCCGGGACAGCCGGGCGCACCGACACCGCAAGGTCACCAGGGAAGAGGCGACTTTACATAATCTCCCGCCGCGCCGCCCGGGCAGCCGGGCCCCCTCCCTGCGGCGCCCGCGCTGGGCCATGCGGAGGCGTCGCTCTGAGCCAGGCGGCTGGACGCCCGGGACCGGTGCAAGCCCGCAGCGCCGCCCGCAGCCGGGGGTGGAGGACGGAGCCCCGGGATGCCCGGGTCGCTGCCGCGGAGGGCGGGGCGGGCGATGCGGGGCGAGGCCGGGGGAGGCTCGGCGCGGGCCGGGGTCCCCAGGCTCCCGGCCGGCTGCGGGCGCCCAGCGCCCCCCGCGGCTCCTCCCGGGCCCGCCCCCGCGGCGCACCTGTCTGGTGCCTTACCTGAGTGGCTTTATGGAACTGCTTCTTGAGCCCGGCCACCGACATGGTGCTGGAGGACGCGCGGGCGGCTGCGGTGCAGGGAACGGGCGGCGGCGGAGCCGGGCGGGAGGACCGAGCGGAGCGGCGCGCTGGCCAGGCCGCCGCTCGTCGTGCCGCCGCCGGGGCTGTGGGCGCGGGGGCGCGGAGCTGCGCGGGACGCGGGCTCGTGCGGAGAGACACCCTGACGTCAGGGGCGGGGGATGCAGGCTCTTAAAGGGGACGCGGGAAGCCCCGCCCCGGGCGCGGGGTTGGTGCGGCAGGTGCTGCGGCACGCGCTACCTGGGCGCTCGCACCGGCCGGCAGTGTGCAGAGGGCCGAGGGCGTTCTGCAGCCCCGGGAGTGTCCGCGTGCCCCGCGGACTGCGCAGCGGCGGCTGCAGGTTGGCAACCCAGGCTCCCGCAAGACTCAGGTGATTTGCTTGGCTTCCAGGTAGCCGCAGAGGCGCTGCCTAAGCCTACCCTCCTGCCCTTTGAGCTTGCCCTCTTTGCAGCCTGGAAAGGAGTGGTATTCTCTCTGGGGTAATGAATAAGTCATTGCTCCTTGCTTGCTTGGTCACAGAAAACATTTCACTGTCCTGGTTTCGCTATCCCTTAAGCCTCCTCAACGTTGGGGAAAGCCACCAGTGCTGGGGTTTTTTTGTTTTTCGTGTTTGTTTTTCTTTTTTCTAGATCTGACACAATTTGATGACTTAAAAAGAAGATGAAAAAAATGTTAAACCTTAAAGCTGGTCAGGTAAATAGAATTGAAGTAGGATATTATTACAGTAATAACACTTAATCTTCTGTTTACAGTTATAAAAACATATGACTATGACATTCCTTTATGACAGTAGATTTAGGATTTAATCTAAAATAAGCACTGGGACTTCCCACTCATCCAGTGGCCGAGAATCTATCTTCCAATGCAGGGGACACAGGTTCAGGGAACTAAGATCCCACATGTCAGCAAGCAACTAAGCCCAAGCACTGCAACTACTGAGTCACCCAGCAGCAATGAAGACCTATGGCAGCCAAATAAGTAAATAAATATTTTAAATTAATTAAATAAGTATTATATAATATAAAAAAGCATGAATCAAAGTTGTACAAATACTGCATATGTAACAACGTATACGTGATTGGGCTAAAGCAAAACCATTGTAACTTGACAAATATTGTTTCACTTATATGAGTTAACTAGAATAGTTAAATTCATAGAGTCAGAGAGTACATTGGTAGGTGTCAGGGGCCAGGAGTGGGAGGGTGGAGGGAATCAGGAGTTAGTGTTTAATGGGGACAGAGTTTCAGTTTAGGAAGGTGACACCTTGGGAGATGAATGATGAGAGTTACACAACCATGTGAATGTACCTAGTGCCACTGAACTGTACAGTTAGACATGGTTAAAATAGTATGTTTTATATTATGTGACTTTCACCAAATTAAAAAAAATTGAAACTCTGCTATAACTAGATGAATTGGTAGAGCAGCACTAGTTGGCTTCTGTATTCTGGTCATTAACCACTTGATCTGCTTTTTCTAGGACTAAGAAGCACATAGGGAAGAACTTGAATTGTGTCCCCATGTGGGAACCAAAAGCTATAAGGAGAAAAAGCCAGAATGGCAGAAGCCAAGGTGAGAGACACTGCCAAGAATGAGTAAGAAACAGCACAGCAGAATAGGAGTACTGAGGATGCCTGGCATTATCTCTTCAACCCCTGCCACCTGGGAGGAACCACAGACCCCGCCCGCACCCTTCCAGCCAGGCCGCTTGGGCACAGGGCAAACAGATGATATAAGATGATCTTGTACATCAGCTGATCTACCAATCACAGCCCTTGATAATGTGAATTGAAACTAATAAAGGCAGACTCAAGCAGTTAGTGGCAGGTCGCAGAGCAACAAGAGCACATGAACTCCTGATCTCAGGCTGCCAAGTGAAACAGGCAAAAGGAGCAGATCTCCAAAGTGAGAGTCATTCCTGATGTTTATGTACCTTTCAGATACAAGGTGGAATTGCATTTTCCAAATCCCCTGTGGTTAAGTGGGGGTGCTGTGACAAGTTTTAACTAGTGGGTTAGAGAGGAAAGTGACGGTCACCTCTTGGTAGAGAATTTAGCGGTTGGAACAAGATGCTACAAAGCCCTTTCCCCTCCCTAAGAGTATCTCAGGTGGTTGTGGTCTGTCAGCCAGAATCCAGAGTGGGACGAAGCAGAGCCAGGTCTCAAAAGACATTTAGCATGAGTGAGGAATAACCTGAGTCATTCCGATTCACTGAGTCTAGGGTGGTTACTGCGACAAAATTAGTCTGCCCTCACTAGTGCATAAAAGAGAAAATGCTTTCCCGTTTCTCAGAAGAAGATGGGAGACTTTCTATTTCCTGCCATGTGTATTTTAGTTTTTGTCATTAGATGTCCATGAACTGGCCTGTATGTTCTTACAAAAGCCTCACTGAAGTTTGGGGAGGTGTGTTCTCTTCTTTGCAGCCTCACTGAAGCAGTGGGCAGACTCAGCTCCGAGGCCTGAGGGTCAGAAGGAAGGGTGACTCCAGGCACTGACCCTACCCTGACCTCTGACCCTGTGTTTTCCTTACCAGTTAGAGAGAGTTCTCCAGTAGTCATGCATGGATGTGAGAGTTGGACTATAAAGAAAGCTGAGCGCTGAAGATGCTATTGATGCTTTTGAACTATGGTGTTGGAGAAGACTCTTGAGAGTCCCCTGGACTATAAGGAGATCCAACCAGTCCATCCTAAAGGAGATCAGTCCCGGGTGTTCATTGGAAGGACTGATTTTGAAGCTGAAACTCCAATCCTTTGGCCACCTCATGCAAAGAGTTGACTCATTGGAAAAGACCCTGATGCTGGGAGAGATTGAGGGCAGGAGGAGAAGGGGACGACGGAGGATGAGATGGTTGGATGGCATCACTAACTCAATGCACGTGAGTTTGAGTAAGCTCCGGGAGTTGGTGATGGACAGGAAAGCCTGGTGTGCTGTGGTTCATGGGGTTGCAAAGAGTCAGACAGGACTGAGTGACTGAACTGAATTAGAGTTAGCTCTGGGGAGCCATAGGAAATTCTAAAGGAATGTCAGAGCAAGAGGCAGTCCATGTTTCACAAGAACATCAGGCAGGGAAAGATGAAAGTCCTGCTGATAGTTAAGTGGGGCTAGTGATCCATCAGCACCCAGGACAAACCGATAATGTGAGGTCAATCAGGTCCCAGCAGTGGTTTGCCTAGGGCACATTTACTCTTGTCTGTAAGGCCCACCATGTTGATCTCCAGATTCCTTTTTTTTTTTTAATTTATTTATTTTTATTTTTTAATACATTTATTTTTAATTGGAGGATGATTGCTTTACAATATTGTGTTGGTTTCTGCCATACATCAACATGAATCAGCCATAGGTGTACATACATCCTCTCCCTCTTGAACCTCCCTCCCACCTCTCACACCATCCCACCCTTCTGGATCATCACAGAGCACTGGATTTGAGCTCTATGCGTCATAGAGCAAATTTCCACTGGCTATCTAATGATATACATGGTAATGTATATGTTTCCATGCTACACTCTTATTTGGTCCCACCCTCTCCTTCCTCCCCCCCGCCCCGCCCCCTGTGTCCGCAAGTCTGTTATCTATGCCTTGATACTAGGAAACTCTGAAGGAGTTTGGACTCGCTGCAGGACTAGGTGGAGCTCTAGGCTAGAGAGATAAGATTTCCAGTGTTACAATGGCTGCTTTTGTATTCTAGCAGTTGATGAAGCTGGTATACACAAACACACACTCGTGAAAAGGCTGCCATAAAATGCTCATTACAGTTGTGCTGCCAGAGCCATTCTCAAACTCTCGAGCATCAGAATCCCCTGAAGGATTTGTTAAAGCACACACTGCTGAACCACCTCCCAATTTCTGATTCACTAGGACTGGGTGGGGCCTGAGAGTGTGCATTTCTAACAAGTCCCCAGGTGATGCTAACATTCTGGTCTGGGGACCACACTTCAAAAGGAGAAATAGTGCATGAATGATATGATGGAATTATTGCTGACCATGAATTTCCTACCCTGGGCTGGAGTAGAGATGTTAGGAATGAACTTTCTTCTCCATTCTCCCAATTTTTATAATGTTTTCCCATTACTTGTATAATACATGTATTTTATACTTGATTTTTCCTTCTTGGTTCCTGATTTGAGCAACGGAACATGTTCAGAAAAGGATAGGCCTCGGTTGAAGGTGCTAACAGAGTGAGAGAGAGTAATTCATCTACAAACAGGAAGGGCCTAGGGATATGTGAGTTCTTGTCTCTAAACGTGAACAGCGTGAAGGCGGCCCTGAAAAAGCTCCCCACCAACCCGCCCTAGAACTCTGAGTACATGACAGAATCCTAAATGTAACAAAACCAAGTCTGTCTCATTGCCTGAGTCTTCATCCACCAACTCAGAATGCTGATCCTGCTGTCCTTCAAAGGAACTGCTGTGCGGGGAAGGACTTTAAATCATTCTGAAACCACAGTTAACTCCCCCAGATACCCTCTGGGGTTCAGGTAAAGCCAGGATTTCTATTGAAGCCACAGCTTATTCCCATAAAGACCTTTAAGATGTTTTCAAAGAGATTCGTTGAGTTCCTTCCAGCAGGCACATACAGGAGGCATGGGGGGTGAATATAGTGTGAACTACCAAGACACAGACTATATATTGCCCCCAAGGAGTTTCCACACCAGCAATTGGGGAAACTTAGAGACGTTTCCTGTGACATGAAGGTAGCGGAGAAAATGCACCAGACATCGAAAAAAATTCAAACCTGGGTGCCCTCTTTGGTTGCAAAGAAGCCCTGACAGAGGCTTTATGGAGAAACACAGAAACACAGTGCAAGAAAGGGGAATCAAAGGTCAGTGGGGAAGAACTTTGTTTTACAAAAGATTATTGTAATTCAACATGCTGCCTTCTCATCTCTTGAGATCAAATCAAAGTAAAATAGTAAATAAACCTAAATCTGCTTTGCAAAGTTCCAATTAAAAGAAATCCCACACAACCTCACCTCACTAATTGGGCAGGAAATTCATGGTCAGCAATAATTCCGTCATATCACTCATGTGCTATTTCTCCTTGCATTATGCCAAGGCTTCTGGCAAATACCAGGCCTCTAGTTTGCACAGAGCTGCGGAACCCTGACCCCCTTCAGAGGGCGTCTCATTATGAGCAGGCAGAGGACAAGCAGCGCTCCTCATCCTTTGCCCTTCAGCCCTGATGCCACTCCTCTGGCCCAGGCCAGGATAAATTGGTCCTGACTTTACCTTTACGTATAAGCTCAAGAAGCACAAGAAACAGAGCAAAGCAAAGGCATTAAATTCCAGCTGCTTGTCTAATGGAAGGGCAAACCGAAACAACGAAAGGAAGTGATGTAATCATTATTACTCTTTCTACTCCAGCCTCTGGCCTCAGTTTCAGCCAGAGACTCCCATCAGTATTGATAAATATAGATGGGGATGAAATATAGATGGGGGTGAATTGCTTATCACTGTCACTGACGCTGTGTTCGTATGACACTGGGTCTGATGTCCAACAATACTCACCCAGCAGCCTTGTATTAAAGCCTGGGTTGTGCAGGACACAGACAGTTGTTCTGGAGTAGATGGCACTTAACGTGAGAATTTGTGCCTTTGGATGCTGCCAGTAGCACTGGGCCCCCAGCCAGTATCAACGGGGCTATTGAGCCCTTTCCCAGAGGAGGGAAATCAAATAAAGGCCACATTCATCTCCCTGCTTTCACCCTACCACCCACACCCCAGCATTCACCCTACCACCCACACCCCACCAGATACACTTTCGCCTCTTGGAGGTGGAAGGTGTGGGTCTCTCTCTCTCTCCCCTCCAAGCTTTGCTTCTCTCCCACACAGCCCTCCCCCCTTCAAAGCACAGGCACCTCTCCCCGCAAAACTTTTCTCTTCATTTAGTAAACCCTATAAACTCAATCACAAGAGGAGGAGGAGGGGACTTCACCAAGTATGTGACTCATGTTAGGCTCTTACATCTGGGTCTCTATTTATTACTTGCAACCCATTTTGAAAAGCTTCCAATTTCCCTAGCAAAATCTGGCCATCTCCAATGCCATTTCCAGAGTCTTTCTTTTGAGGTCTTTCCCCATCCTTCTGACCCTATATCTTCTGTTCATTTGTCACACCTCAAAGCCCTAATTGGGCATCTCTGCCATGAACTTGGTGTAACATGTTTTACATACTGATATGTAGTGCTGGATTCTTAACTCTTTGAGCTCGGGGCCTTATCTTTTACAACTCTATGCAGAAAATGTAAACATTAGATATGGTCTGATGGCAATTTGAAAATCCAAATGAAATTTTTAAAGCTAAATCCAGCAGAGGTCCAGAAAGCCTGGAACTAGCTCGCTTCTCCCCCACTAAGCAGACTGAAGGCCTCAGCTGCTGCTCCCTTGCTGTATCTGAGCCTGAATCTCCAGGTTACTGTAATTTTGAGAGTTCTCAATGACTTTCCCATTGTTGTTCTTGTTGTTCAGCCACTACGTCATGTCCAACTCTTCGTGACCCATGGACTGTAGCACTCTAGGTTTCCCTGTCTTTCACTGTCTCCCAGAGTTTGCTCAAACTCATGTCCATTGAATTGGTGATGCCATCCAACCATCTCATCCTCTGCTGTCCCCTTCTCCTTTTGCCTTCAATCTTTCCCAGCATCACGGTCTTCCCCAATGAGTCTGCTCTTCGCATCAGGTGGCCAGAATTATTAGAGCTTCAGCTTCAGTATCAGTCCTTCCAATGAATATTCAGGGTTGATTTCCTTTAGGATTGACTGGTTTGATATCCTTCCAGTCCAAGGGACTCTCAAGAGTATTCTCCAGCACCACAGTTCAAAAGCATCGATTCTTTGGCACTTAGCCTTCTTTATGGTCCAACTCTCACATCTGTACATGACTATTGAAAAAACCCTAGCTTTGAGTATATGGACCTTTGTCGACAAAGTGATATCTCTGATTTTTAATATGCTGTCTAGGCTTGTCATAGCTTTCCTTCCAAGGAGAAAGTGTCTCTCAATTTCATGGCTGCAGTCACCAGCTGCAGTGATTCTGGAGCCCAAGAAAAGAAAATCTGTCACTGTTTCCAATTTTATCCCCTCTATTTGCCATGAAGTGAGGGGATCAGATGCCATGATCTTAGTTTTTTTAATGTTGAGTTTCAGGCCAGCTTATCCACTCTTCTCTTTCATCCTCATCAAGAGGCTGTTTATTTCCTCTTCACTTTCTGCCATTAAAGTGGTATCATCTGCATATCTGAGGTCATTGATATTTCTCCCAGCCATCTTGTTCCCACTTGGGATTTATCCAGCCTGGCATTTCACATGATGAACTCTCCATATAAGTTAAGTAAGCAGGGCAACAATATACAGCCTTGTTGTACTCCTTTCCCAATTTGGAACCAATCAGTTGTTCCATTTGTTCTGACTATTGCTTCTTGACCTGCACACAGGTTTCTCAGAGACAGGTAAGGTGGTCTGGTATTCCTATCTCCTTAAGCATTTTCCACAGTTTGTGGTGATTCACACAGTCAAAACATTTAGTGTAGTCAATGAAACAGAAGTAGATGTTTTTCTGGAATTCCCGTGCTTTCTCCATGATCCAAATATTGTTGGTCTATGGTTCCTCTGCCTTTTCTAAACCCAGCATGTACATCTGGGTACATAAATAAGTAAATAAATTGCTCTTGACACAGTCAACCAATATTGCTTTCTGTTATTTGCAATTAGCAAACTCCAAGTGATACACATCCCCTCTCCCCTCCGACCCTTGCAATAATGTTCTAATCTCCATTCTTGTTCAGTTCTAGCAACACAAACACAGCAATTTAGACAACTATGGTGACTGCGTAGCACTGCATTAGCTTCCTTCTCAGACAACGGTGGACAGACTGAGTGACAAGGAATATAGTCCTTCAGCAAGTGGCAAGTCTCCCTCTAAGACACTGACATTCTGATTTTCAAATCAAATCTTCTGCTTATTTGATTAGTACGTGTCAGGCCTGCCAGGGTCTGAACCTTTCAAGCCCCTGGGAATTGGCAGCTGAATGCTGGTAAATAAATGCCAAGCAGCTGCACTCAGAGACAGCAGTGCCCACTCCTGGAGTTAGAACAACTGTAATTAAGGGCAAATTGTTAGGGCATCAGTACCATTGGCTTATTTATTCTGTTCCTGGATGGACATTATCATTAGAGATTCTGAAGGCATGTTGTTAGCCCTGAATGTAAGCTCTGGCTAGTCAGCCTGTTAAAGCGTGGTGTTAAAGAGACCAAGTTCTATTGCTATTTCAGTAGCCAGTTAGCCACGCAGAGAGAAGTTATTCCTTAATATAGTGTGCATTCCACCCTGCCATCTCAAGGCTGCATTCTCTTGATTACAGAAAAGCCAAGGTGAGAGAAAAGACATAACTTTAGTTCAGCAAGAACCTGTCAACGAAACTAAGAACTTGGAGTACAACCTACTAATATTCTTTCTATCAGCATCAGCTGTATATACTTTAAAAAATGCTATATTCTACTTTATATTTTTAATGGGCAGTTTATACATAGGTCATTTATCTTTGATTTGGGGGGACTTATTTTTCCCCTTTAAAAATTATTGATGATTTTACTTAATTTCACAGCTTGTATTTTCTCTGGCCCACACATATAAAGCTTCCTTCAGTGACAAAGAATCAAATATAAAGCACTATTTTGAAAAAGCCTCTCAAACATTTAAGTTAACACAAATACATCACCCTCTCAAGAATACCAGTTTTTTTCTCAAGCTCCGGTCACAGGAAATTTGTCAAGTAGGGAATTCTTTAGAACAAAGATAATGGAAAGCTTCCTGTGAATAGAGCTGAATAAAATAGTGAGAACTTTTGACAGCAATTCTTAAGATGTCTTTAATTTGGGGGACCTCTCTGGTGGCCTAATGGTTGAGAATTCACCTTTCAACGCAGGAGATGTGCTTTATAACTGGTGGGTTTGAACCCTGGTCGGGGAACTAAGATCCCATATGCCGTGGGGCAACTAAGATCATGAGCTCCAACTGGAGAGTCCACACACTGCAACAAAGACCTGGTGCAGCCAAAAAAAAAAAAAGATGTCCTTAATATTGAAGGGGCAGTACAGGAGGAAGGAAAGCCCGTTCCAGCCGTCAAGCACAGGACCAGTGAACACATACAACAGAGAGGAAATGGCAGTTGAGAGTCACAGTGGAGACATAAAGACTCCTTGAGCCCAGCCACTAGAGGATGCAGCAGGGAAGGGAAGAAAGCCCAAACACAAAGGTTGAGGAATACCTCTTCCCCAAGACAGAATAGTGGTAAGAGGGGTGGAGGGATGAAGCCAGGAACAGTGAAGCAGGAGAGTAATCAATGGCATCAAGACCGATGTTGCTTAGGCTGTGAACATGTGGCACCGGGGGCCTTATGACACCTGGCCCCTCCTCCGGTCTCCAGCCTCAGGTGCCCAGCCGGGCTCCTGCTCCCTAAAGCCCTTAATCCCCACGCTTAAACGTCCCTCGCTGGGCACTCCCCACTCTGACCAGGCCTTTGCAGGCATCCCTCTCTCTGCCGGGAATAGTTTTCTACTATACTTCTTTCTATAGAAGACTAGAAATTCAGAACTACTCTGTAATTTTGGATAGCCCTGTGGGCTCACAGATCTTCCTAAAGAAAACCTAGAGATGTTTGTAAACCACTTATCTTATGAGTACTTCTGACCTTTAAGCATTAAACCATCAGGGGGAGAGATGGAAGTGGTGATTCAGTATTCACCAGCTCACCCCTCAGCCTTCTGGAAGGACTGTTAGTCTGTGGGTGTGCCTTACACTTCAGCAACTGCTGTTTAAGAATTCTGCTAGTCAGAAAATGATAGAGCACTCAAACCTACACTGTGTTATGTAATTCTTTTAAACACAAGTACACACTGAGAAATCTACACTAGAAAATATTTTTTTTTTAAAGTTTCCATTTTTTCCATGAATGCAATTAGCCTGAGATATGCAGATGAGACCACTCTAATGGCGGAAAGTGAACAGGAACTAAAGAGCATCTTGGGAGGATGAAAGAGGAGAGTGAAAAAGCTGGCTTGAAACTCAACATTCAAAAACAGTGTTAATATTATTTGGCATTAAAGAGATGAAGTGCTGATACATGCCATGATATGGATAAGCCTTGAAAATATTATGCTCAATGAAATATGCCAGTCACAAAGGACTACCTATGGTATAACTCCACTTACATAAAATATCAAAAATAGGCAAAACTATAAAGACAGGAAGTAGATTAGTGGTTACCTTGGGCTGGGAAGGATAGAGAGTTTGGGGCTGATGGCTAGAAAGAGGGGTTTTATTTGGGGATAATGAAAAGTTCTAAAATAGGTGGTGGTGAAGGATGCACAGCCGGTTCCAGGCCTGGCTTTGCCACGTGTCGTTATCTGATTACCTTTGCCACTACAATGCTCTCTGAAAACACCATCAGCTGCTTCCCCAAATTCCTTTCTTTGTCCAGTTCTCAACTCCAAATAAGACTTTCCTCAGCTCCCAGCCTTTTCTTTCCTTTCACTGTGCTTCTCTGACTGCCCCTATCCGTCTGTCTTTTCCAGAATCCGGCTCGTGTTTCTGTGCACATTCTCTGATTCTACAAACACAGACATCTAGGAACTAGCTGGCACAGACAGAAGTCCTTTTAAAGAGGACAGGAAACAAGCAGGCAAGGAAAATCCCCTCCAGCTAGCTAAGCACAGGAAGGTTATGATGGCAGTGATTTCTGTTCGCGCCATCACAGTCCAGCTTTCAAATGGGAGTCCCAAGGCTCATCTCATTCTTTTTGCCTCTTTCCTCCCCTCCCACTGCAGCTGCTGTCCGTGGGAATCAGCATGCTTTATGATGACACAAAAATTCCTTCCCTGATCAGCTCAGCTGGGGATAGCCCATCTTCTCTGGTCCAGTAGGGCTTGATTTGAACAACTTAACTCATTCTTGGGGTTCTTAATGTAGCTGGTGGGGAGGGAGGACAAGGTCTGAGTCAAGGTCAAACCACTGATTTTCAAATGATGCTAGTAGGGCTCCATCAACAGAAAATAGTTGAGCATCTTTCTGTCTGAGCATGACATTTTTAAGACATTACCTCATTAATTCTCATATAACTATATGTTGAATGGATTCTTTCCCCCATTCTATGAGTGAGGACACTGCAGTTTGGACAGATGGAGTAATTTTGTGGAGATGGTTGGATAGCACCACTGATTCAATGGACATGAATTTGGGCAAACTCCGGGAGACGGTGAGGGACAGGGAAGCCTGGTGTGCTGCAGTTCACGGGGTCACAACGAGTGGGACACGACTTGGTAACTGAACAACAATAACAAAAATTTGGTCAGAGATGGAGCAGAAATTCTTACCTAGCTCTGTGTGTCTCTCAGGACTCTTCTCCCACCAGCTGTGTTTCTTCTGCCACAGGTGATGTCTGCTTCTCCTATGTCTAGGTTATGGGCTTCTCTTCCTGCAGAGAGAAGAGGACTAAGTACAATCTGGAAAAGAAAATTCTTTCAGGAGCTAAGCGTAAAAGAAGGAAACTTTCTTATGGCCCTGTATAATGAAGACTAGAATTTGAGGTAGGTCAAGTGGAGAGGATCACATGATCTCTAGGGAATTTTTCACTAGATGTTGCTGTTGTTTAGTCGCTAAGTTGTGTCCACCTCTTTGTGACCCCATGGACTGTAGCCCACCAGATTCCTCTGTCCATGGGATTTCCCAGGCAAGCATACTGGAGTGGGTTGCCATTTCCTTCTCCAGGGAATCTTCCCAATCTAGGGATCAAACCTGTGTCCCCTGCATTGGCAAGCTGATTCTTTACCACTGAGCCCTTTTACTAAATGGTGCTTCTTAAAGGTAAGCTTTCACATGGTGCAGATAGTTGCTGATGTAGATTAATCTATCCTTTCCATATTCATGCAGTTTTTACCCACCCCAACCTGTCTACACCAGAGGATAAACCACTTTCAGACTCGTCCTTTTGCCAGCATAAGTTCCTTGGCCCCAGTTATAGAGGATTCTCCTGCAGGAATTAATTTTTCCTTTCTCTTATTGAACATTTGAACTGCTTTCAGTTTTGGACTATCAAGAACAGTGCTGCTGAGAACATTCTCGTATATGGTACTCTTGCCACACATATGCAAGCACGCTTGTTGGGGATTTACCCAGGAATAGAACTGCTCAGTCACAGGATAGCATATGTTCAATTTTATTATAAAATGACAAATGAAACAATGATTGCACAAATTTACCCTTTCCCTAGCAGTGTTTGACAGCTTCCTTTGTTCCACATTCTCACAGCTACGTGGCAATGTTAGTCTTTTTGGCTAGCTTTTCTAGTAGATATGCAGTTATATCTCAAAATTTTAATTTACATTTCTAATTACTAATGTAGTGAGCATCTTTTCATTTTCTTATTGATTATTTGAATATTTTCTTTTGTGAAATAAATACCCACTTAAATCTACTGCCCATAGTGGATTGCCTTTTCCTTATTGATTTGCTAACAATCTTGGTATATTTTAGAATCAATGCCTGTATCAGTGATGTATGTCACTAATAATGTTTCTATATTCCATTAGTCCATTTGTCTTTGTTCAAGAAGGAGACTGGCCTATAATTTTCCTTTTCGAACATGTCCTTGTCAGGTCTGGATATCAAGGTTATGTTGGGTCTCATAAATTTTGTTGGGTGTGTTCTCTTTTGTCCTATTCTCTAAAAAAGTGCATGTGGTATTGAAGATATTCCTTTCTTAAATGATTGGTAAAATTCACTACTAAGGCCATTAAGGTCCAAAGTTTTCCTTATGGGAGATTTTAAATTATAAATTTAACATTTTTTGATATCTGCAGAACTATTTTATTTTCTGTATCAAATTTATTCACTTTTTCCATGGAATTTGTAAGTTTTTTCTAAATTTTTTAATATATTTACATAAAGTTGTTTATTATATTCTCCTATATTTGATGTCTGTAAGTTAGAATTATATAGATGTTTCCTTTTTCACTCCAGAAATTGGTTATTTTTTACTTCACTTTCTTAATCTGTCTCAGCAGTAATTCATTAGTTTTATTAGTTTCTCCAAAGAAGCAATTTTTGGCTTATTGATTTTCTGTATTTTATATTTGCCATTTCATTAATTTCTGTTCTTATCTTTATTCTTTATTTTACTTTAATTTGATATTCTTTTCAGGCTTCTTATGAAAAATGATCAGCTCATTGATTTTTCAGATATCCCTACTGCATTTAAAGCTACAAATTTCCCATTAAGCACAATTTTAGCTGTATACCACAGATTTTAGTATGTAATAATGTATTCTGGTCAAAATATTTTCTAAGTTCTATTATTATTTTTTCCTTGACCCATAAGTTATTTAGAAGTATATTGCTTAATTTCCAAATACATGGCAATTTTGTAAAAATCTCTTTATAATTGATTTCTAACTTAATTCCATGGTGAACTTAGAACATACACTGTGTAATCTGAAACTTTTGAATTTGTTGAGATTTACTTCAGATCCCAGCATACAGTCAAATTTTGTAAACATGCTGTGCATTTTTTGAAATACTACACATTCTGCCATTGCTGAGTATAGTACACAATGTCTATGGGTGGTTTAATAATTATGTTTTTAAATCCTTAGTGTCTTCATTGATTTTTGTCTATATGTTTATCAATAACTAAAATTGTTGTGTGAAATTTTCCCACTATGAATGGGAATGCACCTCTTTCTTCTTATATTTCTGTCAAATTTTGCCTTATTTACTTTCTTAGCCTCATACAATTTAGCTTTATTATATATTTCTGGTGAGTAAAACCATCTATTAATCATGTCCTTTATTTCAAAAGCTTTTTGATTAAAAATATTTTATCTGATATTAATGTAGATGAAAGATAGATATTATATATTAACTTTCTTTTGGTTAGTCATTATATTTCAACCTTTCTGCATCCTCATGATTTAGGTGTATCTTTTGTGAACCTTACATATATTTTTAACCTAGTCATATAAAACTTTATTAATTTCTTTTAATTCGATCAGTCTGCTTACATTGAGTATAACGTCTGATGTATTTGTTTTAAAACTGTCATCTTACTGTACTATTTGTTGCACCTGCTTTATCTTCCTCATTCTTGATTTTCTTGTTTGGATTGAGCCAGTATATATTATTCCATTTTTGCCTACTCTTACCCTCAAAATTATAACCCTTTTTGCTGTACTTCTTAGTGACTACCAGTGGGATTGCAACATGCCATTCTGAGTTACTAGAATGTAACGTATTTCAGCACTCTTCCCCCACTCGTGGACAGTGCAAGAACTCCAGAATACTTTAACTCCGTTTACCTGCCTCCTGACATAGGCTTATAAGGTATTTTTATTATTGTTTTACACAGCCAATTGCATTCAGATTTATTCATAAACACCCCTTTCTGTTGCCCTTCCTTTCTTCCTGCTTCTCCCACCTCCCATCTGGGAACATTTTCACTCTGCCTAAAAAATATCCCTTGGTATTTTCTTAAGAAAAGGTATGCTGGTGATGAATCCTCTAAGTGTTTGTTCATCTGAAAATGTCTTCATTTCACTTGCATTCTTTAAGGATGAAAATAGCATTTTAGGTTGGCAGTTATTTTTTTTCAGTACTTCATATATATACTCCATTATTTCGCATACAAAGTCAGTCTGCCATCAAATTGTATGTAACTTGGGGGTAATATGTCTTCACTCCTCCCCACCCCTGGCTGCTTTTAAGATTTTTCTACTTGTCATTTGGTTCCAGCAGTTCAACTGTGATGTGCATAGCTCTGGATATCTTTTATTTAACCTCTTGGTAGTTTGTAGGACTTCTTGATCTGTGCCTTAATGTTTTTCTTAAGTGTGATAAATTTCTTGGTCATTGTACCTCTAAGGATGAATTCTGCTACACCCTTTCTAGGACTACAACCTCTCATATTCTAGGCCTTTTCACTATATCCTCTATATATTTTAATCTTCTCCTTTGACCTTTTTCCCCTTTTATCTCTCTATGCTTCATTCTTGCTCATTTTTCTTGGTCAGTTATATTCCTAAGTATGTTCTAATTATCATTATTTAGATATTTGAGATAGTATATAAAAATACAATGTATTTCTTATGTACTAAGCATTTAATTCAACGACCTTGGTGAACTCATTTATTAATTGTAATAGTTTGTCTAAAGATTCTCTGGCATTTTTCTGTGAGTACAAACATGTGTTCTGGGAATGGCAATTGTTTCTCCCTTCCTAATTTAGTCTTATTTCTTTTTTATGACTAGGACTGACCTTAGTAAAATGTTGACTAGCAATGGTAATAGGAAGCATCATTTTTATTTTTCCTGAACTCAGGGGAGAATTTTCAACATTCCCTCACTAAGTACTACATATGCTTTTATTTTTTGTAGGTAGCTTTTATTATACTTAAGAGATTCCCATGTATTACTAGTTTGGAACACAGTTGAATTCCATCATATATTTTTGGCTGTATCTACTGAACTAAACAGACATCTCCCCCTTTATTCTGTAGTGAACTTACACTGGTTTTCAAATACCTAAATAAATTCAGTTTCCTGGGAAATATACAACTTGGTCATACACAAGCACAATATACTTTTTGTGTACTGTTGGGTTCAATTTGATAATATTTTACTTAGGATTTTCACAACTATATTCATAAGAGAAGTTGGCCTGTTATTCTCCTTTCTTATAATGATCCTTTTCAAGATTTCAGTTTGATTCTTTCAGACATCTGAAGGCACATGCATTCTAGAACCACTTAAATACTATTTATACTAAAGATAATCCCCAAATGGCAGCAGTTCCTGAGGTTACCAAGCTACATACTTCCTATCAGCCCTTACAACCCTCTGGATGTCAACCCAAAACATGGATTTACCTGCCACCATGACTTCGGCAGGCCTTAGACTTCAACTTTGGTTTGCCTCAACCCTGGAAGTTTTTAAAAGTATCGCTTAGCTCTCAGGCTTCTAGTGGGCTTCCCTAGTGGATAAGGAATCTGCCTGCAATGTGGGAGACTTGGGTTCCATCCCTGGGTTGGGAAGATCCCCTGGAGAAGGGAAAAGCGACCCTCTCCAGTATTCTGGCCTGGAGAATTCCACAGACTTTATAGTCCATGGGGTTGCAAAGAGTCGGATACGACTAGCGACTTTCACTTTTGAGCCTTCTAGCTGCCTTTTCCAGAATTTGCAAAGCTCCTCAAGACAAAGCAGCTCCAAAAACCATGTTTACTACCCGAGATTTCCCTCTTTTTGTGGGATTATGGCTTGGTAATTTTTCATTGCCTTAAGTCCCCAATGCCTTGAAGATGATTTATAAAAATATTTTGTTCAGCATTCCTACTTGGCCTTAGCAAAAGGTTGACCCAGTTTCTTTGTAAGCCATCACTGGAATCAGATATTCCTGGGTGCCTTTAAATAATGCAGTGATTGTATAAAATAAGGCCTGAAATTCACAGATGGCTACCAAAACACTCATGTCACAAAGAAAGAGCTGCGGGTCTCCTGCATAATGCAAGGGGTAGTAGATTAAAAGCAAAGTTCAAAAAAAAAAATGTAATATGCCATCAATGATATGGCTGAATAAGACTTTAACTTATCTGTTGAATAATTTTATTCAGGATAAAACAATTCTCTTAACAGAGAAACCAGGTTTTTTTAATCTCTAGAGAGGAATCAAGAAGTGTGTTTATAGTGCTTAGCAACAGTACTTGAAAATTTTAGAATTTTTTTAAAATAGAAATTTTTAAATTTAAATTTTTTATTTAATTTTATTTTTATTTTATTATTTTTATTTTAATTTTTTTAATTTAATTTTAATTTTAATTTTATTAAATTTTAAATTTAAATTTTTAAATTTTAAATTTAAAATATTTAGATTGACACATAAGTAAAATACAGCTAAGATGGAGAACCACTGAATAATTAATTTAGTGACATTAATATCACTAAAATAATCAACCACTTAACTAGTTCCATAGTCATGACTGAAATGTCCACCTAGTGGACACAGGCTCTAAACCCTTTATTTTATAGAAAAAGTAGTTAATGGCTCAGGCTTAGAGTGATAAGTTCCATCCCCTACCTTAACCCCAGACTGGAAAGATGAGAAAATAAATATGGCAAATGCCCACATTCAACAACATGCCCTTTTGTTTGTATTTAGTCTTATTTTCACATCTTCAAACAGGTGTTTCCTTTTCCTAAGATACTATCTAAAAAGAGGAGCCGACTAAGAGACTGGGCACATGAAAAGTGCTAAAATCAGCTTCAAATAAATGGCTCGGGAAGACTTGCTTCCCAGTGATCTGTAATGCATGTCACTTCCCCTCCATTCCTGCAGAGGAGCAGAGGCAGGCTCTTGCTGAGTGATAAATATATTCACAGATAACATCACCAAATCCTTAACAATCTTGAGACTGAAAAATGGGACTTTAAAAAGTTATGAACAACACAAGAAATACTAAAGTAAAGCAAATAACATCTTGCAAGGGGGACATGCAATGAATGAATTCCCAATGTTACAGTGTGTTGTTGCAACAAAAATATTTGAATTTCCATAGAGTTTAATGTAGTGGGATGAAAGAATCTGCTTTAAGCAGTGACCAAGAAAGAAAAGTCATATCTTAGATGGTAACTGGAGAACAGAGGCCTTGCTCTAATCTGTACATGTTTTAGCATCAAAGTCAGTGAATATTTATTGAGATTTCAGAAAGCATTTATCCATGTCTGCTAACACATGCAGTACAAATTAGAGAGAAGTTGTAGTCCTTCCCCCCTAGGACATTCCATTCAAAAATATACCTTTCCATAGGCAGATAGCACTTAAATTTTTCCTTTTCCAGCAGGGGGATCCTTAGCATCCACATCCCAAATGAGGATCAATGAACTTGAAATGTGTCTTTGTAGAAATGCAGAAGGAAGCAAGCATGACAACTGTATACAAAAGTGTTCCCACTGCAAGGAATCTAAGGAATCGTGAATTATAGAAGAACTAGATGCAGCCAGGAATCGTGAAATCAAATGTCAGGGGATGCAGGCCAGATCATCTCCATGTAAAGACAGGCTCTCCCTGTTTCTGCGTAAAGTATGAGGTCTTCACCATTTCTCTTTGTTTTTATAGGCCCAGAAATTCAGAAAAATACTTCTCTTCTTTAAGAAAATCTGCTGGAAAATCTGATGATAAACACTAACCAGTCTTTGGTAGCAGGAGAGTACGGAGAACAGAATGGCAGGGGTGGATCCAAGTTTCGGGAAATCTAAAACTTACACAACTGTGAAGGCCTCTTTACCAAAAAAAAAAACTACAGAATGCAATGGCCAAAGGCCTTGGAGCAGCAGGGCTCTGGGGCCTGCATTTCCTTATCTTTGCAATATATGGGCCTCTTTTCCTTGTTGGTGAAGAGCCAACTCATTAGAAAAGACCCTGATGCTGGGAAAGACTGAGGGCAGGAGAAGAGGGCAACAGAGGATGAGATGGTAGGATGGCATCACCCAACTCAATGGACATGAACTTGGGCAAACTCCGGGAGATAGTGAAGGACAGAGAAGCCGAGCATACTGCAATCCATGGGGTCAGGAAGAGTTGACACGACTGAGCAACTCAACAACAAATCTGTGTCTCAAGGACCTCTCCACAACCCCAGCTGGCTCTTATGCTTAGGAAAACTGTTCAGAGTGGCGAGATCTTCTGGTATTGGAGGCGTATGGGAAATTTCCCCCATTTGAAAATATTAACAAAAAATTCAAATTAATAAAGAAACTCTTCAGAAGACTTGGCCATTGGTCATCACTTTGCCACATCTGGCAGAGGGAGTCACTATGAGTCACTATGATGCACTTGCATCAAGGTCAAGAAAGGTTATTGCCCAAAGGACTCCGCTCACCTCTCAGCTGTTCGACCTGGTGGGAGCTGACTGAAAACACTTCGAGCTTAGAGGATGATTTGGGGTGAGTAGCTTGAGAAGAGGGTGAGAACATAAAGAAAATGTTGGAACATAGTGGCAGAAGGAGAAGACAGCTTGAACGTGGGAGGAGAAAGAAAAACTACTTCCAGACCTTGCTCTTTGGAAATAAATTGAATGATAGCACTTTACCCAGTGAGTTGAGAGCTGGGGTACATGGAAAACTTTAGGGCAGCATTTCAGAAAAATGTGGTCCACAGACCACTTGACCTAGACTACATGGTGTGCTTAGAAGAAAGCAGTTGTCTGAGCCCAACCCCAGAAAGTCCCATGTGAATCGCTGTCAGTGGGGCTCAAGAATGTTCACTTTTCTGACTTCCCTGGTGGTCCAATGGTTAAGACTCTATGCTTCCACTGCAGTGGAACACAGGTTCCATCCCTGGTTAGGGAACTAAGATCCTGCCTGCCGTGCAGCACAGCAAAAAAAAGAGGGAAAAAAATGACTATAATGAAAGTTCAGGCTTCCCTGGTGACTCAGATAGTAAAGCGTCCACCTGCAATGCACAAGACCTGGATTTGACGCCTGGGTCAGGAAGATCCCCTGGAGACGGGAACGGCTACCCACTCTAGTATTCTTGCCTGGAGAATCTCATGGACAGAGGAACTTGGTGGGCTACAGTCCACAGGGTTGCAAAGAGTCAGACATGACTGAGTCACAAACACACACATAAATAATGTTCACTTTAATCAGTACTGGGTGATTTGGGGGCAAAATGAAATTTGAGAAACTGGAGAAATGGTTTGTTTTTATTTTCTTAATCTAGCCAAGTTCTGCCTAGGGGATGGATGCATGGGAAGTTTCCAGTTACCAGAACTGACACTTCTGGAAAGTATCAGTAGGTCAGCTTCCAACCATTCACTGCCTTCTTTGTGGCCTGAGTACTTTCAGCTCTGACCCAGGATGGTGCTCCCAGCTGCCAAACATAATGAGCCACCGACACTTTCAGAACTCTGTATAAGCTAAACAAGACACTCCCTACAGATCTGACCCTCCAACTCCCTTCCCATCATCCTTGCTAACACATTACAACCTCAGCTGTGTTGTACTGTGTTGACACTCAGCAGATAAAGTGTCCTGAACACCCAAGGTCTGCTTTATATAAATTACAAAATGCTTAACAAAGACAGTGTGAATCCCAGGGCCTTCTCAGTATTAACACCTTGTTAATTAGATTAACTTTATACATCTTGTGTGAAAGATGAGTTCCCAGGTGTATCTGTGCTACTGTAAGAGTGCGTGCATGTGGCAAAGAAACCAAGGAACCCCTCTTCTTGAAATATTTCTACTATGCTGCCACGGGGCCTGAACATGGAGTCCGTTTGTCTGCACATGCCTACTTAACATGAATAGTTTGATGTCATCTGTGTCTATACTGTTTTGCTCTATCAGAGTTTTAACTCCTTAAGAGTTAAATACATATAGTTAAAACTATATGTATTTTTTTTAAATAAGAAGTCAGTATCAATCAATTAAAAAAAAAAAGAGAAAGTGTGTTAAGGCCTGCCTAGAAGGCCTTAAGCCTTCCCAGGTGGTGCTAGTGGTAAAGAACTCACCTGCCAATGCAGGAGACATGAGACGCAGGTTCGATCCCTGAGTTGGAAAGAGCCCCTGAAGGAGGACACAGCAACTCACTCCGTATTCTTGCCTGGAGAATCTCTTGGACAGAGGAACCTGGGGGGCAAAGAGTCGGACGCGACTAAAGCTACTGAGCACATCACACAAGAAGGACTTAAGATAACATGAGAAAGGCCAAAATGCACCCTGACAAGGCGGACACAGGGAAGGAGACTGTCTGGCTTACTAGGGCTTTTTAAGTAATCTGAGCCTGAAACAAAGACACAGCCCCTGCATGAAGGCAACCTGCTGTCCGGCACTGGCAGACTGCAGTCTTAAATCTCTCTTCCTACTCAGCACAGTTTGCTGTGCTCTCCTCACCAGCTGTGCTATCTTTTGTCCGGACTCATCTATTAGCCCTTTCTGGTTAATGGGTCTCTCTGTTCCTAGCTTTTCTTCTAGACTCCTGTTTTCCTCTTTTTCTTCCTCCTTGGATAATTATAGAAGGAGCTTCCAGGCACCACCTCCTAGCTCAGCTTGCTCCCAGTGGCCATCACTCCTGTTCCCTGTCAAGAACAACACACAGATGGAATGGGTAGGAAGTATTTAAAGAAAACTGGGAAGGGAACAGGGAGATGAGAAGGATATATCATAGTTTAAGGTCCACCCTATCCACATTTATATCTCAGTTTAGATGTAATAACAATACCATATTACATTTGGATATAATTTTCATATTGTAAAAAATGACTGAGTTTGATGTCCTGTGTTTTGATTAGCATTTTGAATAAAGGATGCTCCAAGGTCATAGTTTTCAAAGTGGCCAAGAAGCTACTGGAATGATGCCAGCTCTCTGGCTGGTGACCCTCTATAGCAATTTGAACTCCTATGGACTGCTGGTAAACTGGTACTACCACTTTGGAAAATTGGCAGTCTCCATATGCATACCCTGGCAGTCTCCATTTGCATGACCCATCAATCTACTCCTCAGTATACAACAAACAGAAATGAACACATGTGTACATGAAAAACCTGTACAAGGATGTTCTTAGCAATATCATTTATAGTAGTCCAAAATGGAAAACAACTCAATTTATCAAGAATAGCATAAATTAATAAGTTGAGGTTTATTCATACTTCAATCTCAAATACCTGAATCTCACAAACATAATTCTTGGACTAAGAGGCCAAACATAAAAAACAGCACATATTATATATTCTCATTTACATAAAGTTTCAAAGGCAATGCTAATATGTTGCTAGATCAGAATAGTGGTGACCTGGAGGAGGGGCATACAGAGGATTCTGAAGTGTTGGAAGTATCCTGTTTTGGGACTTCCCTGCTGGTGCATTGGTTAAGAATCTGTTCTGTAATATAGGGGATGCAGGTTCAACCCCTGGTCAGGGAACTAAGATCCCACATGCCACACAGCAACAAAGCTCTCGCTGCAACTAAAGATCTTATGAAGATGCCACAAGCTGCAACTAAGACTCAATGCAGCCAAATAAATAAATAATTTTTTTAAGTTAAAAAAAAAATATCTTGTTTCTTGGCCTAAATGATGCTTAAATGGATGTGATCACTTTCAGAAACTTCATTAAGCTGTACACTTATACTCTTTATGCTTGTCTATATGTTAATTTGTCTTAATTTGGGCTCCATAGACTGGATGACTTAAATAAAGCACATTTATTTCTCACACTTCTAGAGATTGGGAAGTCCACTATCAGGCTTGGCAGATTCAGTATCTAATGAAAACTCACTTCCTAGTTCATAGAGGGTGTCTTTTCACTATGTCCTTGCATGGTCAAAGAATTGAGAATGCTCCCTGGGGTCTCCTTTATAAAGGCACTAATGCCATTCATGATAGCATAAAATTGGCGCAGTAGTAAAAGAACCCACCTGCTAATGTGAGAGAAAGTGAAAGTGAAGTCACTCAGTCATGTCCGACTCTTTGCAACCCCATGGACTGTAGTCTGCCAGGCTCCTCCATCCATGGGATTTTCCAGGTAAGAGTACTGGAATGGGTTGCCATTTCCTTCTCCAAGAGATCTTCCCAACCTGCAAGAGAGGCAGGTTCAATCCTCAGGTTGGGAAGATCCCCTGAAAGAGAAAATGGCAACCCACCGCAGTATTCACGCCTGGAAAATTCCATGGACATAGGATCCTGGTGGGCCTGCAGTCCATGGAATCACAAAGAGTCAGACACAAATGAGTGACAGCATGCATGCATGTGCTTGAAACTCAACATTAAAAAACTGTCATTGACAGAAAACCACAAAATTCTGTGAAGCAATTACCCTTCAATTAAAAAATACACAAAGTGGCAAAAAAAAAAAAAACAAAAAAAAACTAAGATCATGGCATCCAGCCCCATCACATGGCAAATAAGTGGGGGAAAAGTGTAAGTAGTGACAGATTTTATTTTCTTGAGCTCCAAAATCACTGTGAACGATGACTGCAATCATGAAATTAAAAGACAACGTGCTCCTTGGAAAGAAAGCTATGACAAACCCAGACAGCATATTAAAAAGCAAAGACATCACTTTGTCAACAAAAGTCTGTAGAGTCAAAGCTATGGTTTTTCGAGTAGTCATGTACAGATGTGAGAGCTGGACCAGAAAGAAGGCTGAGCGCTGAAGAATTGAGGCTTTTGGACTGTGGTGTTGGAGAAGACTCTTGAGAGTCTCTTGAACAGCAAGGAGATCAAACCAGTCAATCCTAAAGGAAATCAATCCTGAATATTCATTGGAAGGACTGTTGCTGAAGTTGAAGCTCCAATACTTTGGCCACCTGATGGGAAGAGTCAACTCACTAGAAAAAAAAAAAAACCTGATGCTGGGAAAGATTGAAGGTAAAAGAAGGGGGCAGCAGAGGGTGGGATGTATTTACATAGCATCGTTGACTCTTGCTGACTCAATAGACATGAATTTGAGTAAACTCCAGGAGATAGTGAAGAACAGAGGAGTCTGGTATACTGCAATCCATGGGGTTGCAAAGAATCAGACATGATTTAGCAACTGAACAATGATAATAATTCCCATTCACCAGGGCTCCACCCTCATGACCTAATCAACTCTGAAGGCCCCCACCTTCTAACCCTTCTAACACAATCAGATTGAGAACTAGGTCTCAATAAATAAATAGCAGGCAAGGATGGGGGCCAGTGGGGGGGCAGGGACCAGGGGCACAAACATTCAATCCTTAACATCATTAAATTAAACTTTATTAAAGAGAAAAATACCATTTTTTTCAAAGTGACCTCCTTTGACTCCCTAGAGGTAACTGATGGCTTTGGCAAATGCGGTGAGTGGAGACAAGGGGAGAGAAGCCAGATTGGAGGAGGTTACAGAGTGAGTGAAGAGTGCAAAGCTGGAGACAGAGTATGTAGATAACTCGTGAGAATAATGGGTAAGATGGAAATATAAGGCAGAAATCCAGATGGTCAAAGAAGGGTTATGCCATGATTATTTGGTTTTGTCTTTTAAGGTGGGAGATTAAATTAGAATATTTGTTTGCTGACTCTTCCAGCTACATCACATTCCATACTAGAGAGAGGGCAGCCGTGAGGCTGGGGGAGAGGGAGGCAGCGGGGCAGTGGAGGGGGAGGAAGCACAGAAGACTGTGGGAATAAAAGGAGACAGAGAACGAGGTGGGGGTGGCGGAGATGGGAGGTGGGGAATGCCTCTTCAGCAGCCTCAGAGCTTCACAGGGAAGCAGAGTCTGGTTGGAACAGCTTCTCTTGAGGGTTTTAGTTCCAATAACCTATTAAGTTTCCTTATCTTTTATTCCACAACAGAAGTTTTGCTCCAAGGTTATTTAAAGGCAAACCAAAGACAAAGTCAGAGGCCTGGGGCATAATTTTTTTAAACGACATTTCCCTTGGGGGTAAAAAATTGATTGAAGCCTCTAGCTACCCCCTACACCTACCCAATAAGCTGAAATCAGAATCTCTGGGGGGTGAGGGAGGCCTGGGTATTTGTATTTTTTGACTGTACAGATTATTCTAATACCCAGCCAGGTCTGAAAAACATGGGGTCGGGGGATAAATGTCATTTTGCTCTTTATCTTTTGTTGAGATGTCTACTCACAAGTTCTCTGACACTGAGGACCAGGGGCATTTTGCTGGTGATGGAGGCCCATTTGCTGGACTGCAAGAACTCCGGTGTGTTAGTCACTCGGTCGTGTCCGACTCTCTGTGACCCCGTGGACTGTAGCCCACCCTCCAGGATCCTCTGTCCACGGGGTTTTCCAGGCAAGGACACTAGAGTGGATTCCTGTTCCCTCCTCCAGTGAGGACTTGAAGGACATACCACTTCAGGCGTTTAAACGGCAAAAGCGGGACTTCCCTGGCAGTCCTGTGCTTCCAACGCAGGGAGCGTGAGTTTAATTCCTCATCAGAGAACTAAGATTGCAAATGCTGCGTGCCAGGGCCAATACAATAAAATGAAATAAAATTTAGAAAGAAAAATAACATGGAAAAGCCAAGGATGTGTGCATATGTGTGTGCTGTTGTCGCTCAGTTGTGTCCAACTCTTTGTCACCTGTGGACTGTAGCCCACCAGGCTCCTCTGTCCATGGGATTTCCCAGGCAAGAATACTGGAGTGGGTTGCCATTCCCTTCTCCAGGGGATCTTCCTGACCCAGGGATCAAACCTGCGTCTCCTCATTGTAGACGAATTCTTTACTACTGAGCCACGAGGGAAGCCCTGCAAACGTGCGTGGACACACATATATTTATAATAATTATCCTGTGGTGATCCTTTCTGGTTTATGAAGCACAGTCATCAACAGGGTCTCACCTACGCATCAGGGACCCTCAGTGGAGAATTCTTACCGTCAATGCCACCATTTCACAGATGAGGACAGTGAGTCTCTGAGGGGGAGTCAGAGCAGCCGCAGGGTTGCCCTGGTTGGTCCTGCACAAGGCTCCCTGGCAGAGGCACAGTGCCTGCCCGGCAGAGTCTGACCTCTGTTGAGGAACGTGGGGTTTTCCTAACTCACACAAAGGAGCTGGTGCGGGAATACAAGAACCTGAAATTCCTTCCCTTCACCCTGTACTATGACGTCTGCCATGGAGCCCCACCCGCTGGGTGCCTCCTGGTGCTCGGCATGGAAGGACGGGGGCTGGCGTGCACCCTGGCTAACAGGCTCTTCTGTGCCGTCCCCCAGGCCCAGTCAAGGTCAAAGAGCAGCCCGACGCAGCGTCATCCAGGTTGGGAGCACTAGTCTGAGAGTCAAAGGCTCCGGGCATGCTTCCGGGGCCCCCGCTGAACCGGGAGATGGAACAACACATTTACTTTCTCTGGGCTTCCATTTCTCCAGCTGCCTCACCTCTACATCTAACAATCTGCATGCTTTCAAACGTATTATTAGCTTCCTGAAATCGTGTCCACTGAATCCCAGGGCTTTATAAGAAGAAACCATGAGGGGGTGACTGTCGATACTACTTTAAGGAGACATTCAGACCTGTGAGAGATATGCTTCATCTCCACTTTGCTAAAATAAGAAATTCATCTGATTTTAGCATCCCTAGAGGTGAGATACATAGAATCTAAATAAAGGTTAAGCTGAAACTGACAGTGGTGCCTTTTTCTTTTTTTTCTATCCATTTTTTTTTTTTAATTGTGGAAGTAAGCCAATCTAATGAAACCCAGAGTGTGGCATTTATAGTTTGTGTATTCAGAGTTATGGAACATACACTTGAGAGTCGTGAGAATGGATTTTCCTTCTCCTCCTTCCTCTTTAACCACTTTGGGGCTGCAGCATGCCTGTTTCTGACCTGGTTTCTCTCTCTCTCATTCTACAGAGAGGTTGCAATGTTGTCTCTGACACAAGGTTCTTCCATAGCCACCCACTATGGGAAACACCCATGAGCGCAGGAGCGTGCTGAGCCTTGACTCCAGGGCTGCAGTGATTCTCAAGGACTGCGGCCAGCTGTGCCTGAATCTCCTAACAAGAAGCAAGAGAGCGGGCAGAGAAAGATGCTGGCCTAACACCACTTCCCAGGGAAGGTGACTTGAAATGCTAGGATATTTAACCAGGTAGCTCATCTTTCTTTGTGGAAAAACGAAGCAGCACAATGCAATCCTGTTTCCTGGAAGACCTTCTGATGGGGACTCAACACAAGTTATAAATGCACAGATGCATAGCACTTTAAACTAAAACTGTTTCTTTTGAATAAGCCTCTGAGCATGCTGACTTAAAATGCCCATTTCTATTATGATGCTATTAATAGTCACCAAGTTAAAAGAAATGATTCCATAATGGCACATCCGCTTTGGAAAGCAGTCTGGCTGCTCATCACAAGGTTCAATACAGAATTATCCCATGATGCAGCAATTCTACTCTTAGGTATCTACCCAAAAGAAATGAAAATAAACATCCGCATTAACTTATACACAGATGTTCACAGCAGCATTATTCATAATGGCTAAAAAAAAAATAGAAACCACCCAAATATTCATCAGCTGATGAATAGATAGATAAATAAAATATGATATATCTATACAATGGAGTATTATTTAGCAATAAAGAGGGATGGACTACTAATACATGCTATACCATGAATGAACCTTGAAAACATTAAGCCAAGTAAAAGAAGCCTGCCACAAAAGACTACATACTATGTAATTCTATTAATATTGTGTACAGAATAGACAAATCTATAGTAACAAACTAGTTTCCTAGGGCTGAGGAGGGAGGGGGATAAGGAACAGAGAAGGAGAGTGACTGCTGATGGGTAAGGGATTTTGGCAACTGCTTAAAATGCTCTAAAACTGATCGGGACGATGGCTGCATAACTGTAAATGTACTAGCATTTTACATGGGTGAGCCCTGTACATTTTAAACCGGCGGGCTGAATGGTCTGTGAATTATGTCTTAAGATGTTATTTGTACAGTGACTCTAAAGAAGTGAACAGAGCAGAAGTGAGGAGCACGCGTCAGTCTAACTCCAGTGCCTAACTCTTCATCTGAGCACGCACTATCACCGTCTAACATGCTAGTGCTTTAGTTTCGAAAATATACACTCACAAGTCAGCTGCTGGCAATGCCCGATCATGAAACGTGACAGCCGCACAGGCAGGGGCATCTGAGACGGGACAGAGCCCCCTGAGAACACGCAGCCCAACGCTGCCTCAGCGCAGATCCTGACAAACCCAGGAACAGACAGAAGGCTCCCCGGCCCCACGTCAACACCATGTGAAAGAAGATCAAGTTGCGTAGTCAGGAGCCCTCTTTGCAAAGCCATGTGGTGGCTGAGACGTGTATCATGCCTGAACATTATAGGGGAAGATTACAAAGACTCTTCAAACGACAGGATATTGGGAATGAGGGAAAATAAAGAGACAAGTATAGATCTACAACTGCACACCTCGGGGCTGGAGAAGAGAGATGCTATTAGCGGGAACACAAAGTGATCACAGTTCTGTGCAGAAGCCAGGAGTGACACTCCTGTGGAACAAGACTGGTTTGGGGGGCTTCAGGACATTCAGGCAGTGGCCCGTGCAGGCAGACGTGCAAGGGTGAAGGCAGAGCTAAAGGCTGGAATCCAGTTGCCATAGGGTAATCATTCATTTATTTATTTGTCCAGCCATTCACCTGCTCAGCCACTCACTGAATGAATACTAAGTCCTAAGCATAAGTATCATGCAAGTTCTGGGGAGACGGGGACAAGGACAACACAGCTCTGCCCTCTGGGGTCTTACAGCCTCATGGTCCAAGAAGGTCACAGCAGTCCTTGGACCCAGAGGCCCCATTGCCCCTGGTCATGGTGGTGGTGGTGGTGGTGGTGGTTTAGTTGCTAAGACGTGTCTGACCTCTTGTGACCCCATGGACTGTAGCCGGCCAGGCTCCTCTGTCCATGGGATTCTCCAGGCAAGAATACTGGAGTGGGTTGCATTTCCTTCTCCACTGGTCATAGTAATAGCATCTTATTTTATATAAGACCTTAAGAGAGTTCGGCTTTCCTGGTGGCTCAGATGATAAAGAACCTGCCAGCAATGCAGAAGACCTGGTCTTTGACCCCTGGGTTGGGAAGACCCCCTGAAGAGGGAATGGCTAACCCACTGCAATATTCTTGCCTGGAGATTCCCATGGACAGAGGAGTCTGGTGGGCTATGGTCCATGCGGTCACAAAGAGTCAGACATGACTGAGCGACTAAGCACAGCATAGTTAGAGTTCAGAGTGCTGACTGGTACATTCTACGATCTCAACAAATAAGCAAAAAAGTGATCCCATCCTTACAGGTGAAACACTGAAGGCTTCGGGGACTTGGCCCAGATTTCTTGGTGGGTGGCAGAACTGGACTAGAATCCAGAGCTTCTGACATCGTGTCTAATCTCATCCTATGGCTACTTGAAAACCAAAAATTAGAAAAAGGAGGGACTTCCTTGTGGTCCAGTGGTTAAGATGCTGCACTTCCAATGCAGGGGGCACGAGTTTGATACCTGGTCAGGGGACTAAGAGCCCACATATTGCATAGTGTGGTAAAAAAAATATATAGGAGAAAAAGAGAGAAAAAAAACCCCCAAAAACCTGGTGCCTCATACAGTGAAAGAATCCACCTGCAATGCAGGAGACCCAGGTTTGATCCCTGGGTCGGGAAGATCCCCTAGAGAAGGGAATAGCAACCCACTCCAGTACTCTTGCCCGGGGAATCCCATGGACAGAGGAGCCTGGTGGGCTACAGTCCGTGGGGTCGCAAAGAGTCGGACAGGACTGAGCAACTTCACTTTCGCTTTCACAGCCAGTGCAGCATCGAGATACAGGCAGGTAACTTGCTAGGAAGCACGAGGAAGGCGGTGGCAGCGTTTACAGCCTGTCATCATGTGACGCTGGGACACGGCTGTCTTGGCAGGAGCAGGGGCAACCAGGGCACCTGGGGGCCCTTGACAACGCGGTTGCTCTGACCCAGCGTGTATCCCTGGAGGTGGGCTCCGAACGCTGCTTGGTCATTTCACTTCCACGATTCTACAGAGCTAGCTGGGCAGGAACCTATTATCAAATATCTCAGAACAAGGGTATAGATGCTGTGCACCGTCCTGATTTAGCATTCTCCTCCTGATCCCTGTTCTGGCCAGTGGGATGTAAGTGGAAGTCAGCTATGGGGACCCTAAGAAAGTGTTAGGACTTGGGATGCAAGTTCTGCCTGCTCACCCTTTGCCCCTCTCTCCCTGGAATCTTACCACCATGAAGAAAAAGCCAGAGCAATTACAGCACCTGCCTCTGCTACCACGGAACCACTGGGCCAAGGCCAGCTGCCAAGCAGCTGCGTATTGTCTTCTATGTGAGAAAATAAACCCCTGCTGTTTCAAACCACCACAGACAAAATCTGTTACTGCAGAAGGTGTTCTTGACTGATATCATGTGTGATGTTTGGAAACAGACATGTTCAAGTTCTGAGTGCCGAAGGATTGATGCTTTTGAACTGCGGTGTTGGAGAAGACTTTTGAGAGTCCCTGGGACTGCAAGGAGATCAAACCAGTCCATCCTAAAGGAGATCAGTCCTGACTCTTCATTGGAAGGACTGATGCTGAAGCTGAAGCTCTAATACTCTGGCCACCTGATGCGAAGAGCAGACTCATTGGAAAAGACCCTGATGCTGGGAAAGACGGAAGGCGGGAGCAGAAGGGGACGACAGAGGATGAGATGGTTGGATGGCATCATCAACTGAATGGAAATGAGTTTGAGCAAACTCCGGGAGATAGTGATGGACAGGGTGGCCTGGTGTGCTGCAGTCCATGGGGTCGCAAAGAGTCGGACATGACTTAGCAACTGAACAACAACAGCTACTTATGGAATAATCTATAAAGTCTATGAAATTACTCTTATTAGATAGGAGTACTGTGTATTAGTACTTTACACATGAAGAAACCCTCAAGGCTCAAAAAAACTTAATTTGCACAAGCTCCTATGGCTATCAAGGAATAGAGTGAAAGTGAAAATCTGAGAGATCTACTTCAGAGCACATGTTCTATAAAAGGAGATATACTAATCACTGAGATTGAGCTAAAATATCAAAGGACATAACAATCATGAATCTTTCTGTGCTAAACAGATTAGAAATAGAAAGAGGAAAACTAGATACAGTATACCAGAGAATATGATGAACCTAAGATCGTCTTTAAAAATCCTATCAAGAAAAAATCAAGACAACAGATTTCAATAGGATAAATAAAAGCCTGGACTTTAAAAGATTTGGTAGTGTGTTCTCTGAATCTGGTACATATTTAGCGGAGTAGAAACTTTACTCTCTTGAATACTTGGTACGCTTTTAAGCATGTCTAGAACCCTTTCTATTGGTTTAGATCTCATGCTAAATAGTCCAAATGCTAAATAGATCATGACATAGATGTGATTCTTCTCTTGAGATGTCAATTTTTAGTAGAAGATATAAAATTTTTAAAAAAAAGATTCTGTAACTAGGGAAAGGAATTAAAATAATTTAAGCCAAAAATCCCATTATAAGTTTCAAATAAGAGTTATATATTTCACTGTAAAAAATAACATTTTTGCACCAACAAATTATATGCACTCAAATTATTTACTCAAATTATTTCAAATCCAGTTGCATATGTGGGCTGTCACTCAGTCGTGTCCAACTCTTTGCAACCACATGGACTATAGCCCACCAGGCTCCTCTGTCCATGGAATTTTCCAGGCAAGAATACTGGAATGGGTTGTCATTTCTTACTCCAGGGGATCTTCCTGACCCAGGGATCGAACTTGCTTCTCCTGCATCTCCTGCATTGGCAGGCAGATTCTTTACTAGCGCCACTGGGAACTGAAATTCAAATCAAAACTTTCATTCGCAGAAGGCAACTGCATTTCTCATTTTGAGAGTATCTTTGCATACATATAATAAAGAGTGTGGGCTCTGGTATCAGACTGCCTGGGTTCAAATCCCAGTTCTAATAGTTAGTAGGTGGTGTGTTCTTGGCTAAGTCATTTAACATTTCTGTACCACAGGATCCTCTCCTGTAGAACACAGTAATTATGGTAACCTATCCCATAGGATCGTTATGAAGATTAAATGAATTTTGAACAGTAGCTGATTCCCAGGAAGCACTATATCGAGTCCCATTAAATAATAGCTATTTTCCAGGATAAACCTGCAGTTTACACTTATTTCCCAACACACCTCAGACACTCAAGGGGTTCTTTCTCTCCTGCATACTATAAAAATAAGGCAGCAGCTTTCCAAAGCTTTGAGGACTTGCTATTCTGTTTCTGGCTGAGTTTATTTTCCTGCCTTAGGTGCCCAGAGTCTACAGGAATACCAGGAGCTACTGACTGAGTTGAGGCACTTGAGAAAATATGAAAAAAAGAAAATACAAACGAACAAACCCCAGGGGCTTCCTAGTGACAGGAAAGCCAGAGGGGGACGCCACTCTCTATCTTGCCAGAGCAGCTCTGCCCAGGGGCCGGGGGCCCTGCACCTGGTTCGACCCTGAGGAAGGCAAGCTCTGGGCTCCGTCGGCGCTGCACCCGTTTCCAAACCACAGGCGGCTCCCGGTCTCTGCTTCTCTCCTCCCCTTGGTGCCTCTGTGCCCTTGACACAGTCGCCAGGCAGAAGTCCACCACGCTGGCCCTGCCCTCCCCCTGGGGAAGCACTCTGTGGTCACGCCAGTCGGCACGGGCACCCTCGTCCCAGGGGACAGTCTGAACACATCCCTCACGCCCCTCAAACTGGGATGACAGGAACCCGGAGATAAGCAAAGACAGCTTTTGGTGATTATACCATGAAAATGAGACAAAATGGTAAAAGTCAATCATAAAAAAGGCCTTCCTAGTGTTGAGTCTAAGAAATGAAAAGGCAAACAATTTACTTTGCAAAGTCCCATCAACTGTCAAGATAACAAATAAATTCTCAAAATGAATCAGATCTGATTGACTTAAGGTCCAAAAGAATAACATTTTGGACCATGTATCCCTGTATAATACCTGTTGAACAACAGAACCTATTGGAGAAGTTCATCTTCTCAGTGGAGACATAGCAAGCCATTATTTAACTTGATTGCTGTTGTTCAGCCGCTATGTATGTCTGTTGTTGTTCAGTCCGTTAGTCCTGACTGACTTTGCGACCCCATGGACTGCAGCAGGCTAAGCTCCTCTGTCCTTCAGTATCTTCTGGAGTTTGCTCAAATTTCCATCCACTGAGTAAATGATGCCATCCAACCATCTCATCCTCTGTTGCCCTCTTCTCCTCTTGCCTTCAATCTCTCCCAGCACCAGGGTCTTTTCCAATGAGTTGGCTCTTTGCATAAGGTGGCCAAAACATGGAGTTTCAGCTTAAGCATCAGTCCTTCCAATGAATATTCAGGGCTGATTTCCTTTAGGATTGACTGGTTTGACCTCCTTGCAGTCCATGGGGATTTCAAGAGTCTTCTCCAGCACTACAATTCGTAAGCATCAGTTCTTTGGTGTTCAGCCTTCTTTATGGTCCAACTAGGAACTTCCCTGGTGGTTCAGACGGTAAAGCGTCTGCCTACAATGCGGGCTGGGAAGATCTCCTGGAGAAGGAAATGGCAACCCACTCCAGTATTCTTGCCTGAAAAATCCCATGGACGGAGGAGCCTGGTAGACTATACAGTCCATGGGGTCGAAAGAGTTGGACACGACTGAGCGACTTCACTTTCACTTTTTCTTGTAAAAGTTTGGTGACAGCAATGTTGCATGTGTTGTGTTATACCGCCACCTCGTGTCCATTATCATTATTGCACGAGGTAGATTGGAAAAAGGCAAACTTGCATTTGCTATGTTACACTGCCGCCTGGTGCCCATTGCCATTATTGCAAGGATTTTATATATATATATATATAGTCTTCCCTAATAGCTCAGTTGGTAAAGAATTCGCCTGCAATGCAGGAGACCCCGGTTTGATTCCTGGGTCAGGAAGATCCGCCGGAGAAGCCATAGGCTATTCTTGGGCTTACCCGCTGCTGTCTCAGATGGTAAAGAAGTGTTGGTCGCTCAGTACTGTCCGACTCCTGGTGACGCCATGTACAAAAGCCCACCAGGTTTCTCTGTCCATGGCATTCTCCAGGCAATAATACTGGAGTGGGCTGTCATTCCCTTCTCCAAGGGATCTTCCTGACCCAGGGATCGAACCCAGTCTCCTGCAGCTCCTGCACAACAGGTGGATTCTTTACCCGCTGACGCACCAGGGAAGCATATCATACACACACACACACACACACACACACACACACACACACACACACACACGTGTGTTGAGTACCTCAGTCAAGTCTGATTCTTTGAGACTTAATGTACTTCAGCACAGTTTTAATTTCATGGCTGCAGTCACCATCTGCAATGATTTTGGAGCCCAAGAAATCTGTCACTGTTTCCATTGTTTCCCCATCTATTTGCTACGAAGTGATGGGACTGGATGCCATGACCTTTTGAATTGTTTTTTGACTGTTTTGTTTTAAGCCAACTTTTTCACTCTCCTCTTTCACCTTCATCAAGAGGCTCTTTAGTTCGTCAGTGAAGAGGTGACTCATTAGAAAAGACCCTCATGCTGGGAAAGATTGAAGGTAGGAGGAGAAGGGGATGATAGAGGACGAGATGGTTGGATGGCATCACCGACTCAATGGGCATGAGTTTGAGCAAGCTCTGGAGATGGTGAAGGACAGGGAAACCTGGCGGGCTGCAGTCCAGCAGGGTGGCAAAGAGTCGGTCACAACTGACTGAACAACAATACCATATAAAGTCTAGAACATTAAAAAAGAACATAATCATTCCAATTTGGAATGAGACTATTTTAACAGCAATAATAGGTGTTTTTTTAATTACTCTTAGAAAACATGCATCTAAAGCTTGCCATTATCAACATGTTTACAGTCATCACTGTTTGACTGAGTTATGGTGAACCCCGACAGCACACACACGGAATTGAACAATCTGGGCTATTACGGGTTGCACTGGTTGGGGGCTCTCACAATGGGGTGCCCAGGGCTCTGAAAAGACTTATGATGTGATGTAAAGTTTAAGGAAGCAGGGCTTTGTCCTGGACTGGAAGCTTCCATTTGTATGGTATGTATGTTTATAAATGAATATTGATGTATATTTAAAATGTTTGCTTATTTATTTATTTTTGACTCTGCTGGGTCTTCATTGCTGCGCGGGCTTTCCTCTAGTTGTGGCAAGTGGGGGCAACCCTCTAGCTGCGGTGTGTGGGCTTCTCATTGCAGTGGCTTCTCTCGTCGCAGAGCACCAGCTCTACGGCGCACGGTCTCCAGTAGTCGTGGCTCCCTGGCTCCAGAGCACAGGCCCAGTCGCTCTGCTGCAGGGGTCAAATGGGTGACCCTTGCACTGCAAGAACCCTTGACCACTGAACCATCAGGGAAGCCCCAGTATCGATGCATTTTTATCAATGAAAGTCCACAGCTTAGTCATATTTTCTTAGTTTTAATCTCAAGTCCTAAAAAAGTCTAATGTGCCTTTTCTGTTTCCAGGAGGTCCATCACATGACATTTAGTTGTCATGTCTCCTCAGGCTACTCCTAGGTATGATAATTTCTTAAGACTTTCCTCATTATTGATGAACCTTGACAGTTTTGAGGAATACTGGTCAAGCATTTTATAGATCCCACTGGAACCTGTCTGATTCATGACTATTCATGATTCATTCTATTTCATGACTAAAATGAGTTGGGAGAGAAAAACCACGGAGGTGAAGTGCCGTTTCATCACATCATGTCAAGAGTACATACTCTGTATGTACTGAAGAGATTTGTCACTGCTTGTAGTGATCTTGATCCTTGAGGTAGAGCTCATCAGACTTTGCCACTGTGACGTTCCCATGCACCTACATACTGTCCTTGGGAAGGAAGTCCCTAGAGCAACCCACACAGAAGCAGCAGGGCTTCATGCTCCCCTCCCTGAGGCAGGGATTCTGCATAAATTATTCGGATTTCTTCTGCTCAGCAGGTTTGTCTACTCTCCCCCATTTAAAGAACTGAATTACTTTTTTGAGCCAATATGGATTCATTTAGTTTATATGTTCGGCAATAATCCAGTACTACTCTTTTTATTTTGTTGATCAAATTATTCTAGCCATTCTTCCAGTTGGCTCCTGAGTCCCTCTAACAAACTTCTTCCATGTAGGTTTTTCTGTCTGGTTTTTACCTCAAGCACTTCGTTACTTAGACTTCCATCCTTTCTAGCACTAACAAGATGCTCCAGGTTCATCTTGTATATTTCCTGCCTTTGTTCTAGAATCAGTCCTTTGTCCACTTAGCCCAACTTCCTTATATTAGAGATCAAGATCCCAGCACACAAGTAAAGTGTGCCTGTTGCTATTGGGGTGTTTTCCTTCTAGCCTTTCTCAGCTGAGAGCAAGGAAACAGGTGTGTGTGTACTAACCAGGTATACACATGTGTTCTGTAAGCATTTCTATAAGGAACTATCTGTATCTATATTAAGCTAAATATGAATCCATATTCATGTCTCCAACTCTAATTCTTGACCACATGGATCCTAACCTCCTCTCAGTGACCAGTCAGTTCCTATCCCAACAGGAAGAAACCTGGCTCTCACCATTCCTCATCCATTTCCTAAAATCTTCAGTTCCAATGTATGTGTATACTGGTATCTGAATTGTTAACGTGTATACCCCTGGGAAACAACTTTACCCACTAAGAATACAATGAGAGCTTATATTTCAAGGATAAACTTAAGTCTTGGATAGCATAGTCTGCTTGGATATTTTTAGCTTTTTTTAAAAAGAAAAAATATGAACTACTAGCAAACATAATCGGGCTTCCCTGGTGGCTCAGTCGGTAAAGAATCCACCTGCAATGCGGGAGACCTGGGTCTGATCCCTGGGTCGGGAAGATCCCCTGGAGAAGGGCATGGCAACTCACTCCAGTATTTTTGTCTGGAGAATCCCCGTGGACAGAGAAGCCTGGTGGGCTACAGTCCATGGGGTCATAAAGAGATGGACACCACTAGCAACTAAACACAGTAGAGCAAATATAATTAAGTCAAAGACTAAGAGGAGTCCCTAGCAAGGTAGTGCAGGGTATAGCAGTTTGGACAACAGAGGCAAGCAACCATGGGATTTTTTTTCTCCTATAGGCAAGTGAAAGAGGATGGCTAAATCTGGGGCGTCACAGCAACAGGCTGTGATGTGTGAATGGAAAAGCAACATGATTTCATAAGAGGTTAGGTGACTAGATGAAAAGTGCTGAGCATTTGTGATCAATAGAAGTGTATGTAAAACATGGAACTCATTAAAGTTAGTGGAGACTGAAGAAACAAACTGAGGTTTTTACATGTTTTCCCATTACTGTTATATCTTTGAGGAGGTACATATGACTTAGCTATTGGAGCCGATGAAAGACTTTAGTGTTACACTAGGTCTCTAATGATTCACATGAGTCAGTATTCTAAGTATGTCCAAATCTTTTATGAACAAAGGGGGAAAAAATGCTTGTGAATCTAGAAGCCTGGAAAAATCCTTTGGAACAGAAGTACTATATCAGCCTTTGTGTTTATGCAGGAGTATGCTTCTTCTGGGCTTCCCTAGTGGCTCAGACAGCAAAGAATCTGCTTGCAATCCAGGAGACGTGGGTTCGATCCTTGGGTCGGGATCCCTGGAGAAGGAAATGGCTACCAGCTTCAGTATTCTTGCCTGGAGAATTCCATGGACTGAGGAGCCTGGGAGGCTACAGTCCATGGGGTCGCAAAGTGTCAGACACGACTGAGTTACTAACACAACAACATGCTTCTTTTAAACTGAACGTATTCGATAACTGAGATATTTGTGTTAGCATATTCAACTTAAGTACATTCCTCCAAAGAAGATTAAACTCTCTTTATAATTTGTCAGTTTTTGCATATTAAGTCTGGTAAGAAGTTTCTCATAACATTTACTTATTAAAATTTGGAGAGTCTATGACAAACCTAATTACGCTTAGTGCCTATTACTGGTCTATGAGAACATACTTCATGTAATTTTGACTGTTAGGAGGAGGACCATTATGTAATTATCCAAAGGCACTTTTATATATTGTTATTCTATTGCCATTTTAAGAGATAGGTTTAGTAATTTGTGCTTTGTACCTTTTAAAAATTTTATTTAGGAACTGTTCAGATTTTCAAAGAACTTAATCATTTCTCTATGATCTTAATGTCACTGAAGGATCTGAAAATTACAATTTAACTAGTATTATAATTTTTATTTGCAGCACTGTAAACTCTCATGAGATTAAACCTTTAAAAAGATATTAATTATTATCATTCTGTTTACTTGAGTATAATAATGTATATTTCATTTTAAGCAAGCCTTGGAAACAATGTTAGTTTACTCAATTCATAAAACCATGGTAGGAAATTTTGAATTATGAGAAATTTAACCCTTATTTTTAACAAATCAAAATATTTTGCTAACATTATTTCCATACGATAAACTAAGTTTTAAAAACTCTGATCATGTTCCAAAGTTCCTCTTTTATTTTGAAATTAAAACCTTTTTTACTACCTTGTAGTTATAAAATCAGAATACTGATTAATCAGATACTTCCCAATACTCATTAAAAGAAACACAATTTAATAACTTCTTTTTTTATTTTAGAAAATGTTTACTGTTTATCTGTACTATATAGCCTGACAGTGCATGAAAAATGATTTTTTGATCAATTCTTTGGAAAATTTTTGAAACATAATTTTTTTATCAGTTGACCTTTATAAGAAAGGAGGAAAGACAAAAAAGAAAGTGACATATGGCTGGATTTTTCAAACTTGGGCCCTAGATAATATTATCAAGTCATACAGTTGGGGGTGGGGGGGGCGGAAAGCCATCATTGACTAATCCTGAAAGTACAGAAGCAAAGAAGAGGAAAACTTCTAATGCCCTATGTTGAATAAAACGATCTCTTTTAGATGAGCAAGGCAATGTTCTCATGAAAGCTCCTTTTTTGGTTTTTTTTCCTCAAATAAACAATTTTGTTCATGTCAAAACCTCCCCAAAATGATCACTGCAATTCCAAACTTTTCTTGGTGAAATTTTACCAGTGATGAGATCAGTGTACAAGTTAGCTTTATGGTGAGAAAACATGATGAAGGAGGCAGATGTCAGGCTGCAAGAAGGGTCGCTGTAGACTGAGACAATTCCATGAGAACCGAGTGATCTGATCTATAAAGATAACGCTGGGTACCTCTGAGTCTCTGGAATCTGGCCAAAGCCCAAGAATCACTGATCGGGTACTGATAACATCAGAGCTCCATTCAGTGTGGATTTCTTTCTCAGGCAAACGGCAGGTAGAGGACAGACAGAGAAGAGGGATCTCAGATGAACACTCAATTCCTGCTTTGAGTGCAAGCTGGGGTGTGTCTTTGAGGGTATTTCTGGGTGAGATTAACATTCGAATCATTAAAAAAAAAGTAAAGCAGATTTTTCTCCCTAAAATGAGTGGGCCTTATCCCATGAATGGAAGACCTGAATGGAATAAAAAGACCAAGTGAGACAAACTCCTCCCGCCTGACTGCCTTGATCTGGAACATCAGTGTCCTGCCTCCCAACCAGGACACAAACATGAGCACTTCTGGGATCTCCGGGAGGGACATCTTCAAGTACTGTAATCTATAAGTACAAGATGAACTGGGGCTTCCCAGCTGGCGAAAATGGTAAAGAGTCCAACTTCCAATGCAGGAGACATAAGAGAAGCAGGTTTGATCCCTGGGTTGGGAAGATCCCTGGAGAAGGGACCAGCTACCCATTCCAGTATTCATGTCTAGAAAATCCTATGGACAGAGGAGACTGGTGGACTACCATCTATAGGGTCACAAACAGTCGGACACCACTGAAGCAACTTAACACACATGCACAAGATGGACTAGGTCTGATAACTCTTTGTTGGAGCCAGCCCTAGAGCTGAAAAGTTCAGATGTCAAAAAAAAAAAAAAAAAAAAAATTGGACATCACACCATCAGCTCTCCCAGTTCTCAAGCTTTCAGACGTGGACTTGAAACTAAACCATCAGCTCTTATGAGTCTCCAGCTTACTGAGTGTAGATCTTGCAATTCTCAGCCTCCATAATCTTGTGAGCTAGTTATTAATAATAAATTTTTTTATCTCTTAGAATGAATCATATGAATCATTTTGTAAATGATTATACAGTAATCATAATCACACACACACACACACACACACACACACACACTTCCTATTGGTTCTGTTTCTCTGGAGAAAGCTGACTAATCCAAATATCAAAGTACAATGAGCTGATGTAAGTCACACACAGAAAGTCAATTTACAAATAACCACTTCCTGAAACTTTTGTATTTTAGGAAACTTTCCACAGACTTGAAATAAGAGTAAAGGGATCTTTTCAAAAGGAAAAGCAAAGGACTTCATAGTGAAAACTGTTCTTAATGTTCTTGGACCAAAGAAATTTCTACAGATCTTCAGGAGTCAACCATGTGATGGAGGAATATGTTCAGTTAATGAGTGCTCCTGAGTGCAAGATTTAATTGATTCTCTGGCATAGGCCCAAGCTTCTTTACAGGATCCCCAAGAAACCAGATATTCCAGTTTCTGAAATACAAATGTAAAATTTCTGGAAGTTTCAAAGATACTAAGCAAATGCAAAACAGGAAGACTGTGCAAGGCCCAATATTCACTCAGAACACGCTACTGTTAAACAACAACTGAAAGCAAAGTAAACAATCCAGAAAATCGTCTTCAAATTCATTTTCCATTGTGAAAAGTCAACATAGAATATATGCAGGTTGATTTTTATTTACTAACGTGCTTTAAAGAAATACATGTGTATTTCAAGGAACAATCTTATGGTTATAACGTTATGAAGTTTCCTAGACGAGGCAGTCTCTAGATAGAGGAATTTCTGGATTGGTCATAAAGGGGTGAGAAAGCTGGGGCCTCCTTAACGGATTCTAGGCATCTACATTCTAAAGGTTTCCAAGTCTTCCATACATCCTGGGGTCCATTAGTACCTTTAACTCAATGATTTTGGAAATGAATCACCAAAAAAGAGGCAGAAATTTAGCAGAAAGTGCCTGTTGAAAAACAAATAAGACTCTGAAAGAGGGGACCAGAATTCAGTAAGACTTGGAGAAGTGGACAGGAATCCACAGGATTTTGTCTGCAGGTGTCAAGCTGACAAAAGGAAAATCAAAGTGGACAAGAGCAAGTTGGGTCCGAGTTTGCACATCATGTTTCAGAACAGGGTAGTTAGAAATACTTCCTTTAACTTGTTTATTCTCGTGTGTGGCATACAAAAGGCTAGAGGAGCACAGCCTCTTTTGACCCCTGTGCCATGGAAGAAAGCCAGGCTCACTGTCAGTGGTATGCCCACCAAGACTGCCTTTCTGAGCCAGTCTTAAGATTCAGGGCTTGGCAGTGTTATACTGGAGTTTCAAAGACTGAATGAGGTAAAACCACAAAAATTTTTCTTCCGCAGGAGTCCAGCACAAGTGATCCAAGGCTGCACAAAGTGTGACAGCATTTCATATGTGGTCTGAAGAGTCAAGGGCAGGATGGTATTTTGATAAAAGGTTTGACAGTCCACAGGGTAAATATCCAGCATACCTACATATTGGCTCTGGGATCTTGGGCAAGTTAGTACCTGAGTCTCATTTCCATTACGAAGCTGTTTTAGAGATGAAACCAGTTGGCATAACGCCCAGTCCATAGCTCAACAAATGGCAACCATCCGAATTTTCATCACCTAAACTTCTCTCGAATGGAGAAAAGCCAATTCACATTTAAGTGCTGGTGGCTCAGACAGTAAAGCGTCTGCCTACAATGCAGGAGACCGGGGTTCAATCCCTGAGTTGGGGAGATCTCTTGGAGAAGGAAATGGCAACCCACTCCAATATTCTTGCCTGGAAAATCCCATGGACGGAGAAGTCTGGTCGACTACAGTCCACGGGGTCACAAAGGGTCGGACATGACTGAGCAACTTCACTTTCACTTTCACTTTCTACGTGGCAGGCACTGTACTAGTCATTTCCAGGTGTGACCTCCTTTAATCCTTACAAAGTCCCTGAGAGATACTCTTCTATGTCATAGGAGTCTAGAACCTGAGACTGTATCACAGCAAAATACAGTAGAAAATGCACTGTGAGGGGACTTCCCTGGTGGTCCAGCAGCTAATCCACACTCCCAATGCAAGGGGCCCAGATTCGATTCCTGATCAGGGAACTAGATCCCATATGCTGCAACCACGATCTCACATGCTGCAATGAAGATCCAGCACAGTTAAGTAAACAAATGTTTTTTTAAAAAGAAAATACACTGAAAAGGGTGGGGGAGTTGTCTCATCATAAACAAATGATGGCTAACTCCCCTTTCAGCTAACAGGCCCTAATTCTATGACCCAATATGGACAAGGAGCAAGTGTCTTTTAATTTCATGGCTGCAATTACCATCTGCAATGATTTTGGAGCCCAAGGAAATAAAGTCTGTCACTGTTTCCATTGTTTCCCTATCTATTTGCCATGAAGTGATGGGACCAGATGCCATGATCTTAGTTTTTTGAATGTTGAGTTTTACTTTGCCAACAAAGGTCTGTGGAGTCAAAGCTATGACTTCTCAGTAGTCATGTATGGATGTGAGAGTTGGACCATAAAGAAGGCTGAGCATCGAAGGATTGACGCTTTTGAACTGTGGTGTTGCAGAAGACTCTTAAGAATCCCTTGGATGGCAAGGAGCTCAAACCAGTCAGTCATAAAGGAAATCAATCCTGAATATTCATTGGAAGGACTGATGATGAAGTTGAAGCTCCAATACTTTGGCCACCTGATGTGAAGAGCTGACTCATTAGAAACGATCCTGATGCTATGAAAGACTGAAGGCAGGAGGAGAAGGGGATGACAGAGGATGAGATGGTTGGATGGCATCATTGACTCAATGGATATGAGTTTGAGCAAACTCCAGGAGATAGTGAAGGACAGGGAAGCCTGGTCGTGCTGCAGTCCATGGGGCCACAGAGTCAGACAAGTCTGAGCAACTGAACAACAATATGGCCAAGAGAACATGGACAGAGTTACAGTCAGATTTCTCAATATTAACAGGAACTTTAAAGAGGAAAATAAACCTTTCACAAGCCGTGTTATAATGATCAACTTTAGCAAATTTTCTAGAGCAATGCTTGGGGGGGGAAAAGAAAACAGTGAGTCTAATTTTTTCAGAATTTGTCTAAGTGATCCAAAATCTGAAATACCATTTTTCCTCCAAGGTTTGGCTTATAACGTCAAAGACAGTCAAAATTTCAGGGCTATTTGATGCTTCAACAGCAGTTTCTTCTCTCACCTGCAAAGTTGTGAGTTGCCACCTGGTGATAGCAGAGTTCCATTTGTGCCATCAAAGAGGAAAGGGTGGTCTTAAATCTCAAAGAAAGCACAAAAATGCCAACTGGTTTTTGTTCAAGGAATAGGTTTCTCTATTTAAAAAAAAAAAAGAAAAAAACGGCTAAAATCCAGATTATTAAGTGAGTATTATCCACACAGACAGATTCAAGAGTGAATTGGGGGAAAAGGAATTTTGCAGTTGAGCAAGTCTCTCGCTGGTCCTCATTGCTAGAACCAGCTAACTCACGGTCCTATTCTGCTGTGTTACAGAACCTGGTCCCAGGGCTGATCTGGCTCCCTTATGGCTTAGATTGTTCTAGCAACACCTCTGCAGCCTCCTCTCCACTCACAGGTCACTGCAATTCTTCCCGTTACTCTTTATGTCCCATCCCTCCCACTCTTCTGCCCTCCCTCTCTTCTCTAAGGCATTTTGAAACTGCAGGGGACATTTTCCTGTCTTCCAGGAACCTTCACATCCCCAGATAACAGCAGAATCTCTACCCAAAACTTGCAGTCCTTCTCCTTTTGTTAAAGCTTCATTTTGACAGTTACTCTGTGCCCTTTTTGGTTGTACTATTTGCAGATAAACAATCTGAAGGCTCATGTATTCATTTTATAAACTTGTATTGCAATCCAGTTTTCAATTCTACTGCAAATAACAGTCGGTGGAATTTTTCATGCTTCTGAACTATGTTTTATACCCAGAAGAAGAGAGCAGCTTTAATTAATTTCTTTATTACACAATAGATCACTCAAAATATTGCCACTGTCTGGCCTCAATCACCAAGACATTAAGGCCAGGGGCTGCCATGACCATGAAAATTAAGGCTTTGTTTTGATGAAAGCACACATCTAACATCTAATGGAAATAATTTCAGGAAAAATTAAAAGTGCATCAGCTGATATTTTGTCCTTCTTTAAAATATTTTTTTTTATTAACAAAAGCAAAAGGTACTAACTCAATAACTGATTTTATCCTACCACTGCCTATACTCCAATTATTAGTTAAAATAAATAAGCCTTGTTTTTCTTTTTAGGTGGACCATTTTTTTTAAGTCTTTATTTGTTACAATACTGCTTGTTTTATGCTTTGGTTTTTTGACCATGGGACGTGGGATCTTAGCTTCCTGACCAGGGATCGAACCACACCCCTGCACTAGAAGGCGAAGTCTTAATCATGGATGACCAGGGGAGTCCCAATAAACCCTGTATTTAATAAACAGAGTTCTCCTTGCCTTTTGCCCTTGACTGTGCTGGGTTTTCTGGTCATCTCAGCAGAACCACCTCTTACTTCCAAGGTTGGGTGCCATGTTTCCCAGAATGCTCTTTCTGTATGGTTTGATTTTTCTGCCATCAGAGGAACTTGCCTGGGACTTAGAAAGTTAAGCCATCCTTCTCAGGGGGTCACAGTGGCCAGGGGTGGTGGCATCCTGGGTTTCTGGCTAATTTCAGCTTCCTTCTCCCCTGCAGTCCTTCAGGCTGACATTTCTCCAATCCTCCCCCTGCAGCATTCTCCATAAGCTCCCCGACATGTGTGTAAGTCCTGATACCTTTATTAAATCCCTTTCTTTCTGTAATACTTGCAATGGCTCTGTTTTCTGGACTGAACCCATTTCCATTACTAAAAATTGTACTAATGTTTGTTACAGGATATCAGGCAAGGAAAAACTTCACAAAGTCCTACCGAGGTCTGTCCAGTGAAAGGAAGTAATTAAAGGAGCAAGTTGAAAAGAATAGTTGTCTATTTTTACAAACCACTGAATTTACACAAGAAAAAGAAATATTTGAATGCAAGTGAGGATTTTGTATTAGGCATCTTTACTGGTAAAACACCTACATTTTTTTTACTCTTGAAAACTCTGTTTTTTTATTGCTTTCTCTCTTATCTTTGAAATGGCTGACTGTACTTTCCAATTCCCAGGAGTAATTGAGCATATGTCCCGGCATGCCTCTTGCCTCACTCCAACTACACTGCAGCTTTATGTCCTGTTTGTTAGTATCTGAAATAGAAACTCTACTGGCACCTAATGCATTCCGTTGACACTGGCTAGCAGATTTTTTGGAATTGTCTGACCTTCTTATCAGGGAACTTCCCAGGTGGCGTTAGTGGTAAAGAACCCATGTGCCAATGCAGGAGACATAAGAAATGTAGGTTTGATTCCTGGGTCAGGAAGATCCCCTGGAGAAAGGCATGGCAATCCACTCCAGTACTGCTGTCTGGAGAATTCTATGGACAAAAGGAGCCTGGTGGGCTATAGTCCACAGGGTTACAAAGAGCCAGACATAACTGAAGTGGCTTAGCACACAGCATGACTTTCTTCTCCTTGTTGCATTTTAAAATTACTTATGGAATGGATGTGCTAAAAGCTTGGGCACTGAGCTTGTTGGAGGAAAAGGTCACACAACTCCAATAAACACATACTTTTATTTTTCACTGGTGATGAAGTTCATGCCCTAATACCATACACCTTGCAAAGGAAGTAGAGAAGAACAGTGAGCTTTCAGAGCTGGGGTAGTGTGTGGCGGGGAATCTCCCTTCATCCTGCAAATTTACCCACATATCCATCTATGACTGCACAAAATTTCTAACAGCGTTCTAGAGTAGTAAACTTTTGCTTTACACTTTAAAATGCTTTACATTTTAAAATTTAATACATAATAAGATCAGTTCTTACTAACATATTTAAAAAACACAGAAAAGTTTATAGTTATGTTTTAAAATTTTTATTGGTTGCTCCTGTGAGGACTACGTAAATGAAAATTAAAACAAAAGAAGAGTTAATTTTCTGCATCTGACTTTTTCCCCATGCAATACTGTATTTGTCAGGATAGGGTAGGTTTTCCATAGTAACAAGCAACCCCCACATCCCAGTGGATTTCTCACTCACATATATGGTACAGTGTTAGCCATGAGGGAAGCCCTGCCCGTCACCCTCACCCAAGTGTTCCAGTTACTGGAGACCCTAGTGCACCTGTGTTACCACCACCACAAGAGGTGTCCTGGTTACTGGAGACTCTAGTGCACCTGTGTTACCACAATCACAGAAGCAGGAGGAAGAGAGGTGGACACTCTTCCACTCACTCTTTAAGCTTCTGCTTGGAAGTGAAACATGCCACTTGCGTTCACATTCCAGGGCCTAAAGCAAGTCACATGGCTTCACTTCACTTCAGAGTGGGTGGAGAATTAAAATCCTATCATACGCCAGAGGGAGAGCTGGAATACGCACGCATGCTGTGCTGTGCTGAATTCCTTGCTCGTGTCCGACTCTTTGTGACCCCATGGACTGTAGCCTGCCAGGCTCCTCTGTCCATGGGAATCTCCAGGCAAGAATACTGGAGTTGGTTGCCATGGGTTCCTCCAGGGGATCTTCCTAACCCAGAAATCGAACCCAGTTCTCCCTCATCGTAGGCAGATTCTTTACCATCTGAGCCACGAAGGAAGCCCAAGAATACTGGAATGAGTAGCCTATCCGTTCTCCAGCAGATCTTTCTGACTCAGGAATCAAACCAGGGTCATCTGCAATGCAGGTGGATTCTTTACCAGCTGAGCTGCCAGGGAATCCCCATGCATGCAGATTATAGAAAACTGTTTAACTCACTGCCATTGTTAGATTACATTACAACCTAGTGAGTGCATGCATTATCTATGAGACAACAGTCTCCCTAGAGGATGAATACTGGTTCTTTAAGGGGTGGGGGCCAAAATTTAGATAGTACAGTGGTCTGTATATAGCCCTCCAAAGTGACACATTATATAAATACATATACTATGATATTAAAAATTCATTTGTGGGTGATTGGCAAAAAAATCTAAAAAGGCTCCTTAAAGGGGGTTGATAATGAAAATAAAGTTGAGAAGTACTAGTTTAGGGGGAAGCATATTGAGTTTGGGGCTTTCTTGGTAGCTCAGCTGGTAAAGAATATGCCTACAATGAGAAAGACCCTGGTTCAATTCCTGGGTTGGGAAGATTCTCTAGAGAAGGGATAGGCTATTCACTCCAATATTCATGGGTTTCCCTGGTGGTTCAGACAGTAAAGAATCCGCCTGTCATGTAAGAGATCTGGGTTCAATCCATGGCATGGGAAGATCCCCTGGAGGAGGGTATGGCAACCCACTCCAGTCTTCTTGCCTGAAGAACTCCATGGACAGAGGAATCTGATGGGCTACAGTCCATGGGGTCGCAAAGAGTTGGACATGACTGAGCGGCTAAGCAAAGCACATCAGCATTCTGAGTTTGAGAATCAGGAAGGAGGCATTCTAATTCTGGCATTGAGTGAAATCAGTTAACCAACCACTCAGCTTGAAAAGCTTAGTTCTTCTCATCCTTTGTATTAGTTTTCTTGGGCTGCTATAACAAATGATCACAAAATGGGTGACTTAACAGACATTTATTCTCTCACAACTCTAGAGCCTAGATGTCTGAAATATCAAGGAATCAGGTGTTGGTAGAGTCATGCTCTCTCTAAAGGCCCTGAGGGAGGACATGTCCCATGGGTCTGCTCCAGCTGCTGGGGGAGCCGGCAATCCTTGGTGTTCCTTGAGTTGTGAAAACGGAATTCTAATCCTTGCCTCTGTCTTCACTTTGTCTTCTCTGTGTGTGTATCTGCATGTCTCCAAATCTCTCTCTCCTTGTAAAAAATAATATTCACTGGAATTTGGCCCATCTTAACATATTATGGTACCATCTTAACTTCATATATCTGCAAAGCCCTACTTCCAAATAAGGTCATGTTCACAGGTACTTGGGGTTAGGAGTCCCACATATCTGGTTTTTGAATCAATAGAACTAGAATTTACACCCTTTGATTCCATAACGATCTATGTGACTTTTTGTTTGTTTGTTTGTTTGCAGTGCCCACTACATTGTAGGCTCTGTGATTGAGACAGAAAGATTCCTTTAGTTGGTGAAAACTTTTTAGTCCCTACTATGTGCCAGGCACTGTTCTAGGCATTAGAGTTAGTTATAATAATACAACAAACAAAGAAATCTAGACCAATTTCTACAAATTTTTTAGGGCTTATAATCCACAGTAGAAATGGATGATAGATATAAATAATATTAACACAAAAACACTAAGAAGACAGACAGGACAGAGTAAGATGATAGAGAGTGACAGAGTGGAGGATGTAATTGTGGGTAAGGTAGCTGGGAGAAGCCTCTTTATGGAGGCGAGTTTGAGTTAAAGGCTTTGAACAAAGGGAGAGAAAAACCATGTGACTACCGAGGAAGGAGAGTTCCAGACAGAGAACAGCAAATGTAAAAGTCCTGAGCCTGCAGGACCATAAAGGGTAGTGCAGGCATATGCAGAAGAAATGTGCCTTGGGTGAGTGTGTTTGATGGGGACAGCACGGCAGAGTGGAGGGAGCGAAAAGGCAGAGGAAAGATATGAAGTTTGAGAGGTCATAGGGGATCAGATCAGACAGTGCTGAAAAGCTGTAGGAAGTATTTTGGCTGTTACTTTGAATATGCTTGCTTGCTAAGTCGCTTCAGTTGTGTCTGACTCTGTGTGCCCCATGGACTGTAGCCTGCCAGGCTCCTCTGTCCATGGTATTCTCCAGGCAAGAATACTGGAGTGGGTTGCCTTGCCCTCTATCGGGGGATCATCCTGGCCCAGGGATCAAACCCATGTTTCCTGAGGCTCCTGCTTTGCAAGTGGATTCTTTACCACTGAGCCAACAGGGGAAGACCCCACTGATGCTTAATTTATCGCTCCACTAATCATATGGTGTGGCATTTACAGAGGAAAAGACACATGGATCAGTGAAACAGAATAGAGAATTCAGAAGTAGACTCACACAAACTTCTCAGGTAAATTTTGAAAAAAATACAGAAATGACTCAGTAAAGGACTGTGTTTTCAATAAACGGTATGGAGCAACTGGATATTTCCAGGCCAAAAAGAAAAGAAAAAAATGAGCCTTGACCTAACCCTCATAACTTATGTAAGAATTAATTTTTTTTAAAAGTCACCAATTTAAAAAATAAAATATAAATCCATGAAAGTTTTTTTCAAATAGGAGAAAATGCTTGGGACCTAGAGCTATACAGAGTTCTTAGAATTGCCATCACAAGTATGACCCATAAACAAAAAGGTTTGACAAATTGGACTTTTTGAAATAACTTTTGCTCTGCAAAAGCCCATGTGGAGAGGATGAAAAGATAATGTACAGTCTTGGAGAAAATATTTACAAACACACATTTAACACTGGGTTTACCAGGTGGCGCTAATGGTAAAGAAACCGACTGCCAATCCAGGAGAGGTAAGAGATGTGGGTTTGATCCCTGGGTCAGAAAGATCCCCTGGAATAGGAAATGGCAACCCACTTCAGTATTCTTGTCTAGAAAATCCCAAGGATAGAGGAGCCTGGTGAGCTACAGTCCGGAGTATCGGAAAGAGTTGGACACGACTGAGTGCACACCCATAAACATAACATATAAAGACTTCTCAAAGTGACTAGCAAGGAAGAAACAAACAAACAAAACTCCCAAACAATCCAATTAGAAAATGCACAAAATGCATGAAGAGGTATTTCACTGGAGAGAATATGCAGATGGAAAATAGTGATGTAATAGTTGTTTCACATCATCAGTCATCAGAAAAATGCAGATTTTAACCACAATGAGATATTACTACACACATATCAGAATTACTAAAATAAAATGGTAACAACATTAAATGCTATCAAGAATGTGGAGAAACCAAATCAGCCATACATTGCTGGTGAGAGTGTAAAATGGTACAACCACTCTGGAAAACATTTTGCCAGCTCTGAAAAAGCTAAATACCTAATTACCAAAAAAGCCAGCAATTGTAGTCTTGAGTATCTATCCAGAGGAATGGAAATTCATGCTTACACAAAAATCTGTATACAAGTGTTCATAGCAGCTTTATTTGTAATACCTAAAAAGAAGCATCAGCCCAGATAACCTTCAACAGATGAAGTTTTACAAACTGTGGTACATCCATGCCATGGAAGGCAACTTGGCAGTAAAATACTTTTTACTGTATGTAGCCATGAAATTAAAAGATGCTTACTCCTTGAAAGGAAAGTTACGACCAACCTAGATAGCATATTAAAAAGCAGAGACATTACTTTGCCAACAAAGGTCCGTCTGGTCAAGGCTATGGTTTTTCCAGTGGTCATGTATGGATGTGAGAGTTGGACTATAAAGAAAGCTGAGCACCAAAAAATTGATGCTTTTGAACTGTGGTGTTGGAGAAGACTCTTGAGAGTCCCTTGGACTGCAAGAAGATCCAACCAGTCCATCCTAAAGGAGATCAGTCCTGGGTTCATTGGAAGGACTGATGCTGAAGCTGAAACTTCAACACTTTGGCCACCTCATGCGAAGAGTTGACTCATTGGAAAAGACCTTGATGCTGGGAGGGATTGGGGGCAGGAGGAGAAGGGGACAACAGGATGAGATGGCTGGATGGCATCACCAACTCGACAGGCCTGAGTTTGAGTAAACTCCGGGAGTTGGTGATGGACAGGGAGGTCTGGCGTGCTGCGATTCATGGGGTCGCAAAGAGTCAGACACGACTGAGCGACTGAACTGAACTGATTGATACATACAAACTGAATGAATTTACAGGGAATTATGATGAGTGAAAAAAGTTACAAATTCTAATTCCAAAGGTTATATACTGTATGATTCCACTTTTATAACACTTTTGAAATGACAACATTTTAGAACCAGAGGATACTTAACAATAACGAGGGTGAGGCAAGCAGGTTGGAGGAAGGCAGAATGGTTATAAAAGGTCAAATGAAGGGTTATTGGAATGAGGGAACCATCCACTATCTGGAATGTGATGGTAAATACATGAATCTATGCATGTGATAAAATTGTATAAAGGAGAACACAGAAAAACATACAAATGAATACAGGTAAAAGTGGGGAGATCTGAATAAGACTGGTAGATTGTATCAATATACTGTTTTTATATACATATCATACTTTTATAAGTGCTGCTATTTGAGAGAAACTGGGTAAAATACACATTAGTTCTTTTCTATATTATTTCTTACAACCGCATGTGAATCTACAATTATGTCAATAAACATTTCAATTAAAATTTTATCTGGAACAGAAATTGCACAATAACAGGCATCTAAAAATACAACAAACACAAACAAAAGAATACTAAAGGGGATATATTGAACTAGAGATCAAGAATATAAAGCCGTAATAATTAAACTGAGTGCTATTAGTACAGGAAGTCAATTGCACATATTAGAGAATCCATAAACAGAACCATGTATATTTGAGAAATTAGTATATTATTAATGCAAAACTTCCTATCATTGGTGAAAGGAAAGGCTAAGTGATAGGAAAATTTACCATTAATTTGGAAAAATAATAGATCACTATGTTATACTACACATAAAATAAATTCAAGATGGATTAAAATCAACATGTAAAGAACAAAACTACAGAACCAATACTAGACTGAACATAGGAGGATATTGTAAAGTAGATAATTATAGCTAGGAAAGATGTTTCAGAGAAAGACAAACACAACAGAAAATGGACAAACTAGTTTTAAGGAATAATCTGCATACTATTTATCAAACAATTGTCTTTATTAAACTAATTCTGAGACTGCAGTTTGTAAAATTCCCTTGGCATTTCTTTGTTGTGACACCTAGAAGACAATCAAATTGCCCAGGTAAACGGATGAATTTGCCTTCCTAGATGTGACTCTTGTAAAATAGGATACTGCCCTGACATACGACTTGGTGGGTGTGACAACAGATTGTAGTGGACAGCTCTGTTCCGGTCGCACAATCCCTTGATGTGCAATGTTCAAACACTGAGTGGTCTGCCTGGAGATGCTTTTTGCAGACAGTGTGATCTTTCTGCAGAAACCTAGAGGTCTGCAATGTGACTGTCCCATTGAGGCTTGTCCAAAAACCTTCACAGCATCCCTGAGGAGAACCTCAGCACCATGGGGTATGCTGGGTTCAAGTGGGAATGTTGCTTATACCAGTTTGAATTAGTTGCAGAGTTCTCTCTTATACCAGGCCTTCTGAGACACCAATGTGTATGTGTGTGTGTTAGTGACTTAGTCATGCCTGACTCTTTGCGACCCCATGGACTATAGCCCGCCATGGCTCCTCTGTCCATGGGGATTCTCCAGGCAAGAATACTGGAATGGGTTGCCATTTCCTTCTCCAGGGGATCTTCTTGTCCCAGGGATCAAACCCAGGTCTCCTGCATGGCAGGCAGATTCTTTACCATCTGAGCTTTATACACGGGTCAGAAAGTATTCATAAGTGAAACATACGCTATCTCCAAAGTCTGAAGCAGCTACCTAGTGCTGTGTTTTTTTCTCCATGGGAAGAAGTACAAGGATTTATCTTACATTTGTGAGGGGGTGTTCTGGAATGCTTCAAACCATTAGATTTCTAAAATTTTCAGATAGGACAGGCCCTTGAGTCTTTGTAGGGCTGTTATCTGTTCTCTGGAGTATGTGTCTGGCCATATCCTCCACAGTACTTGCTTGTTCATCTGGTCCAGTTACCATAATATTATTAATATAGCGGACCAGGCTCTATTCTGCACAGTGTACAATCAAGATTTCTTTGGGGACTTTCCTGGTGGTCTAGTGGTTAAGAGTCTGCTTGTCAATGCAGGGAACATGGGTTCGATCCCTAGTCCAGGAAGATCCTACATGCTGCAGGGCAACTAAGCCCATGCACCAGAACTACTGAAGCCTGAGTGCCCTAGAGCCTGTGCTCCACAACAAGAGAAGCCACCTCAGTGAGAAGATCGTGCACTGGAGAAAGTCTGCACAGAGGAACAAAGACCCAGCACAGCCAAAAATAAAATAAAATAAAAACAAATATTTCTTTAAAAAAAAAGAATCCCTTTGGACAAATAGTGGGAGAGTAAATACAGCCCTGGCGAAAAAGCATGAATATGTTCTTCTGTCTGTTTCAGGTAAACGTTCACTTGCATACTGCTCTGATCTTTCCTGATGGGATTGAAAAGCATAATTTTTTGCCATATCAAGAGCTGCATATCATTGACCTGAGGCACTGTTGATTAGTGTGGTAAAGAGACCAGTCCAGTATGGAAACTGTAGTTGGAGCTTCCACTTAGTTGAGTTATGTAGATCACCATCAACTGCTATAATTTCTGCAAGGTTGAGACAGCTAAAATGATTGGAGTAATGGATGACCACCATCTTGGCACCTTTAAATTTTTGGTATTGGCTTAATTTCTGCCACTATATTCAAGATGCAGTATTGTTTTTGATTAACTATCTTGGCTCAGGCAGAAGGCAGCTTCCTAGATTTCTATTTGGTCACTCCTATACTTATGACTCTCACAACAGGTCAGGACACCAATATAAGGATTCTGTCAAACTGAAAATTACATCCATTTTGAGGATGCTCCCAGTGGGACTAGGAAAATGACCACATAGCAGATGCTTGGATCCACCAAACCAATATGCTATACTCTTGGACCAGAACTCCACTGATCTGATCTCTGTATGGTCCACTTTAACTGGGGGTCATGATAATGTTTCAGGTCATGGGTACCAGTGTCAGTTCAGATGCTGTATCCAAAACAAAGAGTACTGTATTCCTTTTTTCACAGTGTGAAATGACTCTGCAACTGTAGGATCACTTGGGGGAAGAAGTGGGAAATCACTACCATATATCTAAGGTGTTGCAGAGCACTTCCTCAAGGCAGTCAGTCAGTTCAGTCGCTCATTCATGTCTGACTTTGTGACCTCATGGACTGCAGCATGCCAGGCTTCCCTATCCATCACCAACTCCCAGAGCTTACTCAAACTCATGTCCATAGAGTTGGTGATGCTATCCAATCATCTCATCCTCTGTTGTCATCTTCTCCTCCTGCCTTCAATCTTTCCAACCATTAGGGTCTTTTTCAATGAGTCAGTTCTTTGCATCAGGTGGCCAAAGTATTGGAGTTTCAGCTTCAACATCAGTCCTTCCAATGAATATTCAGGACTAATTTCCTTTAGGATGGACTGGTTGGATCTCCTTAGAGTCCAAGGGACTCCCAAGAGTCTTTTCCAACACCACAGTTCAAAAGCATCAATTCTTCAGTGTTCAGCTTTGTTTATAGTCCAACTCTCACACCCATACATGACTACTGGAAAAACCATAGCTTTGACTAGACAGACCATTGTTGGGAAAGTAATGTCTCTGCTTTTTTTTTTTTCTTAATTTATTTTTTATTAAAGGATAATTACTTTACAGAATTTTGCTGTTTTCTGACATGAATCAGCCATAGGTATACATATTTCCCCTCCTTTTGAGGCTCCCTCCCAGCTCCCTCCCCATCCCACCCCTCTAGGTTGATACAGAGCCCCTTTTTGAGTTTCCCGAGCCATTCAGCAAATTCCCGTTGGCTATATATTTTACATATGGTAATGTAAGTTTCCATGTTATTCTTTCTATACATCTCACCCTCTCCTCCCCACCCCCCATGTCCATAAGTCTATTCTCTATGTCTGTTTCTCCACTGTTTCCCTGTAAATACATTCTTCAGTACCATTTTTCTAGATTCCATATATATGTATTAGAACACGGTATTTATGTTTCTCTCTCTGACTCACTTTACTCTGTGTAATAGGTTCTAGGTTCATTCACCTCATCAGAACTGACTCAAATGTGTTCCTTTTTATGGCGGAGAAATATTCCATTGTGTATATATACCACAACTTCTTTATCCATTCATCTGTCAACGGACATCTAGGTTGCTTCCATGTTCTAGCTATAGTAAATAGTGCTGCAACGAACAATGGGATACATGTATCTCTTTCAATTTTGGTTTCCTCAGGGTACATGCCTAGAGATGGGATTGCTGGGTCATATGGTGGTTTTATTCCTAGTTTTTTAAGAATCTCCATACCATCTTCCCCAGTGGCTGTATCAATTTATATGCCCACCAAAAGTACAAGAGTGTTCCCTTTTCTCCACACCCTTTCCAATATTTATTGTTTGTAGACGTTTTGATAAGGGCCATTCTGACTGGTGTGAGGTGATATCTCATTGCAGTTTTGATTTGCATTTCTCTAATAATGAGCGATGTTGAGCATCTTTTCATGTGTTTGTTAGCCCTCTGTGTGTCTTCTTTGGAGAAATGTCTGTTTAGGCCTTTTACCCACTTTTTGATTAGGTTGTTTGTTTTTCTGGTATTGAGTTGTATGAGCTGCTTGTATATTTTGGAAATTAATCCTTTGTCAGTTGTTTCATTTGCTATTATTTTCTCCCATTCTGAGGGTTTTCTTTTCACCTTGCTTATAATTTCATTTCCTGTGTGAAAGCTTTTAAGTTTAATCGGGTCCCACTTGTTTACTTTTGTTTTTATTTCCGTTACTCTAGGAGGTGGGTCATAGAGGATCTTGCTTTGATTTATGTCACAGAGTGTTCTGCCTATGTTTTCCGCTAAGAGTTTTATAGTTTCCGGTCTTATATTTAGGTCTTTAATCCATTTTGAGTTTACCTTTGTGTATGGTGTTAGGAAATGTTCCAATTTCATTCTTTTACATGTAGCTGTCCAGTTTTCCCAGCACCATTTACTGAAGAGGCTGTCTTTGCCCCATTGTATGTTCTTATCTCTTTTGTAAAAAATAAGGTACCCATAGGTGCATGGGTTTTTTTCTGGGCTTTCTATCTTGTTCCATAGGTCTATATTTCTTTTTTTGTGCCAGTGCCATACTGTCTTGATGACTGTAGCTTTGTAGTATAACCTGAAGTCAGGAAGCTTGATTCCTCCAGCTCCATTCTTCTTTCTCAAGACTGCTTTGGCTATTTGGGGTCTTCTGTGTTTCCATATGAATTGTCAAATTTTTTATTCTAGTTCTGTGAAAAATGCCTTTGGTAATTTGATAGAGATCACATTGAATCTGTAGATTGAATTTGGTAGTATAGTCATTTTCACAATACTGATTCTTCCTACCCAGGAACATGAAATATCTCTCCATCTGTTTATGTCATCTTTGATTTCTTTAATTAGTGCCTTATCATTTTCTGTGTACAGTTCTTTCATCTCCTCAGGTAAGTTTATTCCTAGATATTTAATTCTTTTTATTGTAATGGTGAATGGGATTGATTCCTTAATTTCTCTTTCTGGTTTTTCATTGTTAGTATATAAAAATGCAACTGATTTCTGGATATTGATTTTGTATCCTGCAACTTTGCTAAATTCACTGATTAGCTCTAGTAATTTTCTGATACTATCTTTAGGGTTTTCTAACTACAGTATCATGTCATCTGCAGACAGTGAGAGCTTTACTTCTTCTTTTCCAATCTGGATTCCTTTTATTTCTTTTTCTTCTCTGATTGCTGTAGCTAGGACTTCCAGAACCATGTTAAGTAATAGTGGTGAAAGTGGACACCATTGTCTTGTTCCTGATCTTAGGGGAATGCTTTCAGTTTCTCACCACTGAGAATAATGTTTGCTGTAGGCTTATCATATGTGGCTTTTACTGTGTTGAGGTAGGTTCCTTCTATGCCCAGTTTTTGAAGAGTTTTAATCATAAATAGGTGCCAAATTTTGTCAAAGGCTTTTTCTGCATCTATTGAGACAATCATATGGTTTTTATCTTTCAATTTCTTAATATGGTATATCAAATTGATTGATTTCCATATATTAAAGAATCCTTGCATCCCTGGAATAAACCTAACTTGATCATGGTATATGAGCTTTCTGATGTCTTGTTGAATTCTGTTTGTTGAAATTTTGTTGAGGATTTTTGTATCTACGTTCATCAGTGATATTGGCCTGGAGTTTTCTTTTTGTGTGTTGTCTTCGTCTGGTTTTGGTATCAGGGTGATGGTTGCCTTGTAGAATGAATTTGGAAGTGTTCCTTCCTCTGCAATTTTTTGAAAGAGTTTTAGAAGGATAGGCATTAGCTCTTCTCTAAATATTTGATAAAATTCTCCTGTGAAGCCATTAAGTCCTGGGCTTTTGTTTTTTGGGAGATTTTTTATCACAGCTTCAATTTCAGTGCTTGTAATTGGGTTGTTCATAATTTCTAGTTCTTCCTGGCTCAGTCTTGGAAGATTGAACTTTTCTAAGAATCTGTCCATTTCTTCCAGGTTATCTATTTTATTGCCATATAGTTGTTCATAATATTCTCTTATAATCTTTTGTATTTCTGCATTGTCTGTTGTAACCTCTCCTTCTTCATTTTTAATTTTGTTGATTTGATTCTTCTCTCTTTTTTTCTTGATGAGTCTGGCTAAGGGTTAGTCTGGCTAATTTTGTTTATCTTCTCAAAGAACCAGCTTTTAGTTTTATTAATCTTCACTATTGCTTCTTTCATTTCTTTTTCATTTATTTCTGCTAGGATCTTTATGACTTCTTTCCTTCTAGTAATTTTGGTTTTTTTTTTTCTTCTTTCCAGTTGCTTTAGGTGTAAAGTTAGGTTGTCTACTCGATGTTTCTCTTGTTTCTTCAGGTAGGATTGTATTGCTATAAACTTCCCTCTTAGAACTGCTTTTGCTGCATCCCATAGGTTTTGAGTTGTCGTGTTCTGATTGTCATTTACCCAATGTAGAGGCAAAGTTTTATAATAACAATAGAAAGTGTGACTGAATATACACATACACATATACAGTTCAGTTCAGTTCAGATGAGATCAGGCATGTTCAGGGTGGTATGGCTGTAGACTCAGATCAGTTCAGTTCAGTCACTCAGTCGTGTCTGACTCTCTGCTACCCCATGGACTACAGCACGCCAGGCCTCCCTGTCCATCCCCAACTCCTGGAGTTTACTTAAACTCATGTCCGTTGAGTTGGTAATACCAGCCAACCATCTCATCCTCTGTCATTCCCTTCTCCTCCCGCCTTCAATCTTTCCCAGCATCAGGGTCTTTTCAAATGAGTCAGCTCTTTGCATCAGGTGGCAAGCATTGGAGTTTTAGCTTCAACATCAGTCCTTCCAGTGAACATATACACCCATGAGCAAAATCAAAACAGTCCAACAAAAATTAAGTACAATAGATTGACCTGGCAAACAAAGGAAACCAAAACTTATATCTACCAGAACAAAACTAATTAAAGCACAAACTGGAAAACAAAACTAAAGCAAGGTGCCAACTGGGGAATAAAGCAATGGAAATAAAACTAACAAATATGTTAAAAGGAAAGGAGAGAAAGAAAAGAAAGAATAGATATGCAAAGTTAAATAGAGGTAGATAAAAAAGATTCGTATATGTTAAAGATTAACTGCAAGGGGAAAAGAAAAGTAGGAAAATCAAACAAAGGAATAAATGTAGAAAAAATAATAATAGGTTTAAAAAGTTTTAAAAAGAGAAAAAAAAAAAAAAAGAGGAAAACTCCACAGGACTGCAAAAGCCCAACATAGAGGCAGAGGTTTATGACAAAAATAAAAAATGTGACTGAGGAAAAAGGGGAAAAAAAAGGCTGGATTTCTTAGTGCCAATAAAATTGACAACTACAATGGAGGGAGGAGGGAGGGAAAAAAAGGAAAAAAAAGAAAAAATCCAAAAGAATCTACAGAACAAGTCAAAAAATAAGAATAATAAATGTTTTTCTTGAGTCACTGCTGTCTGAGTCCTTTCCAGCACTGGAAATTACAGTCCACCTTACTTCCCTAGGATGCCCTCCAAAACCATGCTATCTCTAGACCTGCTGTGGGGTCAGCTCAGATTCTAATCTGGCCCTACTCCTGTGTGTTCTTACCTCCAATGTCCACAGATATCAGAACTAGTGTGTTTTCTTTTGTGGGAGCTCTCAATGTCCTTTTATATATTCCATAGACACAGCATCTGCCTAGTTGATCGTATGGATTTAATCTGCAGCTTGTAGAGCTGGTGGGAAGGTTTTGGGTCTTCTTCCTTAGCCACACTGCCTCTGCGTTTCAATTGTGGTTTTATTTCCACCTCTGCATGTGGGTCATTCACTGGGGTTTAGCTCCTGAGGCTGCCCTGAATTCAGGGCTTGAGTTTGCCCCTGTGAGGGCAAAGTGTGGAGGTGGTGTAGTTGTCTGGGTTGCCGGGGTTCTGGCAGCACCAGGTACTCAGGGGGGTTGGCAGTTAGGATAGTAGGAAATACAGAGCTCTAGAAGGGGATGGCAAGCAGTATTGGCTGATACGCTCCAGCATTCTTGCCTGGAGAATCCCCTCTCTGGCAGAGAAGCCTGGCAGGCCACAGTCTACAGTGTCGCAAAGAGTTGGACACTACTGAAGCGACCCTACGTGCATCAACACAAGACTTTTTTTTTTCTGCCTGTGGCAGCTCTGCGCCAGTGAGAGTTGAGCGTGAAGGTGGCGCAGCTGCTTGGCTTGTGGGGACCCTGGTGGCAGCAAGTGTGCAGGGACATGGACTGCCTCTGCCACAGGAGTTATGGCCCTTTCAGAGTCTTTTTTCGAGCCTCCTGTAGCTGGCGATCAGAAGGCCTCTATGGCCAGTCTTTCTCCGTAGCTCCCCGCATTCAGGCACTTAGAAGGCTCCCTTGCCTGGGGTCCTCCTCTGTTGTTCCACGAGTCAGGCACATAGAGGGGCCCCCTGGCTGGGGTCCCACTCTGTAGATCGGTGCGTCAGGCACTTAAAGAGTCACCCTGGCTGGGGTCCTACTCTAGTTCAGTGCCTCAGGCATTTGATGGGCCAGCCTCTCTTTTGTTCAGCTGCCAGTGCTGCTGTTTGCAGAGAGAGAAGCTATGGTGATTGCTGCACCGCCTACGGAGGATTCAGCAGTATCGCCTTGCTTCCATGGCCGCCTGGCTTTCCTCCACAGGCATTTCCCACCTCGATCTCCTCCCTCACATCCCCTCGATCCGTTCCTCCACAATCAACAGCAGCCCTCGCCCTGGGATTGCTCCACAATCCCTAAACTCCAGCTCCAAGCCTCTGCCCCTTCCAGGAGACCTGCGTTTCTGCCTGGGGGTATGTATGGCTGTGGCAAGGACTGTCTGATTCTCATTCCATTTAGGCTGTCACAGATCAGCTATTTCACTCTCAGCCTTAAAAGTTTCTCCTGACTCAGACAATTGCCCCGATGTGGGGATTGGATCCCTGCTTCAGTTCCCTCACCCACCAAGGGCAGGTCCAGTCCTACTAACTCTCCTGTTTTCCCCTCTAGTTCTTTCGTCCGTAATACCAAGTTTTGCATGGTTCTATATACTCTTCTCCACTGGTCAAGTGCTCCTATCTGCTCTCAGCTGGTGTTCTGCATGCACTTCTGTGTCTGAAGGTGTATTCCTGATGTATCCATGGAGAGAGATGTACTCCACATCCACCTACTCCTCTGCCATCTTGTTCGACCCCTGTCTCTGCTTTTTAATGTGCTGTCTAGGTTGGCCATAGCTTTTCTTCCAAGTAGCAAGCATCTTTTAATTTCATGGCTGCAGTCACCATCTGCAGTGATTTTAGAGCATAAAATCTCTAAATTTTCTAAAACCAGTGATTTTAGAAAATAAAGTCTCTCACTCTTTCCATTGTTTCCCCATCTATTTGCCATGAAGTGATGGGACCAGATGTGATGATCTTAGTCTTCTGAATGCTGAGTTTTAAGCCAACTTTTTCACTCTCTTTCACTTTCTTCAAGAGGCTCTTTAGTTCTTCTTTGCTTTCTTCCATAAGGGTGGTGTCATCTGCATATCTGAGATTATTGATATTTCTCCTGGCAATCTTGATTCCAGCTTGTGCTTCATCCAGCCTAGCATTTTGCATGATGTACTCTGCATATAAGTTAAATAAGCAGAGTGACAATATACAGTCTTGACGTACTCCTTTCCCGATTTGGAACCAATCTGTTGTTCCATGTCCAGTTCTAACTGTTGCTTCTTGACCTGCATACAGATTTCTCAGGAGGAACGCCAGGTGGTCTGGTATTCCCATCTCTTGAAGAATTTTCCACAGTTTGTTGTGATCCACACAGTCAAAGGCTTTGGCGTAAACAATAAAGCAGAAATAGATGTTTTTCTGGAACTCTTGTGCTTTTTTGATGATCCAGAAGATGTTGGCAATTTCATCTCTGGTTCCTCTGTCTTTTCTAAAAACAGCTTGAACATCTGGAAGTTCACAGTTCATGTACTGTGGATGCCTGGCTTGGAGAATTTTAAGCATTACTTTACTAGTATGTGAGATGAGTGCAATTGTGTGGTAGTTTGAGCATTCCTTGGCATTGCCTTTCTTTGGGATTGGAATGAAAACTGACCTTTTCCAGTCCTGTGACCACTGCTGAGTTTTCCAAATTTGCTGGCATATTGAGTGCAGCACTTTCACAGCATCATCTTTTAGGATTTGAAATAGCTGAACTGGAATTCCATTACCTCCACTAGCTTTGTTCATAGTGATGCTTCCTAAGGCCCACTTGACTTCGCATTCCAGGATGTCTGACTCTAGGTGAGTGATCACACCATCGTGATTATCTGGGTCATGAAGATATTTTTTGTATAGTTCTTCTGTGTATTCTTGCCACCTGTTCTTAATATCCTCTGCTTCTGTTAGGTGCACACCATTTCTGTCCTTTATTGTGACTGTCTTTGTGTGAAATATTCCCTTGGTATCTCTGATTTTCTTGAAAAGATCTCTACTCTTTCCCATTCTATTGTTTTCCTCCATTTCTTTGTGTTGATCACTGAGGAAGGCTTTCTTATCTCGTCTTACTATTCTTTGGAACTCTGCATTCATATGAGTATATCTTTCCTTTTCTCCTTTGCCTTTTGCTTCTCTTCTTTTCATAGCTATTTGTAAGGCCTCCTCAGACAACGATTTTGCCTTTTTGCATTTCTTTTTCTTGGGGATGGTCTTGATCGCTGCCACCCATACAGTGTCACAAACCTCTGTCCATAGTTCTTCTGCATGCTATCAGAGCTAATCCCTTGAATCTATTTGTCACTTCTATGGTACAATCGTAAGGGATTTGATTTGGGCCCTACCTGAATGGTCTAGTGGTTTTCCCTACTTTCTGAGGCAACCTTCCATCAAAAGCCTCTAGGTCTGAGAACAGGTTCACGTTCAAAAACAGTGAGAGATTATGTTTTTTTTTTTTAATCGCAGCAGCTGACATCAATATTTTCCTTACCCAGACATGAAATTAATTGATTTAGATCAAGAAATACCCTAGTTGGTTACCTATCCATCTATTTCACCCCTAGGAAAACTGACTTTGCAGTATGGCAATTATGTCCACCTTGCCTCTCACTATCTTGCATGCTGTCACTTGGCTTCTGATATTTCAGGATCATTTCATCTTTATTGTCATCAGAGAGTCCATGCATCTTAATGCATCTAATGACCCCTTTACTACAGAATTATTATTGTTTTAGTAAAGGGAGTGTCTTCTAGACCCTCTTGGGCAACATAGTCAGCTGCTGGGTTCCAAGGTCTTGTGTAATAAATCTAGTCTAGCATTCCCACTCTTTGAACCACTTGACCTCTTCCTTAATACTCTACTAGGGTAATTATGGCACCTCTATCTAGTTTGTAATAGGATTCCATTCACCACCACCCCCAGCTTCATGGAGTCATTCTGACAACATATTAAGACCAATCTCAGGTGTCCTTGGCAGGATGTTAAACCATGAGTCACAGGAGAGTATCCCATATCAACAAACTTCATACCCAGCCCTATATTCTGTTCAACACTCTCAAGATCCATTTCCAGGAGTGTTCTCAAAGTTCTTACTGATATTATTTTAGCTATTCTGTAGCTCTTTTGTGAAATATCTATTTACTTCTGAAGACTAGGCTGTGCTTCCATGGCTGAGCCATGCTGCAGTGTGAAATAACTATTGATCTAAAATGAATGGTGGGGTAAGGATAAAAGCAGAACTGGACATGTAACAGTGGGCTTGTTCCAAATTGGGAAAGGAGTACGTCAAGGCTATATATTGTCACCCTGCTTATTTAACTTATATGCAGAGTACATCATGCAAAATGCCAGGTTGGATGAAGCACAAGCTGGAATCAAGATTTCTGGGAGAAATATCAATAACCTCAGCTATGCAGATGATACCCCTCTTATGGAAGAAAGTGAAGAGGAACTAAACAGCCTCTTGATGAAAGTGTAAGAGGTGAGTGAAAAAGGTGGCTTAAAACTCAACATTCAAAAAACTAAGATCATGGCATCTGGTCCCATCACTTAATGGCAAATAGATGGGGAGACAATGGAAACAGTGAGAGATTTTATTTTTGGGTGGCTCCAAAATCACTGCAGATGGTGACTGCAGCCATGAAATTAAAAGATGCTTCCTTCTTGGAAGAAAAGCTATGACCAACCTAGACTGCATATTAAAAAGCAGAGACATTAGCTTGCCAGCAAAGGTCTGTATAGTCAAAACTATGGTTTTTCCAATAATCATGTATGGATGTGAGTTGGACCATAGGGAAAGCTGAGGGCTGAAGAATTGATGCTTTTAAACTGTGGTGTTGGAATAGACTCTTGAGATTCCCTTGGACTGCAAGGAGATACAACCAGTCTATCCTAAAGGAAATCAGTCCTGAATATGCATCGGAAGGACTGATGCTGAAACTGAAACTCCAATACTTTGGCCACCTGATGTGAAGAACTGACTCACTGGAAAAAAACCCTGATGCTGGGAAAGATTGAAGGCAGGAAAGACTGAAGGTAGGGGATGACAGAGGATGAGATGGTTGGATGGCATCACCGACTTGATGGAAATGAGTTTGAGTAAGCTCTGGGAGTTGGTGATGGACAGGGAAGCCTGGCATGCTGCAATTCATAGGGTCACAAAGAGTCAGACACGATGGAGTGACTGAACTGAACTGACTTGAACTGAAGGGTAAAAACTTGAGGAAGACAAGAATTATCTTAAGAGGCACTTGTCTTAGGTAAAGTCTCTTGCTAGTCTCTCGAAAAGGAAGGACTGCTACACTGCTGCAATGGAGGACAGGGCCTCTTTTTCTAATGCAGAAAATTCTGAGGAGTCTGAAGGTTCAGAATTCTCAATTATGGTCAGCATTATCCTGATACCAAAGCTAGAAAAAGACACTACAATAAAAGAAAACCATAGGGGCTTCCCTGTGGCTCGGTGGTCAAGAATGCACCTGCCAGTACAGGAGATACCGGTTTGATCCCTGGGTGGGGAAGATCCCATGTGCCCCGGAGCAACCAAGCTCCTGCTCCACAACTACTGAACCTCCACTCTCGAGGCTAGGAACCGCAGTTCCTGAGCACTGCAACTACTGAAGCCTGTGCTCCCTAGAGACTGTGCTCTGCAACCAGAAAAGTCACTGCAGTGAAAAGCCTGCACTTGCAACTAGAGGGTAGACCCTGCTCACTGCAAGTAGCGAAAAAGCCCTCACGGCAACAAAGACCCAACACAGCCAAAAATTAATTAACTAATTAGTTAGAGTATGTTAAAAGAGCAATGACCTTGGATATAAAAGTTGCTTGAATCTTAGCTGTGTCCTAAAAAAAAAAAGAAAGCTATAGACCTATATCCCTGTGGATATAGATGCAAATATTTTTGCCTCTGTACAATAATTTGCTACAGATGCATCTGTACAATAATTTGCTACAAAACAGTAGCAAATTGAATTCAACAACACATTAAAATGATTATATGCCATATGAGCAAGTGGTATATAAGGATATTTCAATAGACATAAATCAATAAATACGATTAATAGAATGAAATATAAAAATCATATGATCATCTCAATTTTGTGGAAAAAGCATTTAACAAAATACAACATTCTTTCATGATTAAAACCCTCAAAAAATTGAGTACAAAAGGAACATACTGCAACAGAAAAAAGTCCATGTATATGACAAACTCACACTTAACATTATACTCAGTGACAAAAATTTTAAAGCTTTTCTTCTAAGATAAAGAATAAGACAAGGATGGCCACTCTCACCAATCTTAGTCAATGTTGTACTGGAAGTCCTAGCTAGAGCAAATAGGCAAGACATATAAATAAAAGGCATTCACATAAGAAAGGAAGTAAAACTGTCATTATTTTAAGTTGATGTGATCTAATGTATAGAAAATTCCACATTCAACCAAAAACTGTTGGAAAAACCAACATTCAGTAAATTGTCAAATATTAAAAAAACATACAGCAATAAGATGTATCTCTATATACTAACATCTGAAAAATAAACAACCCTAGTCATAAGAGCATCAAAAAATACTTAGTAATTAATTTAAAATAGGAAGTAAAAGATCTGTACAATGAAAACTACTTGATGAAAGAAACTGAAGAAGATACAAATGAGTCCAAAGATATCTTGTGTTCATGGATAGAATATTTATATTATTAAAATGTCCCTACTCCCCAAAGTCACATCAAAAAGAATAAAATACCTAAGAATAAACCTCCTTAAGGAGGCAAAAGATCTGTATTCCAAAAACTCTATAAGATGTTGATGAAAAATTGAAGAGGACACAGATGGAAAGATATACCGAATTCTTGGATTGGAAGAATCAGTGTTGTTAAAATGACTATATTACCTAAGGCAACTGACAGATTAGTGCAATTCCTATCAAACTACCAAAGGCCTTCTGGCCTACAGGCCCCAGATGGAGTTTAGGAGCTGCTTCCCTTAGGAAGAAGAAAATCACAAGGGAAATTGTCAAGGGGCCAGTACCCTGTCCTCCATGTCTGCATTCCAGTGCCTGATGGACAGCGCAGGAGAAAGGTCTGCCGCCACCAGCACCAAGGAAGACGTCACCCCCAGGAGTTCAACAGCAAGAGCTGGGACAGTAGCCCCCCAGACCGCTGGGTGGACCGGAGTGCAGTGAGGCCCGAAGCCAGCATGGAGCCTTTCTCCAACTCTTCCTGCTACCTCACCACAAGCATCCCCTGACCACCGGCCCTGGACCAGCCGAGAGCACTGCCAGAAGCAGCCGCTGCGGAGCCTCGTCTGCGCGGAGCCGGCTGAGGTGAAGATGCTCACAGTCCACCCACCGTCTGGAGGCTGGACTGCACTGCGGCTGCGGGCGGCGAGGGAGGGGCCCCCGGGGCCAGGCGGACACCTAGGCGGCCCTGCTGAACACGTGCTTGGCAGGTGGCCTCGTGCCCCCCCAGGCATCCCCCGAGACTGCACCGAGGGTGAGCTCCGGGCCCTCAATAGCACCCTCGGTTCTCCTCCCCCTGTACAGCCTGAGAACCCCAGTGACGACAGGAAGGAGGTGGTCCTCTCCGTCAGGAGCGCCGGTGAGCCTCCAGTCAAGGACACGGCCTGCCAGACCAACGGGCCCGGGACGACAGGGATGCGGACGGTCCAGACCATCAGCACTGACCTGCGGACCGGAGCCCCGCGGGGCGGCGCAGTCACCCGCAGCCCCGACACGGGTCTCACGCCCAAGGCGTGGCTGGCGCCACACGGCCGGCCCCTCCCTCTCGCTGCCTCAGGAACAGGCAGGTGCCCTCGGCCATCTAGAAGGCGCAGGCCTAGTCTGAACACGCGGCGCTCCCCCAGTACGGGTCTCCAAGCTGCAGGGGAAGCCCCTCCCCAGAGTGGACCAGCCCACCGGCCGGAGCTCTACCGGGCTGGCCCAGAACGGGTGCGGCAAGCCGGCCTGGGCCTGCACCCCCTCCAGGCGGGAGAGCCCTGTGCACACCGCCATCAACCATGGTGATCTCTCCAGCCTCTTCAGCATCACATACCACAGCCCCGTGGGGCAGGACACCTTCCAGAAGCGGGTGAGGACCGCGAGGCGGAGCACACAGCGGGGCCCGGCCCGAGCCAGGCGGTCACCCAGCTCCACTGCCGTGGGTGGGCTCAGAGACGCGCAGGGAGGAGGGGGGGAAAGGGCTCACCCCTGAGGCAGGACTTATCCGCACTGCACCGCTCCCCACCCACCAACACCTCCGGGCCCCTGCCGCCTGCTCACCGAGAATGTCGCCCGGATCCTCCACAGGAAGCTTCTGGAACACGCCTTAAGGGAGACGTGGAGGCAGGCTCGCCCCCAGTCTCGGCAGCTGCAGCCACGTGGAGAAACAGTGAGGAACCACCTTGTTCCGCGCTAGCTCTGACCCTAGAACCCTGCTTCCCCAGGTGGGAGACACCAGCAAACAGTCTCCCTCCGTCCTGTTCGGCCCCTGCCTCTCCGGCTCTGTCACCAGGGACCCGACCTCCTCGGAGGAGCTTTGCCGTGAGGAACCGCCAGGGAAGAAAGCCACACCTCTGACGCAGGTGCGCATACATTTTCTGGAATAATCCCCTGCAATTTGCATAACCACGCGGTCCTCATCAAGTTAACTATGCCCCAGAAAGAGAGGCCTGGTTTTCTCCAGGCCAAAGAATGTTTTGTTTTTTAAATAACACAGCGGCTGAATGTTCAACCTGTGAACCTGAGGCGTTTCTAGAATGAAACCGTAAACGTGCCTGTAAGAACTTATTTTCATAGCTCAGAGAACGCTTTTTGTCTCCATCTTTTTTAAGCATATTTTTAATTAAACAACAAAAAAAGTAAATAATGTGTAAATAAATTTTTAAATGAAAGGTTTTAAATATGTACATTTTAAGACTGAACCTCTGTGTGCGATACTAACCACCTCTCCATTAAATCTTCACTGTTAACATTTTGGTTTGGTTTCTTTCCACGTTGAATTAGAGTGTTTTAAATTAATATTTTGTCAGTGCTGTCTTTAAATAATTTTTTAAATGTTTCAGACTAATTCAGTGGACTTTTTGTAGTGAAAAAACCATGAAGCCAGTAGACAAGGTGGATCTCCTGTATGCTAGATGGTTGGGTTCTAGAAAGCAACAGATGCCAGATCTGCTGTAGAGTCCACATGTTCTCCTGGCTTAGTATCTCTCAGGGTGTGAAGCACTAGGGTGCATGTACATACCCCTGCTGTGGTCTCACCACCTAGGTCTGAATTCTCTGTCCCAATGTGATACGGGTGTTATCCCCCTGGTGGTGGTGTTTAGTTGCCAAGTCATGTCCAATTCATTTGCTACCCCATGGACTGTAGCCTGCCAGGCGCCCTGTCCATGGGGAGATCCCCTGGTACTGTGCTGTTGTTGTTCTCAGGCACTGATGGTAGAATAGCAATGACATTTAAAAACTATTGTTAAAAGATGAATTGGCCCGACAGTATTTACTCCAGATATTCTTGAGGAAAACCACTACAAATGGAAAGAGAGGGTGGTGCCTCCTAGTCTGATACGATGATGATACGATGATGGAGAAAATTGATACGATGGTGGAGAAAATTGCCAAAGGTATTTTTCACAGAACTAGAACAAAAAATTTATAAGTTTGTGTGGAAATATAAAAGACCTGAACAGTCAAAGCAATCTTAAGAGGAATTGGCTCATACAATTGTGGAGAAAGGGTAGTTTAAAATCTGCAAGGTAGGCTGGCAGGCTGGAACCAGGAAAAGCCAGTATTGCAATTCAAATCTGAAGGCTGTCTGCTGACAGAATTCTCCTTAGCTTGGGGGAGGTCAGTCTTTCGGTTCTGTTTAGGATTTCAACTAATTACATTATGGAGGGCAGGTGCCTTTATGCAAAGTCCAATGATTTAAATGTTAATTTCATCCAAAACCACCCTCATAGAAAAATTCAGAATATCTAGCACTGTGGTGAACCAGCCAACTTGATACATAAAATTAACTATCCTAAGTCCACTCTTTGTTAACTTTACATACATACACACACACACACATATATATTCATAACCAAGTAATGTACTAGTAAGTACTCATGATAATTATAGCATTGCTGCTGTTAACAGTCACCTGGTCATAGCTGGTATCCATACTTTCTTCCACACTGCTTGTTCTGTATTCCCTTTTTCCTTAATAAGTAGGTTATTATAAGTAGGTTATTATAAAGAAGTAGGTTATTATAAAGAAGGTTATAATTCTTTACTTGGTAGGATGACCCAAACCTTTGTTTCTGAAGGGCCGGGGCCCTTAATAGTCCTTCTTGGGTTGGGTTTTCCACTGATTTTCCATTGATTTTGATCACAGGGTACAGTAAATAAGGGATGCCCTAAGCAGTCACCTGTACTCCAAATATACTCTTCCATATATCCATGGTGAAGTAGTAGTCCAATTTCCTCTTGGTAGTCAGAATCAATTATCCAAATGAGTACAGTAAGTGCTTTCTTGGCTCATAGATCAGAATCAGGCAGAATCCAAAGTGACTCGGTAGGAGTCTTAATTTCCAGTTCAATGGAATTACTGTTGTATATCCTGATGGAAGCATTCCTCCTTTCAATGCTAAGAACTAAAGTATTGGTCATGGGGATAAGAAGAAAAATTTTGCTCGTGAGTCACTAGGAGTAATAATGAATGGTACTACTTCCCATTCCCACCCCTTGATTCCTGGATCTGTGAATCATGGCTGTGGGAAAAACGGCACCATATACTGGATCCTAATTCAGAGCACATACAGCCTCCTTGAGAAACTTGTCTTAGCCCTACAAGATATTGCCACCTAGCTGGCACTCTAACTGAGCCTTCAAAAAGTCATTCCACCATTCTACCTAACTAGCTGCTTTGAGATGGTGGAGAACATGGTCAGTTCTATTCACTTATTAAAATCTTCCCTTGCTGAGGTCACCTTTTGGTGTTCACATGGGACACAAAAATTTGCACCTTTTTGACCCGTTTGGAGAGATCTATCCATATATCTTTTTTCCAAGCTTTTTTCATCTTGTTCCAAATGTGTGCCTTCCAAGTCCCATACTATTCAGCCAAACCATTGGCCACAATCCTTGGACTTCTAGAGTTACTGTTGAGTTTGGAGAATTCTTTACTCTAGACATAAGTTCCTTTGTCAGACATTTGTAGTTTGCAAATATTTTCTCCCACTCTATAGTTTGTCTGTTTCCAGAGCGAGTTTTGATGGTTTGATTAGTTTTGATGGTTAAATTCACCAACTTTTCTTTTGTGCATCATGTTTTTGGTGTCATGTATAGAAACTTTTCGCCTAGTCTTAGATCCTGGAGATTTTCTCTTATGTATTTTACACTTAAATGTATGATTTGTTTGTGTCTAAAGTTTAGGTCGTTTTTTTCCCCCAAAACCTAGGGATTTCCAGTTGCTTCAGCATCATTTGTTGAAAGACTATCCTGACTCCATTGAATTGGCCTATTGGCATAGGTATGTTTTTTGGTGCTCTATTCTATTCCATTGATCTATGTGTATATTCCTCTATCAATACTACACACTCTTGATTAGTGTACCTACATAATACATCTTGAAATTGGATAGAGTGATTTCTCCCACTTAAATTTTTCTTTGGTTTTGAATACAAATTTTAGAAGCATGTCTCCATCTTCAAAACATCTTGCTGTGATGTTGATAAGAATCGTGTTAAGCCTGTCTATCAGTTTGGAGACAGCTGACATCTTTGCTTCTTAATGGAAAGTGTTCTGTCTTCAATCATTGAGCATACTGTTAGATGTAGGCGTTTTGTAGATGTTCCTATAAAACTGAAGAAGTCCCTAGTTTTCTGAGGTTTTTCTTCTCCATGCATGAGTATTGAAGTTTTCAAATGCTTTCCCAAAAGTTTCATGGTCATCTGATATTTCTCTGGTCTATTAAAATAATGGCATGCAACTGACTGATTTTTGAATATTGAACATCTAGATCTTGCATCTTCTGACCGATATCCATCATGAAAAATTCTAAATAGTATTTAAGCAAATTTGCATTAGTTTTCCATTGCTGCAGTTACAAGTTACCACAAACCTAGTGGCTTAAAACAGCAAAAATTTAATTTCCTACAACTCAGGGTATGTAAAATTGGTTTCACTAGCCTAAAGTCAAGGTGTCAACAATACTGTTTCTTCCTAGAGGCCCTGGGATACAATCCCTTCCCTTCCCTCTTCCAGTCTCCAGGAGCTGCCTACATTCTTTGGTTCACAGCCCTCTTCTTCCATATGTATAGCTATAGGAGTAGCATCTTCAAACTTCTCCATCCCTCTGCCTCTGCAGTAACATTGCTGTCTATCTTGACTCCTTAGAAGCCATTGGGTCCCACCAAATAAACCAGGATTCTCTCTCTACCCAAGATCTGTAATTACATTGCAAAGTGCCTTTTGCCATAAAAAGTAATATATTCATGGGTTTTAGGGATTAAGATGGAGAAGGCAATGGCAACCCACTCCAGTACTCTTGCCTGGAAAATCCCATGGACGGAAGAGCCAGGTAGGCTGCAGTCCCTGGGGTGGCTAAGAGTTGGACACGACTGAAGCCACTTAGCAGCAGCAGCAGGGATTAAGAGGTGGACATCTTGAGGGTTCATTTTCTAGCCTACCACACTCTATTTCTTTGTACTGTCTTTGGTTTTGGTATCTGAATAATACTGTGCCATTTTTTATTTTTGTAACAGAATTCTGCTGTGATGAGACATTACATTCTAAATTTTGTAATTTTTTACTGTTGCTTTCCTGTGAGTTGGAAATATTTGATGAGTACTAAGTCTGATAATATATAGATAGCATACTTTTAGCATAGGTATGCATAAGTGCATGCTAAGTCGCTTCAGTGTCCAGCTCTTTGTGACCCTGTGGACTGTAGCCCACCAGGTTCCTCTGTCCATGGGATTCTCCAGGCAAGAATACTGGATGGGTTGTCACGCCCTCCTCTGGGGATCTTCCTGACCCAGGGATCGAACCTGTGTCTCTTATGTCTCCTGCATTGGCAGGTGGTTTCTTTACCACTAGTGCCACCTGGGAAGCATAGCATAGGTATAGTGTTGTATAATACAGGTAATGCTTTGCCACTGAAGAGCAAAATAATACACACTTTACCTTAAAAATCAGACAGTTGATAGTCATATCCTCTTCTTGTTTTTACATGATGGGCGTCCACTGGCATTAGAAAAATTATAGTGATGGTAGTATTTATGGTACTCAGAATGCCGTCAAGTTGTAACTGTATCACTGTGTCTTGCAGTGTGCCTACCAGTCCTGCAAAGTGGTAGGCACGTGACATCAAGTCTCTCCTGCAACTACTCACCTGAACTACTGTAGGGCTAAGGCAGCCATAAATAACACAGAAATGAATGCACATCTGTGTTCCAATTAAACTTTATTGATGGACATTAAAATTTGAATTTCATATAACTTTCACATGCTATATAGTTCTCCTTTTGATTTTTAAAAAACATTTAATAATAACGTAAAAATCATTCTTAACTCACTGTAGGCTATGCAAAAACAGGTAGTAGGCCAGATTTGGTCTGTGAGCCATAATTTGCCAACTCTGCCTTAAACTCATGGGACCTATATTTCAAAGCAGGGAAGGAGGAATAACAAGAACATAAATAAGTGAAGAGGTAAAAGATACTTTTGTGTTATAAAGGAAATTAAACAGCAAGATGGCTAGAGAATGCTTAAAGAAATTTGTAAATGCAAACCTGAATGATATGCAGGAGCCAGTCATGGGAAAATTAAGTACAGAATATATGAGAGAGAGAGAGAGAGAATACAAAGGCAATGGTTGGAGGCAGGCAGGTTTGGTGAATCAGAGAAAGCAAAAAGTTAGGTGTAGCAGGAACACAGGAAAGAGGGGAAATGACCAAGGAATGTTGGAGAGTCTAAATAAGGATGACCACTGTTAAGAATTTAATTAGTAGACTTGTGAGGACTAGTCTTACCAATGCACTCGGTTTGTAGCCCTTGCTAATTTATATGACCGCACAAAATATTGTGAATTTAAAAAAAACAGAGAGTGAAGAAGAAGATGTTTTTATTTTTGCTGAATTGTTCTAGGAAAATACAGTATCTCCTATATAATCCAGTAAACTGAGAACAGATACAATTGGACTGCACCATTCATTACATTAAATGCTCACTCTTAAGTTGTAATCCTTTGCTTTATATTTGCTTTCAATACAAATGTGTTGCTTATCAGGTGATTTAGAGCCATTTATAGCAGCTTTATGTAAAAAGTATAGTTTCTTACAAAACCCAGAACTTTAAGTCTTCAGTTTAAACTTTTTTCCTCTGATAATTCGTGTATGGCAAGCTTGTTCTAATTTCTTGTAATGTACTGGAAGGAAAACCATTTTCAAGTTTGCATTGATTTGTGGCAATATTTGTATTCAACAATCAAATGCTACACTATTTCCTTTTAAATGGCTATGCACTTAATTAGTTTCACTTGTTCAACAATTAATTGGTTTCAGAGACTTCTTATTTTGGTATTGACCCTGACTATTGATAGTTGGAGCAGATACTGTATCAGGACTGCAGTGCATATTTTCTGATCACATTGCATAGTTTTCGCATCTGAAAAAAAGTTCTCAATCATAATATCATCTAGTATCTTTCATGACTGTAAAGTATTCTTCAACTAGCCTCTTTTTTTCATTTATTTTTTCCAGTATTGCTTCTAGTAAATATGTGGCAAAAGGAAGCTGTAAAAGAAACACAGAAAAAAAAAAAAGACGATCAAAACTCTGTACTTTCTTCAGTTCAGAAACATACACTAAATATCATTAAACCATTTGAACTGAGCTATCTGCAACTCTGCACCCATAATGGCACCCTACTGGGTCTCTTTTCAACTGATCTTGCTGGTTAGTGTGGGTAATTTTGTCTTTTATAATAAAAATGATAAAGGAGCAGAAGTAAAATGAAAAAAGATAAACGCCTTATTGAACAATTCATGGTTTACTGACCATGTTAATGTTGTAATCTGCAATACAAGCAGCTAAGTCATTTATCTTCAATCAGTTGATCAATAGCAGGTTACAGTCCTCTCTAGGGCCCACAGGCCCACAGAAGTAGTACTATATGTTCATCACTCATAAAAGAGGGAGAGCGAACTATCAATATACTTGCCTGTGTTACAGTTGAACGTCTCGAGGATTGTAGGGTGAAATTTCAGAGGAAAAAAAAAAATGGCAAAAGTATATACATTGATTAAGTTGTTATAGAAAAGTTTATTTGGCATATCAAAGTGTAATACACATGTTGCAAACTGCTGAGTTTATGAAATGTAGAGTACATTTTAAAATTTAATAATTTATATAACATTTCTGGTAAAGTTTTATTGTTCCTGGGCTTTATTGAATTGCCTGTAGAACGCATAACAATACAATTATAGGTGACAAGTAAAGGAAAATCTGAAATGTTCCCCAGTTACCACCCAAAGCTATACTGACTTCCTTTTATCCTGGTTCCCAGCTATCTAGTTTCATGTAAGAGATTTGTAACAATTAAGAAATTCATTCATTCATTTTTTCGAATTGTGCTTTTGATTAACCAGGGAAGACTACTTTTGTTTCCCTGAATAGAGTGAGGACACTTTAGCCTAGTACCCCTTCCCTACAGAGATGTACAGTCGGGCCATTCTTTGTGCTAGGACAACCACTGGCAGCATCACTGGTCAGCACCCAAACAAAATCAGCCCGATGCCCTCCATGTGAGTTGTTCAGTTGTGCTCAGATCAGCTGTGCACAGCCACAGTGATTATAATTAGCTAACCCCAGCATAATGGTTACTTTCTGAATTCAAACTGGGAAAAAAAGAGAAAAGACTGGCCAGTGGTGGTGAAACAACAGGCCAAAATGGCACAGATTGTGTAAGCCATGAAGAAAATACAGAGACCAAAGATGGTCCAAAGAATTGCCTCAGATCCTAAGTAGCTTTCTAGTTTAACTTCCGTCTTACCTTTATAATAAATTGCCTTCTCCTTAAGTCTCCTTAAGTCCTTCTCTTGAGTCTCTGTCAGGAGAGACTCTATCTATAGTCTATGTCAGGAGCTTCATACATTTGTCTTACTTAAAATTTAACACTAAATAAAGTATAAGATACAAAAATACCATATTTCTTCACTTTTTAAGATACAGGTAAATATAAGATACCCACATTGACTTAAAAATAGCTTTTTCTGGAAAAAAGGAACCTACGACATTAAATATACACAAATTGCGTATGTATTTTAATTTCAGAAATGTGAAAATGTGGGGAAATGCATCATAGAATGAAGGAACAAGAATATATTAGATTCCCTTCTGGAAGATAATGATAGAGCAAATCCTTACTTTGAGAAAACTGCCCTTCTGGGATGCAGAAAAGTTATACATATTTGCCAGTTTTACAAATGAGATAATTTAAATTCTCAGGGCATTAATATTAGACATTAAAGAAATACACACACACACACACACACACACACAAAGGCAAAACTACTGGGTGACTTTGTTTTATTTTGACTATGGCCCTCAGTACTGTATGCAATCCAAAAAAAAGGAAAGAAGATGAGAATACCCTCCCATCTCTTCCTGGTAGAGCAAAAGCAGAAATGAGTATTTTAAAAAGTTGTTCTAAAAAGTAAAAGTTGTTCTAAGAAAAAAGAGTTCTCTGATCAAGTAAGCGTGGGAAACAAACCAAAGTATAAATGCTATTTTATTTCAGGATCTCTTAGAGACTTTAATATGCTAATGCACTGTGTTTCTTCCAGAGGGCAATGTAATACTCTGTTTCTAAATTCATGGGTCCACACTTTTCTCATAGTCTATTTATCATGGGGCACTGGTCGTCCATGGAACACACTCTAGGAAACATGCTGGTTCTACAATTTCCTATATAATGATGTCACAGCACTTTTACCAGGCCACAATGTACTGACATTAATTATCTCATCTGCACATTTCATTTTCAAGTTAAAAACTCGGCCTACTTTTATTATCTTGCAATCAGAACAATTTTCAACATGTCATGTACTTGAACATTTGGCTTCCCTCTAAAAATAGTCTAAGAGTCTCTCTTCCAGGAAGCCTCCAAGGTGGAACAAGAGGTCCATTGACTAATTTATTGCTAATAACTCTTATATTCTCTTCCTCCGGCTCCCAATAAAATGAAAAGCGCCACAGTTAAACACAACTGTTTGAATTCAGTGTCTCTTAAGCTTAATATAGAGGCTAATACTTGATGAAGTTCAAGAAGCAGCCTATCCTTTAATCAAGATGCCCAATTTGTGTACATCCATCTCCACTTGTAGGTTCTATTTTTCTCTACAAATAGGTCAGAAAAAGCCTTTAGATAATAATTTCTCTTTATATAATAAAGAGAAAAGTTCATAATATCTCACAAGGTTGTTGGAGATTAAGCGCAGGTTTATTTCATACAGGCAGTGTAAGAATCTGTTCTTTTCTCCCTCAGATACAAAAAGAAAGCACAACTCTTCTTTTACTGACAGGATTTTGGACTTGGGTTGAAGTGGCAACCTGACTGGCCAACAGCAAAGCTCTTTTCTCCCTTGCTCCATCGTACGTATACATGAAACAGCAAACCTGCAAAATACGCTCTTGGGTTTCATCTCAGATGGAATATGCTGGGGCCTACGAAGTCCAGAAAGTCTGCTGGGCTTTCTGCATAATTTCCTTATCTCTTTTGCATAAATATAGAAATGACCATCTTAGTTATGTTACTGCAGTTACACAGGCTTGAACTTTTCAGCACAAGGAGAAAAATGGACAGGGGAACAGTTGATACTGCATAAGATTTCTCGGAATGGAAATTTAATTAGGGAATCCAAACAACCGTGAGTTTTACTTGGTCTATACTGTAATCTTTTTTTAAAGATTAATTAATGTACGCATTTATTTTTTTCTTTTAACTGTGCTGGTTTTTCTTTGCTGCGTGTGGGCTTTCCTTAGTTGCAGAGAGTGGAGGCTACTCTCTAGCTGCGGTGCCTGGGTTTCTCATTGAGATGGCTTCTCTTGTTGTGGAGCACAGGATCTAGGATGTGAGGACTCAGTAGTTGAGGCACATGGGTTTAGTTGCCTCCATGGTAAGCGGAATCTTCCTGGACCAAAGATTGAACCTGTGTCCCCTGCATTGGCAGGCATATTCTTAACCACTGGACCACCAGGGAAGTCTCTATACCATAGTCTTGAAGGGGGTCTTTCTGGTCGTTCTGGCTGTCCTTGTTGAAAAAGGTGACTTCTCTTATGGGAAACACTTCCCCTAACCTCACACAGATTTTAGGCTTCTCTTACATGTAAATGACCACAGATGTATGCCAGTGATAGAACTTCAACTTTATCACTCACACTTACAAATTATGACTTCATTTAGAGGCGTTCCTGTATAAAGGTAAGATACGACTGATACTTGCAGATGCTGGAGAGCTACATTGGGAGAATAACAAAGCCTCAAATCTATAACTGTGAAACATAAAGATAGTTTACAGCATCAGAATGAACTGGGAATGTGCTCTCAATAGTATAAAATTGGACATTTTTGTGTTGAAAGACAAAGACTGAAATAAGGGTATCTTTTTAAATCTAAAGGGCAAGATTAACTTTTTTTTTTTTTACCAATTTCATTCTTGTTTTTGGTTTTAAAACTATTACCAAATGATATTGTTTTCAAAGTAAAAATTGACTTTAATCCAGCTGAGTCATACTCAAAGTAAAGATATCACATGTTATTTATTACACCTGCTTTTAACAAAGATATGCTTCAATTTTGAGATTTTGAGAGTTTAGTAAGAGAGACTAATCTACTTTGACAATTATAAAATTAAAGGTGCAAAATTTGGTATAAATAAATATTTGAATGCTTACTCAGCTATATTGTAATTAAAAGTTGAACTTCATAAAATAACCAAGCATGGTATAAGAAACAACGATTTATTTATAGCTTAAAACTGGCACTTAATTGTAAGCTATGTTCCTAAATATTGCTTATATTTCTGGCACATATCTATCTATCTATGTACTTATCTAAGTGTCACTGAATATTGAAGTCTGTGTCTGCTATTCTTAAACTTTGGTAAAAGCTATAACTTGCTTTCCTTTCATTTCCCCCACCCCAATTTTTTACAGTGGTAAAATATGTAAAACATAAAATTTACCTTTTACCTTTAATGACATATGTCTTCTTCCTGGTATCATGAAAATAGGCTTGAAATTGTTAAATTTAAAAAAAAATCCCAGTAAGCTTCTGAATGGAGAATTTTTAACTCTTGCAACTTCAGCTGGATGTGAGGTGTGAGTGTGTGTGGGTGACTGTGTGTGTTTATGTGTGTGGAGAGAGTGAGCATGGGAGTTCGCATGTATGTGGCATATTTTAAGTGTGTTGTAAGTGCAACACTGAACGCAAGAGAGTAAATGTCTTCAGGACATTTGTTGTAAAGAGAAACTTTCTGGTAACCTTCAGGCTGGAAGTTATTCTATTTACCAAAGCCAGGGAGATTTATAAAACCTTCTCACTGCTGTGTCACACAGCATCTACAGAAGATAAGCATATTTTGCAGAAAGGGCACAGAGGAAAGAGCCATTTTAAATTTCAGCATTTGTAAAATCTGAAGCAACCTAATAGGAACAGGGATATTTAAATGCAAAGAAAAACCACTGATCAAAGTCTGTACTTTAAGTTATCAACAACCGAAGGCAGGATTTTTGATATGGCTCCCATGCAAGGAAATGATCTACACAAAGTAGATGAAAACTGCCTGAATGAAATCTGGAAAAGAAAATCAAAACACATTTTCTAGCCATTCCTGGATAAGGGTTTTTAAAATATAAATCCTAGTAAAGAAGCACATTGCAGTTGTAACGGTATATTACTTGCTTTATTAATAAGCATACATATTTTATTATACCTACCATAATTCTGCTCAAGTTTGTTGAAAAACTTTTATAGTTTTTATATTTTATCTGTTTATTGTCCTCTATCACCAGAAATATAAACTCCATGAGGACAGTGATTTTTGTCTCTTGTTCGCTGCTATATCTCCAAACCTGAAATGTGGTAGACACTACTGCATGAATTACCTTTCATGCAGTAGACACTCGGTAACATGTTTTTAAAATGCCTTCCATAGCTTGGGTTCAACTTTATCTCCACTAATTCTTTCCATGGCCTTATGAACTCACAAGTACATAAAATGGTTTCAGGTATTATTAAGGCCTGAAGAAACTAAATTTACTATAATTTCAATTTTGAGGATCAGAATGGACAGAACAATTAAACAGTGTCTCTTAGAGGGCAAATGTAAATAACTGACTCCTATCTGTTTGCATATAGGGGGAAGTAATATCAATTAGAATATGATAGAGGTACAGCTCCTTCTGTGCCAACTGAAAGGAAACCTATTAAATATGAAATTAAAATTTATCTCATTTATTCATAGTTATGGCCAATGGACAGAAATTCAAATTCAAATGCATTTAACACAGTTTCTCCTTATGAGGGGGGTAACACAGCATTTGTGATATAATAACTTTATTGGATTTACTTTTAAAGGTATTCTTTTTATTCTTTTTTCACTATCTCATATTAAGGAATTCATTTTTTAAATGGAGCTACAATTCACGTAACATGAATTTCACCATTTTGAAGTGTATAATTTCATTGGTTGTACACGGCTGTACAACCATTACTTTCATCTAATTCCAGAACATTTCATCACCCCAGAAACCCTTTACCCATTAGCAGTCACTGTTCCTCTGCCCCCATCCTCTGGCAACCACTAACCTACTTTCTGTCTTGATTTGCCTCATCCAAACATTTCATATGAACGCAATCATACAATAAGTTGCCTTTTGTGTATGGCTTCTTTCACTTAGCATAAGGTGTACAAGGTTCTTCCATGCTATAGCAGGTATTATCATGTCATTTCATTTCATGACTGAACAATATTCCGCATATGCATATAACATGTTTTGTTTATTCATCCGTCAGTTGATGGACCTTTGCATTCTTCCACTTTTGAGCTATTATGAACTACTGAACGCTATGAACATTTATGTAGAAGCTTTTATATGGACATATGTCTTCACTTATCTTGAGTATATACCTAGGGGTGGAACTGCTGGGTCATATAATCTCTAGTTTTTAACTTTTGGAGAAAGTGCCAGACTGTTTTCGACAGGGGTGGCATCATTGTACATTCCTACCAGCAATGTACGAGGGTTCTAATGTCTCCACATCCTCACCAATGCCTGCTATTGTACTCCCTTTTGATTCCAGCCATCCTCCTGGGTATGAAGTAGTATCTCATTTTGGTTTTTGGTTTGCCTTTCCCTAAAGGCTAATGATGCTGAGCATATTTATATGTGCCTAATGGCTATCTGTATATATTCTTATAGAAATGGCTATGAATAGCCTGAAGGTCTGTTTCTTTTCTCTAGTTGAGTTGTAAGAGTTTGAAATGTGTTCTTAAATGGTTAGATTTCACTGAGAAATGCCAGACAGAAGGCTTGGGTGAACTGTGAAGTCCCTGAATGAAAAACTGTGAGTCCCTGAATGCTGTTATTGAAACGTTACCTACTAAACTTTTTACAGCTTCAGACACTGACATCTCTCTACCAAATCTGATCTACCTCTTTTGATCCCTAAAACTCTTAAAGGTATCATCATCTTTCTCATCATATAAGGTATTAAACTCACCTCTCTTTGGTTTCTGCTTTCTCACCCCTTCATTTAATCTCAGTTCTTCTATGTGACTCAGGGACTACAAAATGGGTCATATCTATCCTGTTCTTCCTATTTTTATAGTGAGGACACATGCAAGCCCCCACTGCTTTTGTCTAGACTACCTTCTTGCTCCTAGTCTCTTCTCCCTCTAAACCATCCTACACATTGATCTTGTGTAGCTTTCTAACACACAACTCTGATTGCATCCCCTTCCTGTTCAAAGGTTTCCATAGTTTAGTCTCAGCCAACTTTTCCTGTTTGTTTTTTTTCCTCCCACTTCCTAAAATACAGAAAAAACTAATAATTTTGGAAGGTTTTTCCACCCTATTATGATCATTAATTTGCTTTTTTGTCTCTGACATTAACTGTTTTTTTTTCTTTTGTTTTTTTTTTCATTTATTTTTATTAGTTGGAGGCTAATTACTTTACAATATTGTAGTGGTTTTTGCCATACATTGACATGAATCAGCCAAGTTTTTAAAAATGTAATAATGCAGAAAAGGAATTAATACAAGTAAAACTCTTCAAAGAAATTAAAAGGCAGCTGTGTCATAAAAAATGAGAGTAGATATAAGAATGACTTTTTTCCAGTATGACTCTTATTACTAGAAATCTGTGGAGACAAAGGTTAGGTGCAAATAAAGATCAAATACTTAAAATTACCAATTGTATCAGGACCACTTGATGGGAGGACATACATTTGCATTCTGTGTTAAATATAGATAAGTTAAGGCTCTAGACCTTTTAATTCTCACTTACTCCTGGCTAACAGTATCAGCAGGTATTACATTTGTGTCCAGGTCCATATTGTCACATGGTAGAAAAGCTTTTCATTTTGCAGTAATTACTTTATCAATATAAATTAAAGTCAAATGAATGCAGAAAAATTTTTTTTAACAGAAAACAATTCTGTGGCCTAATCCTAATAAGAAAAGATAAAATCTCAGGGCCAGATTCACTCCTATGATGATGTCAGCATTCTATTATATACAGCAGTCAACACAGAGGGAGGACATAAAAGGGAAGTTTTCTTATAATTTAATCTTCAAACTATTTTAATAATCAAATATCAATATTGAATTAATTTGGAATTTTTCAGGGAATGCACTCAATTACTCCACAGCTTCAAGATCACATAACCTCAGGTACATGGAGCTGTATGGCATAAACTAAACAAAATGAATGAATGAACATATTTATGCTTTTACCCACATAATCCTGTGAGCGTAACTTAGACTCTCAAAAACTAGTAGACAAAGAAAACCTTTTCTAAAATTCAGGACAAATATAATTGCTAGAATTGAGAGAGAAGAAGTATACTTAAAAAAAGATGTTTTTCTATTTTATAGATTTTTCTCTTGGGCATAATTATAAAGTGACATTCAAGTGCAACCAGCGAAGTCCCTACTTTTTTTTTCTTACAGAATTCAAAGACATCAGCAAAACCACCTATGTCAGTAATAAAAATAAAAGTCTTTGACTTTTTAAATGTTATCATACTGTCACAGTGGAATAAAATTAGCTTGACAAATGCTTTAAAGGCACATGGTGCAGTTCATTATGTATAACAGCAACAGCAGCAGTTTCCCAGTGTTCATAGAGGCTGCTCCATTAAATTTACCTCCAGTCAATAATTAGGAGTCCACAAATAAACCTGGGCAATTAAATCAATACTGCCAGGCAATTATATTCCAGAGTCCAGGCTCAGTGGCACAAAAAGGCATTATATCAAACTGCAGTATTAAGCAGTCTAATGCCATTTTCAACAGGATTTTTTTACACTAACTGGACAGAATAAGCATACATCCAGATAATGTAGAATGCACATATGTATATCTACATGTGCAGATCTGTGTCAGTAGAGCTTTAGTAACATTTAATAAAGATTAATACATCTGGATTTATGATTTTTATGTTCATAATTGATGATAATCTGTATCAAAAGGTCATACTTACATGTTGAATGTTTAAAAAATCCATTAAAAGTATATTTTTATAACATTCAAGTTAAAAAAAATAACCTGTGTCAATCATTACTGAACTCCTTTGATGTGCCAGGTACTGGGCTGGGTGCTGGGAATGCAACATGACTGAGAAGTGACTTTTCTTCTCAAAAGCAAGAAGGCTTGCCCTGCACCTGCATGTCTGCACTTAAATAACTTGAAGCAAAAAAGTGCCCATCACCTTCTGTTACCATAGATAGTAATAGTCATAGTATTACCAGATAATGTTTCAGAAATATATAAAATGGGTACTGAGAATATGAATAGTTCATGTATTATTTACTTATTTTTGCTTTTCCAAAAACCCGTATACTGCACTCACAGAACAAGAATATTTTTTTAAATATTTTGAGAAAGACATTTTAGCTGTTTTGAATCGAGTTCATTTTTGAAATCGACAATAATTAGGTTGAGCAAAAAGAACCATAATGAAAAAGTTGTAGAATACATTACATGCTGTCAGTGATATCAGAACAAAAGCCGGGTATGACTAGAAAAGCCGGGCTCTCACCTGCCAATAAACTGCCCTGATCACTTACAAGAGGGGCACATCCCAGCAGACTATATGTGTATTAAAAAAATACTTGAAAGAGAAGAAAAAGTATCACACAGGTCACAGCAGCAGTCTCAATAGACCCCTCAGGGATTTCCACTCGTCTTGGCCTTGTCATCCTCTATGCAGCTTTCCACTCGGCCCAGAAAATGTCGATAGGAAAATGTTTGAGGGGCCTCTGGTGGAAATTTTTTCATTCTTTCTGCATTGACAGGATGCCAAATCAATATTTACTTCCCACTAACAAGCTGCTCGAGGTCTCAGTAGAAAATATTGTAGAGAATGCGGGAAGACACAGTAATAAACAGCTGTCTGGCTGTGAGGAAAACATGAATTGACTGGAAACAGGGCCACAGTAAAAGGTCACTGAAACCCGTGAACTCCTCAGGTGTCCATATCAACTACTAACTTTAAAGACACATAATAAAGAATCTCTTTTCCTAAGAGAGCTGAGAGAATGGATCCTTTTCAGTCTAGCAAGCATAGAGGTTGACTCAATAATTTAATTAATGCATTTGCTAAGACCCGTGTTGGCTCTTTCCCAAGGCATTTGCTTCATTTGTTAAGTCCAAAAGTACAAATAGAGGGTTAACTTTCCTGTCTGCCTATTCGAATACTTCTTTACCTAACAGAAGTAAGTAATGTGTAAGTGTTTCCAAAATTTTAGGCATCTAGTAAAAAAATAGGCTTGGAATTTTTATCTGCAACCTTTAATAAATGAAGTGGAAAAGTGAAATACCTGTCCTTCAAGAAGTTTACGAATGTACAACAGCCATTCTTTGTCATTTTCGGCATCGGTCTTTGTCCTTTCAATTTCCTAAAGGAAAAAATAAAAACACTGTAGTTAATTTTGTTTATATGAACTTGATCATACTGTTTTATAGAGAAATACTGATAGAATTGGATTCAACAAAGAGCAGCCTGTCCTTTCAAAATGGAGAATATTCAAATCAATGCTTAATATCTCCATTCATGTGGAATATAAAGCTATATATCTGTATTCCATAATATTATTCAGGAATATTTTATTTCTGTATTCATGGTGGAGATCAGGGTATGGATTGAAGTGGAAGTGAAAGTTATTAAAATAGAGTGAAAAAGAAGATGGAGCCGTAGAAAAGACTCATTTACAAGCAACCCTCATAAGATGATATAAAACCTTATACTCAAAAGTCAGACTTGTCAGTAGATAACTAAGGAGTAATTGTTACAATTACAGACAAAATAGGACAGGCATAGGTTCTGGTGTATTTAAATGCTCACTTATTTAAAATGTCCAATAGCTAACTGATAGGCAAGGGACACTCCAACTTAAAGTACTGATATTTTCAATGCCTCAATTATCAAGGTGAAATATTCTGAAAGTATAATGTATTCACATATACAACTGAATTGACTATTCAGTTAAAATCATGATTCAGTTTGCAAAAAAAAATGGACTTTTCAAAAAGGGAAGGGTTTGGGAAACTAACATTTGTTGAAATTTACTGTATGCCAGGTATCAGGCAAGGTACTTTGCATAAGTTGTCATAGTTTTTTACATGAATTTACAAGGGTTAGATGTAGCTTAATGCATATAATTCAGGCGGTTTGGGCTCTACTTGGGTCAGTCACTCAACTCTTTAGACCTCTGAAAGATGCAGGCATCAGTCCAAACAAGCTCAGATCTATAATGAAATCTAGTAAATATGTCCAGGTGTGTGCAATGAGCCCTCATGGAACTGTGTTTTTACCAGGAAGGACTTCCATTCAAGGTTGTATGGTACACGTTTTGGTGCTGTGCACCCCTGGCTCCATCCTGCATCCTCCCAGAGGCCAGGGTGTCATTTCTTCACAGACATGTGCCAGCTACTTTGGGACTAACAAGAGATATCTTTTTCTAATTCATATACTCAATGGGGACAACTTTTTCTAATTTTTCTAATCAAAGGGAGTGCTTGTTTTTTTTAAACTTGTAAACCCAAGAAAGGGCATGTTCTAAGACCACATAAAGGCAGAGGCCCTGTCTTCCAGAATATGTATCTGGAACACACATATACACACACACACACACACACACACACACGAGGGATTCTGCTACATCTACTTGTTTCAAAACTTTTAGGCAACAGTGGAAGACCTTGATATTTTGTTATGTTTCTTCTTTATCCATCAAGTTTCAGTTAAATGTCTATAATAAGATATAGTTAACAGCCTTGCCACAGATACTGTTATTTCCTGTGTGTTTTATATTTGATACTGTATTTCATAATGCTCTTGGACTTCAAAGTTCACAATTCACAGACATTGTGGCATACCTGCTGAAAAGAGGAACTGATCATTCACTATCCTATTCACTCATAGGATGAAAATAATCTCTATGGGATTCCTTTGACCTCCTTTCTAAGAATTCTTGGCAGTTTAGAAACCTTTGCCAAGTTGTAGATCTGCTCTACTTGAGAAATGTTTTGAGAAGCTGACGGGGTAGGGGTCCTGAAGGATGTTCTCATGCAAACATTGAAGTTGATCATTTTATTTATTCACTGAGCAAATATCTATAGGGAAGCTCTGAGTGCCATCATCTCTTTACCCTTTCTAAACAATAAAAAAATTTAATATTTAATGTATTAAAGTTCAGAAACTTAACAGTAGAATAGTATTGAGTATCTTCCACAGGTTTCACAGAAGACTGTGTATGAGGTTCTGCTGTTGATGAGGCAATAAACTATCAAAAATGCAGTGCCCTCCTCAGAAGGTACAGAAATGCTATTGCAGACTTATAAGGTATATGCCTATAAATTCACTCAGGCAGGAGTATTTTACCCACTTTAAAGCAATAAATACCTTTTTCTTTAACTTGATCAACAATAATTATAAATCTAGCTAGAGAAGCCAATATATTTACTACTTTTAAAAAAATCTCATATAGGAGGAAAACCCCTCAAATCAGTCATGATCCAGCTAACTAACTTTCAAACGGGCTTAATTAAAAATAATAGCTTATAAGATATATGATTAACTAAAGAATATGGAAGAGACAGGGAAAGATAACTGACCTGAATAACAAACAAGCAGTTCTATATATGGCTTACTTCTATACTACACAGTTAAATTTCTCTAAAGGTTTTTTGAGTTAGTTAATACTCTTGATGTATCTTTCATTGGTATATTAATAATCTTGCCTTCATGAATATTATCTTAAAGATGAAATTCTAAGAACTATAAAACAAATAAAAGTATATACTTAATAATCAGTGTAAAAACTCCTATATTAATAAATATTGAAGTGATCTTACCGCTTCATCTTCTGTGTCCAGTATTTCCTCTAGGTCTGACCGTGAAATGTTCAGGATAGAAGCTGCCAAGGTCTGGGCTTTATGGGTTGAGGTTTTACAAGCATCCCTGTTTTTCTGCATCTTTTTAAGCTCTCTGATTTGTCGCCTAATCAAATGGACATCATTTTGTAACTCTCTGACCAAGGCCTGCAACATATTGGAAAGAATATGGGCTCATATGGAAGTAATAAATGAAGAGAAAGCAGTCATAACACAAAAATGTGAAGATACTAGCAAATCATTTTTTATTAGGATTATTCTGATTTTATTTATATTGGAACAAAATGGATTGCTCTTTACTTTTTGTCAGGACACAATAAAAGCTCTCTTAAATGATCACTTAACCAACTTGCTGGATCAAACAAATTGCTCCAATCCCTCTTTCAGATTTGCCAACTGCTATCTTGGTGAATACTTGCAGCAGACAGGTTAATTAGTATCACGCCAGAGCACAACTCTCCCACCAGTTGAGCTGATGCCAATTGTCAGATGTACTTATTCCTAAGTGTGTATATCAGTTGTAACAGGTTAGTTACATAATTGATTTAATTATTGCATAAACTAATGAAATATAATGGCAGAAAAGTGTTGTTTCTATTAAAACTGAACTAGAAATCTTTGAAAGGATTTTATAAGGACAGTTGGGTAAAAGTGCAATTAAATTATGTGTGGGCAAGACGACAATAAAGTATTGACAAAAATCATAAAAATCTAGGCTTACATCCACAAGAGTCTTTAATTTCTCCCTCTGAGAACACATGCTTATGTGTGCATAAGAAAAAAGGCAGCTCTTACTCTGGATGAACAGAGCTTTGGAGTACGATGCCTGCTTTCGTGGGCTGACAGCAGCTAGCTAGATGTTTGGGTAGATTTCAGTCTTTTGCCAGCCTAAGCAATGTTGCAATAAATAATGGTGCTTGTATATATATTTTGCATCCCTAGGATATATCCCTGGAAGTGAATTTGCTGGACCAAAGGGTGTGTTTAACTGTAATTTTGAAAGCTGTTGTTTAATTCTCCCTCTATCCAAGATTGTACCAATTTACACCTACACAAAGAACATATGAAAGTACTTGTTTCTCCATACCACTGGCAAGACACCAATCGGGTTTCAGTGTAGTTTTTTAATTTTTACCATTGTATTTTAAAGTTTCATTTCTCTTATTAAAAATGAAGTTGAGCATCAGCCTTAAGAAATATTTTTTTTTCTTTTGTCTTTTATCTATTTTTCTTAGTGATCTATAGGGATTATTTATACTTTAGGGAAATTTTATGTCGAGGATTTCTAATTTTTTTCATACTTTTTCTTTTGACAGTAATTATAGTATTTTATTGGAGAAGGAAATGGCAACCCATTCCAGTACTCTTGCCTGGAAAATGCCATGGACGGAGGAGCCTGGTAGGTTACAGTCCATGGGGTCGCAAAGAGTCGGACACGACTGAGCGACTTCACTTCACTTCACTTCATAGTATTTTATTCAAAGGAAAAATATTTTTTTTAATTTTAACACACTAAATGAATCTATTCCCATGTAACTTTTGAATTTAGTGTGATACTTTAAAAAGCATTCTCCACAATTTATATATATATGAATATATATAAAAGTATATATATGTGTGTGTGTGATTCAAACCATGATTTTTTTCTGCCACTTGAAAGATTTTTCAGTTATCAGTGTTTTATCCATTTGTAATCCTCTAGAAAATTATTATATAAAATCAAAGTTGTCTCACCACCGCCTAGTAAATAGTCCATATTTTCCCCGTTGATTTCATGCATGTTTAGGTCAGGTTCCGAACTTTCTATTCTGTTCCATCTGTCTTCTTATTAGTGAAGCTTTATAGTATATTTTAATTAGTGAGGTTTTGTCATAAATGTAATCCAATAGGGGTTCAGTTCAGTTCAGTTCAGTCACTCAGTCGTGTCCGACTATTTGTGACCCCATGAACTGCAGCACACCAGACCTCCCTGTCCATCACCAACTCCTGGAGTCCACCCAGACCCATGTCCATCGAGTCGATGACGCCATCCAGCCATCTCATCCTCTGTCATCCCCTTCTCCTCCTGCCCTCAATCTTTCCCAGAATCAGGGTCTTTTCCAGTGAGTCAGCTCTTCGCATCAGGTGGCCAAAGTATTGGAGCTTCAGCTTCAGCGTCAGTCCTTCTAATGAACACCCAGGACTGATCTCCTTTAGGATGGACTGGTTGGATCTCCTTGCAGTCCAAGGGACTCTCATGAGTCCTCCCCAACACCATAGTTCAAAAGCATCAATTCTTTGGCGCTCAGCTTTCTTTATAGTCCAACTCTCACATCCATACATAACCACTGGAAAAACCATAGCCTTGACTAGATGGAACTTTGCTGGCAAAGTAATGTCTCTGCTTTTTAATATGCTGTCTAGGTTGGTCATAACTTTCCTTCCAAGGAGTAAGTGTCTTTTAATTTCATGGCTGCAGTCACCATCTGCAGTGATTTTGGAGCCCCAAAAAATAAAGTCTGACACTGTTTCCCCATCTATCTGCCATGCAGTGACGGGACCCGATGCCATGATCTTAGTTTTCTGAATGTTGAACTTTAAGCCAACTTTTTCACTCTCCTCTTTCACTTTCATCAAGAGGCTCTTTAATTCTTCTTCACTTTCTGCCATAAGGGTAGTGTCATCTGCATATCTGAGGTTATTGAATATTCCCAATAGGGGTATCTCCTTTCAATTACCCTTCTTTTCAGATTTTTCTTGTTAATTTTTGATTATTTGGTTTTCCATATAAACTTCAGATTGAGCTTGTCTAAACATTCTTACTGGTAATTTTATTTAAATCTTGTTAAATTTTATTCAATCATGTTAACATTTTAGAATGTTGATTCTTCCTAATCAAAGACCATGGTAGTCCCTTCCAGTTGGTTAAGTCTTTATTTGTGTTTCTGAGGATCATTTAAAGGTTTTCTCTTTATAGATCTGCTTATTCCTGGGCCTCTTACTTTTTGTAGGGGCTGATTCTAGTACCTATTTTTGCTTGTAGACATAAAGATTGTTAATATATAAATTTGCTGAAATTTCTTATTTATTATAAGAGTTTTGCAGCTGATTCCTCTTTAGCTTCCAGAAATTAAATCATATCTGCAAATACTGATAATTTTATTTCCTATTTTCCAACCTTTTTTTGGTCATGTTCTGTATCTTGTGGAGTGTGGGTTCTTAGTTCCCCAACCAGGGATTGAACCCAGGCCCTTGGCAGTGAGAGTATGGAGTCCCAGCCACTGGATCATCAGGGAATTCCCTATTTTCCAACTTTTATACCTCCATTTTCTTTTTTATTGAATTGATTATTAAGTTCTTCCTGAATAATATTAAATAGTAATATTGATAGACACACTTGACTTGTTCCTGATTTCAGTAGGAATCTAATTCTTAGGAAATGCTATGCCAGATTTTGAATTGAGAGTTGTATTTTAATATACTAAAAAATAAGTATTAATATAAAATATATAATGTACAGTTTTATACAGTTAACTATCTACATATTTTAATTTCTTACAAAAATGGAAACCAGATTGTCTTAAATCCATTTTAGCATCCATATAAACTACCATATGATTTTTCATCATAAATCTATTAATAGGATTCTTAATAATATCCTTAGTATTGAATTATCCTTGCATCTCTGGAATAAACTCCACTTAGTGTGGTATATTATTTTTTGATGTTCTGCTGAACTCTATTTGCTGATATTTCATCTGGAATTTCTACATTAATAAGAGATTGATTTGTTTCAACTTTGTGCAATCTTCCAAAAATATTTGGAAGGTATTTTCTCTTTCCATGTTCTTCAGTAGTTTTAATGAGATTGAATCTATCTGCTCTTTACTGACATTGTAGCACTCGCCTGAATTTGGCATAGTATTTATTGTACAGAAAGGTACCTTTTTGGCAATTTATTTTAATTTTCCATTTGTTCTAGAGGGACTTTTGGTACATTATAATTTTCCTAGAAATTTGTACTTTTCAGAAAGTAGAATATATAAAGAAATTCTACTTTTCAGCATTAATTCAGATTTTCTTTGTGGTGTGTCACGGGTGGGAATGCCTGAAAACATACACACTCTGAGACAGAGATTTCTGTGGGAGAGGGTACTCAGGAGCAATACCTACGGAGCCTCGGAGCTGAGACAGCCTTTCAGAGTTGTCTCATCTTTATTTTTTCCCCCTTATATATGACATGAGCATTTTTCTTGGCTATTATTTTTTTGAGTTCAGAAACTTTACTAGACCACAGAATATATACAGGGTATGACATGTTAGATCAAATTTTCCATGGTTCATGTTATGTTCTTGGAAGTCTTTATTTCTGAAAATTATTTTTGGATTATAGCTTCAATATTTGTTCTGTTCCATCATTCCTTTTCTTCTTTCAAGATTCCAATTATGCATATGTTGAATCTCTGTAACTTGCTTCATAAATCTTTTTCTCTCCAATATTTTTTTTAATTGAAGTATAGTTAGAATGAAATAGTGTACATTTTAAGTGTTTAGTTCAATGAGCTTTGATAGCTGTATACTTCCATGTTGTTTTTGTTATCATAAATATGTATTGAATTTGCCAAATGATTTTTAGGGAGTATTTGCTTATATTGATTTTGCTTTCTTTTAGAACTGTTGAATCAACCTTTCTTTCCTAGAATAATATCAACTTATTCATGGTGTAAATTATTTTCACATAATGCTTGATTTGATTAACTAATATGCAGTTGAGAATTTTTACATTGATGTTCATGATGAAATACTGACCTGTGCTTCTGTTTTCTTACAATGTTTTGTCAGGTTTTGGTTTTGGGGTTGTGCTGGTCACATAAAATGAACTGGGACTTATTTTCTTCTCTGCCATTTTCTGAAATAATTTCTGTAAGATGGTGCTATATTTTTCCTGAAAGTTTGCTCAGTGAAACCCTCTGGATCTGGAGATAGTACATGTGTTTTTGTGTGTGAAGGCTTTAGATTTTTAAAAAATCCAATTTCTTTATTTCTTTATTTATTTAAATTTCTTTAACTAATAAAGAGCTACTCATATTTTCAGTTCAATCTCCTGTTAGTTTTTGTCATGAAAGAAGTCAATTCCTAATAGTTCTGACCATTTGTCTTGGTGGTTTAGTAGGGACTTAGGGCAATTTAGAAGCTACACTGAGTCAATCAGAGGAAAGAGCAAAGGCTTTGGCTGATGTCCACACTCTTGTAGACAGTGCTCAACCTTGAGTCCCCAGTGTGCAGACATGGTCGGGATGGGGCCCTTCCTCTCTTTTGGAGTGCACTCTGTCACACATTCAGTTTGCTGGCTTAGGCTGACCTCTCTCTGCCAGATATCTGGCCACAGTAATTACCAAATATTTATACTCAGTCTTTGCTAAGGAATAAAGGAAGCTCTGGGACTGTGTTCATTCTACAAGTTGCCTGTCTCTCAGTTTTATCTGCAAAAACCTGAAGCTATCTAAAATGTGATGCTAGTGGTATATGACTGTGAAGCCATTACATGACAGGTAAGAGGTACTTTTTTGAAAAGTTATCCATTTCACCTAAATTGTCAAATGTATTGTTATAAACTCATTCATATAATTTCCTTGTTACCTATGTTTTAGTATCTGTAGTGATATCCCATCTTTTATTCCTGATATTGGTAATTTGTATTTTTAACCATTTTCTTCTTTACTCTTGGATTTTATATCAATGTAAAATAGATACCTGTGGGTTGTTTGAGGTATATAGCTAAGTTTATATTGTTTTCTAAATTGAAAGCGATTTTTCCGAGGCCATTATTGACTACTTTCCCTTACACTGATTTGAAATGAAAAATACAAACTTTATGCCCTAAATTATTGTAGATGGGCTTGTTTTTGTAATTCTTTCTGTTCCAATGTCCTATGCATCTTTTCCTGCATTTAATTGAGCCATTTTATTTATACAGCTTTATAGCATGTTTTGATGTTTGCTAGGAAAAATTTTCCTCTCTCCTTCCCATTCTTCTCCTTCTTCAGCCATCTTCAATCCTCTTTCTTTCAGTTATATTTCTGGACCCAGTTTGTATCTTGGACACCACTGAAATATAGATGAGATATGGAATGAATTCTCACATTTAACAATATTATTTCTTCACATTCAGAAAGACAGTATATCTCTCCATTTATTTAGTTTTGTTTTATGTCATTCAGTGTTTTAGAGCTCACTTTATAGGCTGCTTGCATTTCTTGAAAGGTTTATTCCTGGGTATTTAATACTTTCTTTTTATCATTGTGAATACAAATTTACAAATAGTACTCTAAATATACTATTACTTGTAAAGTCTACTTTATTTTATATGCTGACTTTGTTCTGAAATTATTGCTGAATTATCTGTTTAATAGTTTATTATTGGATTCTCTTGAATTTCCTAGGTCCATAAATGTGTCATTGACAATCACAGTTCAGTTGTACATGTTCAGTTTATTTTGGGAAAGGAGCTGTTTTACAGTGTATGGATTTTTTTTTTATCTTTATAAAAGCAATTTTAAAATTTACTTTTGAGTTTTTTGTTTTTTTTCCCCTAGCATTTTGAGTTGAAAGTTAAATTTTGGCTGAATTTTGAAGGTTTTGATATTTCATTATAATTCACAAACTCACTTTTTATTTTCTCCTTAACCCAAAAATCATATCGATGGGTTTGGAATTTCTAAGTGGACAGAAACATTTGGCCGATTATTTGCTAAAATCATAGTTACATTATACTCTACTCAGGGTACATTGCCTAAATGATATTTGCTTTTTTGAACTTGAACTTTGTAGATTTAGATGTAAGTAATTTCTGTGAATGTTCCACATGGGTTTGAAAAAAAAATGTAAACCTTGCTTACATTTTCTCTATTTGGATTGTTTATTTCTGAGTATAATACAGATTAAATATACTAGAAAACAGTAAATACCTTTGTGGATTCTTTGATTTCCATTTGTAGTTTCACCAAATTTTGCTAAATGTTGCCAGGTACATAAAAATTCATGAATTTTATATCTTCTTTGCAAATTATACATTTTTATCAATATGAAATTGCTTGCTTTACCCTTATTAATTTTTTTTTCCTTAATTTGTCTCAAAATAATATTGCTGTATCTTCTTTTTGTTAGCATTTAGCTGGAATATATTCAATTGCGTGCTGGTAAACAAGCTCTTTCAGGGGATGGGTATGACTTGCAACGTTTGCCAGTTTCTATGGTGTTAGGTACTTGCACATGATTGATTTCAAACAACCAACATGAATGAGATGCTGGGAAGAGATAAGCAAAATTGATTCTCAAAAGCTAACTGCAGGATATGATAATTTTATTCTTAATTTTTTTTTGGCTTTTGGTATCATGTTTTAGGTGCATCTTTTTCAGAATCTCATAGTCTCTCTTTTCTTTTCTTTTTTAAAATATATTTCAACTTCATTATATATACTATGATTATTGGTATGTTTGGGTCATCCTATTCTTTTTATTTACCATGCTTCTTATTAACTGTTCCTCTCCTTTGTTCTATCTTTCCTTCCTCCCTTCCTCACATTCTTCTTCCTGGTTTGTATTGAATTGATGGAAATTTAAATTTTTTTTTAATTTCCTCTAATTCTTTGAAAATTAAATGCTTGATTTCTATTCTTGTGGTCACCTTTAAAACTCCTGAACATATATTTAATATTATTTAAGTAAACTTGATTAATTTAATATAATAAAATCAATATTATATTTTCAATCAATATCTAGAGTTTCTCATCCTCTGTATGTTCTACCAGAGCCAAAAAGAAACATCCCTTACAACCACCCCCTCACAACTCCTGGTACTATAATCACTAATATCAAGCTATTTAGATTTAATTGTAAGTTTTACAGGAGTCTTTGTTTTCCATTGTTTCTTGTTCTAAAGATTGACAAGAGTCCCACATGGGCAGAAAGACCTGAAGAAGTAAAGAGATAAGCTATTTTATCAATAATATACAGAGGCAAGAGCAAAGACTTTGAGGAAAAAAAACATGGCTTGCAGTATTCAAAGAACAGCAAGAAAGTCAGTATGGCTAAAGAGGGATAAATGAGGTGCCATGTAGTAAAAAGTCTTAGAAGTAACAACAAGACTAATCATGGAGGCCTCATAAGGAAGTGAAGACACATACTAGTTTTTAGCAATGTTGCCATTAGCTGGCTGAAAGCAACATGGGTATATTTGGGGGAAATGTTTGTATTATTAAAAAATGTTATGTTATTTTGCTGAAATATACTTCATGATGCTCAAATATTCTTCTTCCCTTCCAGACTATACCTTTCAGATACACCGTAGAGTCTCACTGCACTAAGTTCACTGAAATGTTTTACTTTCCCCCCTTATATCCAGGTTGAGATTTTGTTTTCATATGATCACACTTGCCTTTTGTTTCTATGCTGGTGCTCTGCCTGTTTTCAGCTCTGGGTGTTACTTCCATCTGGATTGTATTTTTACTTCCCTTCCATCCATTACAAAATTGCTTTCTCTTACCAGTTTAAAATCTGTGCAGCTCTTCTCTAAGCACTTCCAAATTGTGCAAAATTCTTTAAATACTCTAGTGTTAAAAACATCAGAAGCTTAAAAATGTTTTACTCTATTTGCATCAGTTGAACAATGGTCCTTGGCTATCACTTATTGTCAAGGTAAGTAAAAACACTGTACCACACAAAATAAGCATTCAACAAATATTAAATGAATTTATAAAAATTTATGTCACCCTCCTTAAACTTCTGGAAATATCATGAGCTAGGAATTGTCTCAATATTTGATTATATTTTCAAAATAAGAGTACTTTCTTGGATGTATATCCCAACTTAAAGTCACTATATTTTTCAATATTGTAAGCAGTCAGCAATAGCATTAGAGTGAAACAAGCTATTTCCTTCCAGTCTTATTAGATCTAGCTTTCCAGTCTTTATTAAGGAGTCTTGATCTGTGTTAGCTAACTATAAAAATTTTTGAGTTTCATGGAATCATAATGAACTGATTAGATTTTTAGTAAGATTAGATTATTGTGATGAAGGTTATAATTGGCTGTTCAAGTACTATGGAGTCACCCCTACAATCATAGTTTCTTGGAGAAATAATGTCTTTTCTAACAGCTTAAATAGTTCTATCAAGATATAATTTACGTATTTTAAATTTCACTCAATGTATTTTTATTAAAAGCTTTTCTTTAAAAATGCTATAATTTACCCTTTTTATATAATGATAGGACTGAAAGAGTTAATTCAAATTGGATTTTAAAAATCCTAATTAAGAAATCACATCACCAAAATGGTACCAGCCTCCATCCCCCCACAAATATCAACAATTAGACATTCACAAACTAAAATAGCTCTGGAAGGGCTCAGGAGTCCACTTAAGAAATTTCAGCAACACCGTGAAGCAAAAAATAGAGAATAACGCCATACAAAGAAAAGGAAGGACAGCTTCATTGTGCCTGCATCATCCCATCCCCCAGGGCAGCACTGCTCAGCGCCAGTGGAGAACTCCGGGGTTCAAAGGAGCTCCCTCGCTGGGGAAGGAAGAATGAGGTGAGCAACCAACTTCCCCAGTTTGTCACATCACAGCATGGAAGATCACTTCAGCTCCACCCTACTCAGAGACTGAAAAAGTCAAGACATATAGGGACAGGCTGGAACAGCAGAGAGCAGCTGGGGCTCCCAATATCAGCAACACAGCCGGGGCAGCTGTGGTCCACGGTAACCAGCTCTGTGGAGGGTCCCAACAGGTTTCACCACTGAAGAAACCAACGCCTAGGATGGCTGTCATGGACCCCCTGCAGATTTCACCACTGTACTTCCCCCCACAGGTTTCCACCTTCACAAATGCCACCTGACAGTCCCTCCCTGGCCGTAACCGGACCCTGCAATCTGCACTGGAAGCCAGCTTAGCCTTTGCACCTGCACAAGTGCAAGATGCCAGTCTAGACCTCTGCAGTGATAGATAGATGGGCATGCATTTGGAGCTAACCTCTTCAACTGTGGACCTCTTGCCAGTGGTCTGCCGCTGGCCTCTAATGATCTGCGAGTGCCTATGCTGAGACTCTATGGCCACAAGACTGCATGTCAACCACCAAGGCCCCCACGGCTGTGTGTGGGCCCAGACCTGGCCCTGTCTCCTCTCACTGGCTTGCACTGCTGGGCTCAGCTATAGTGAGCCTCTCCACCTGAGCACGTGTACACCAACACCCAACTCCTGTCACTGGCCTCCACTGTTATGTGGGACCATTAAGCAAACAAACAAACAAACAAAACTCAAAACACTCTAACTTTGTAATTCAATGAACTAGAAAAAGAACAAAGTAAACCCAAAGTTAGTAGAGGAAGGTGATAACGAAGAGCAGAGTGGGAATAAATAGAGACAAAAAGAACAGAAAAGATCAGTGAGACTAAGAGCGAGTTTTTAAAAGAGACAAACGAAATGGATAAATTTCTGTCTACACTTACCAAGAAAAAAAGAGTACTCAAATTAAGAAAATTAATCTAGAGGGGTGGGATGGGGAGGAAGATGGGAAGAAGGTTCAAAAGGGAGGGGGTATATGTATACCTATGGCTGATTCATGTTGAGGTTTGACAGAAAACAACAAAATTCTGTAAAGCAATTATCATTCCATTAAAAAAATTTTTTTTAAAGAAAATTAGAAACAAAAGAGAAGATATTACAACTGACATTACAGAAATACAAAGAATCATGAGAGGATACTATGAACAATTATATGCCAACATATTGGACAACCTAGAAGAAATGGATAAATTCCTAGAATATACAATCTACCAAGACTGAATCACAAAGTAACAGAAAATTTGAACAGATCAATGAGTAAGGAGATTGAATCAGCAATCAAACCCTTTCCAATAAAGAAAAGCCCATGACCTGATGGCTTCACTGGTGAATTCTACCTAAGACAAAATAATGTCAATTCTTCTAAAGCTCTTCCAAAGAATGTAAAAGGAAAGAACACTTTCAAACTCATTTTAAGAGGTCAGCATTAACCTGATACCAAAGACAGATAAGGACACTACAAGAAAAGAAACCTATAGGCCAATACCCCTGATGAATACAGATGTAAAACCTCTGAACAAAATACTAATAAACTGAATTTAACAACACATTAAAAGAACCACACACCATGGTCAAGTGGGATTTATCCCTGGAATGCAAGAATAAGTCAACATACACAAATCAATAAATGTAAATATACTACATTAAAAGAATGAAGATAAAAATCATACAATCATCTCAATAAATGCAGAAAAAGTACTGGACAAAATTTAACATTCTTTCATGATAAACTCCCCACAAACTGGGTATAGAAGGAACATACTGTACATAACAAAAGCCATATAATACAAAACCAAACTAACATCACACTCAACAATGAAAAGCTGAAAGCTTTCCATCCAATATCAGAAACAAGAGAAAGGTGACCACCCTCACCACTCCTATTCAACACAGAATTGGAAGTCTTAGCTGGAGCAATTAGGCAGTAAAAAGAAATAAAAAGCATCCAAATCAGAAAGAAAGAAGTAACACGGTCTCTTTTTGTTTATGACATGATCTTTTATCTAGAAACTCCTAAGAACTCCATCAAAAAAAGCTGTTAAAATTAATGAACAAATTCAGTAAAGTTGTAGGATACAAAGTCACAGATAAAAATTAATTTGTTGTGTCTCTATACACTAACAATAAAATGTGAAAAAGGAATAAAACAATCCCACTTACAGTAGCATCCAACAATAATATTTTAGGGATAAATTTAACTAAGGAAGTGGAAGATCTATATACTCAAAACTCTAAGACATTGATGAAGGAAACTAAAGAAGACATAAATAAATGATATCCTGTGCTTACTGATTGAAAGAGTGGATATTCTTAAAATGTTCATTCTACCCAAAGACATTGAGAGGTTCAATAAGACCTCTATCAAAGTTCCAATGCCATTTTTTCAGAAAAATAGAAGAAAAATCCCCTAAATTTGGATGAAACTACAAAAGACTGACTAGCCAAAGCAGTCCTAGGAAAGTGCCAAGGTGGAGGCATCATACTTCCTAACTTTAAGTTATATATAACTCATACAACTTGATAACAAAAACCAAAACATCCAATTTAGAAATGGAAATAGAATCTGAACAAATATTTTCCAAAGAATATATACAATGGCCAGCAAGTTCATGAGAAGGTGCTCAACCTTACTGATCATCAGAGAAATGCAAATCAAAACCACAAGGTATCAGCTCACACCTGTTGGAATGGCTATTATCAAATAGATGAGAGAGAACAAATGCTGGCAAGATGTTGAGAAAAGGGAAACATTGTGCACTGTGGGTCAGACTGTAAATTGGTACAGCCACTATAGAAAACAGTGTAGAGGTTCCTCGAAAAATTAAAAATAACAACTACTAGTAATGCAATTTCTGAGTACATACTGAAAGGAAATAAAAACAGAATCTCCAAGAGATACATGCACTCTCATGGTCACTGCAGCACTATTTGCACTAATCAAGACATGGAAACAACTTGTGTCCATCACTATATTAATGAGTAAGGAAAATGTAGTAAATATATGTGTGTGTGTGTTTAATCACACACACACACACAATGGAATATGATGACTGAGCCATAAAAAGAAGGAAATCCAGACATTTCTGACAATATGGATAGCCCCTGAGAGTACTATGCTAAGTGAAATAAATCAGACAGAAAAATACAAATATTGGATGATATCGCTTATATATATGGAATTTTAAAAAGGCAAACTCAGAAATAGAGAGTAGAAAAGTGGTTGCCAGGGGCTGAGGGGAGGAGGAAATGAGATGTTGGTCAAATGGTACAAACTTCCAATCATAAGAAGAATAAGTTCCAGGGATTTAATGTATAACATGGTGATTATAGTTAACAATACTCAATTGTATACTTGGAATTTGCTATGACTAGATTTTAAATGTCCTTCCCATAACAATAACAATAAAGTGGCAATTATGTGAGGTTAAGGATGTGTTAACTAACCTATTGTAGTAAACTTTTCATAATATATACATGTATCAAGTCATCATATTGTTTATCTTAATCTTATAAAATGTTATATGTCATATCTAATAAAGTTGAAAAAAAGAATAGAAAAATCATAATTAAGAGTAGATCAGTACCAAAGTGTTAACAACTTTACACATTAAAAATAAAATTATAATGCTTTACAAATATTCTTACTAAAGAATCAAGAAATTTATATACCCTAATCATCTTACTAAATCTTAACAAGCAAGTACATATTGATAATTAAATGATTTAAGCTTCCAGATAAATGTTGTTCTCTGGCTGGTATTTATTTATCAGCTAACAAAAGCCACCGAGAAGATGGAATTGACCATATGATTCTCACATACAAGCATGTTAACAAGCCTATTATCAGGCCTCAATCAAACTGAGCAAATACTTCTAGAAATTTCCCTTGTGTGTTTTATTCAGTTATTAGGAGAATTCAAAGCCTCAGCTCTGCCACATACATCCAGCCCAGATGCTCAAAGCACTTGATTTTACTCCAGGGTAAAATTCTATATTCAAGACTAGATCTAGAACAGATGGCCACCCCACCTCTGCCATAATCTGGTTGTGCCCTATGCATAAAGGAAAAAAAAACTAAAGGGAACACAGATTCCACAGCAGAGCCAGAACAAACATTATTACTATTAATACTACTAATAATATTTATTAAGTACTTTTGTGTACCTGATACCCTATTAAGTTCTGCACAGAATGAGTCCCATTGATCATAATGTTCCAAGTAGGAACTATGTACATTCTTTAACTATGCTCATTAGGAGTGTGCGTAGCTCTTGCCTTCACAGTGGTTTCAATCAGAACAGTGATTACGTGTCCAGTATTATTCTTGAAGCAGATATAAAGTCAATTTCTCAAGAACTTAGCGAGCTCTATTATGTGCCAGTTGTTTTGGTTGTTTTGCTGCTAAGTCGTGCCTGACTCTTTGTGACCCTGCGAACTGTGGCCCAACAGGCCCTAGTCCTTTCCATGGGATTCCCCAGGCAGAATACTGGAGGGGGTTGCCATTTCCTTCTCCAGGGGGTCATCCTGACTCAGGGGTCAAATTCACATCTCCAGCAAAGGAAATGGCATAACGGCAACATACCTGTTTGCTAGCTACAATACAAGGCAGAATAAAAGGCACTAAATAGGGTGTAAACAACTCATAGGGGCGTTAAAAAGAGTGGAGCAGGTTCCCAGGCTTCAGTGCCTTGTTATCTCTGAAACCAAACTGTTCCTCAATTTTCCCAGAATAGTTAAGGGAGGAATACTGGCTGACCGCAGAAGTACAGACCAGAGATCTAAACACTCCTTATAAAGACTTTCAGACAAAACCTGTATTCTCCCTTTCCCCACCACCCTTGGCTTTGGTGGTTCCTAGAACAGCCAATGCCTAAGCCTTCCTGGGATTCTTCAGCAGTCAGATAACTTCTAGATGATACACCCTTTGTAGATACTCTAGTTTGTCTTCCTTTTGTCCTGCCAGGTCATTTACCATTCCTTTACCCATTCCATGTCTGATATATGATGGGGCCGGGGTGCAATGTCTCTTAACGTCAATGATCATGGACCAAGCTTCTGTGTTTTTGCTTGGATGATTTTTAAAAGGAAGTGGCATGGAAATAACTCAATTCTTTGGTCTTAGAACCTGTCTTGCTTATGTGATTACCACAATTTCATAACTAAATTGACACTGGAAAAAGAATATTAAAAATATAGTGGACATTTTTAAACTCAAGCTATGAAAATGAATCTTTCATAGAGAAAATTTGAATAGTGTGGTGGGTAGGGTATGGGAAGATGCTTTGTAGTTTGGGAAAGCAGAAAGGAACTTCAAGAACAACCCAGATCATCTGAAATAGGCCACTGCCCACTGTGCCTGAAGTAAAACACCAGGTAGTAAAGTGCAAAGAATTCAAACCTTCACAAATACGGTGAACTCTTCTACTTTCTCACTGGCTAGTAGCAATTTCTTCTGTGCACCTTCTAGGGCCTGCTCACTTTGCATTGCTAATCCTTGAAGATGCTTAGATGCTGCTGTTTCAATCTCTGCCATGGCAGATTCAGTCTCGTTTATTTTTGATAGGAGGAAATTAAGCTTGAGATCCTGCAAAAGACCAGTAAGCACACAGTAAAAATATATTTCTTAAACAGATTTGGAAGTTAGAGGTGTAAGATAAAGAAAGGGTTTTATTACTCTCTTTATATCTTGTATTTATTTTCATTTGAGTAAAACTTTATTTTCAGAGACTATCATGAGCACATATTATCACATATTTATCATTGAAATCAATTTATTCTTTTAAAATTATAAATCATTATAAAGACATGGAAGGGATTTTGGACTAAAAGATTTCCTATATCAAATGGAAGTATTTAATTATTTATAAGTTTAGGTGGACCTAAAACTTTATCAGTTTGGTTCAGTTGCTCAGTCATGTCCGACTCTTTGCAACCCCATGAATCACAGCACGCCAAGCCCCCCTGTCCATCACCAACTCCCAGAGTTTACTCAAACTCAAGTTCATCAAGTTGGTGATGCCATCCAGCCATCTCATCCTCTGTTGTCCCCTTCTCCTCCTGCCCCCAATCCCTCCCAGCATCAGGGTCTCTTCCAATGAGTCAACTCTTCACATGAGGTGGCCGAAGTATTAGAGTTTCAGCATCAGTCATTCCAATGAACACCCAGGACTGATCTCCTTTAGGATGGACTGGTTGGATCTCCTTGCAGTCCAAGGGACTCTCAGAGTCTTCTCCAACACCACAGTTCAAAAGCATCAATTCTTCGGCGCGCAACTTTCTTCACAGTCCAACTATCACATCCATACACGACCACTGGAAAAATCATAGCCTTGACTAGACAGACCTTTGTTGGCAAAGTAATGTCTCTGCTTTTAATATGCTACCTAGGTTGGTCACAACTTTCCTTCCAAGGAGTAAGCGTCTTTTAATTTCATGGCTGCAGTCACCATCTGCAGTGATTTTGGAGCCCCCAAAAATAAAGTCTGACACTGTTTCCACTGTTTCCCCATCTATTTCCCATGAAGTGATGGGACCAGAGGCCATGATCTTAGTTTTCTGAATGTTGAGCTTTAAGCCAACTTTTTCACTCTCCTCTTTCACTTTCATCAAGAGGCACTTTAGTTTTTCTTCACTTTCTGCCATAAGGGTGGTGTTATCTGCATATCTGAGGTTATTGAGATTTCTCCTGGCAATCTTGATTTCAGCTTGTGCTTTTTCCAGCCCAGCGTTTCTCATGGTGTACTCTGCATATAAGTTAAATAAGCAGGATGACAATATACAGGTTTGACGTACTCCTTTTCCTATTTGGAACCAGTTTATTGTTCCATGTCCAGTTCTAACTGTTGCTTCCTGACCTGCATACAGGTTTCTCAAGAGGCAGGTCTCAATAGCCAGACCGGTGGTCTCATATTTCCATCTCCTTCAGAATTTTCCACAGTTTATTGTGATCCACACAGTCAAAGGCTTTGGCATAGTCAATAAAGCAGAAATAGATGTTTTTCTGGAACTCTCTTGCTTTTTCGATGATCTAGCAGATGTTGGCAATTTGATCTCTTGTTCCTCTGCCTTTTCTAAAACCAGCTTGAACATCTGGAAGTTCACGGTTCATGTATTGCTGAAGCCTGGCTTGGAGAATTTTGAGCATTACTTTACTAGGGTGTGAGATGAGTGCAATTGTGCGGTAATTTGAGCATTCTTTGGCATTGCCTTTCTTTGGGATTGGAATGAAAACTTTATATCTACTTATATAAATACCAGTTCTTAACAACAGTTTTCATTTATTATAAATTATCAAGATAAACAAAATCTGTTTCTCTAATACAGCATGACCTTTAATAGTAAATAAATTCTTATTGTTTTATGTAGAGATATAAATGTTCTTTGAAGTTATCTGAAACATTTAAGTAACTCATAGTAGTTTTGGGGAGGAAAAAAACAACAACTTTAAAAATAAAAAAGAGATTGTTACAGTCCATCTCTAAGCTAAAATGTCCTAAATCATACCTTTTTTTCTAACTCCTCTTTAGTTTGCTGATACATCTCTTCATACTGAGACTTCTCTTTTACAGCAACACTAAGTCTTTGCTTTAGTGAATCAATTGATACTTTCTTGTTGGAACACTCCTCAGTTAATGTCCTCACCTACAATAAATGCACAAAGGTAGAGATGTATGGAGAGAGTAACATGGAAACTTACATCACCATATGTAACATAGATAGCCAACAGGAATTTCAGTCTGGCTCAGGAAACTCAAACAGTGTCTCTGTATCAACCTAGAGGGGTGGGATGGGGAGGGAGACGGGAGGGAGGTCCAAAAGGGAGGGGGTATATGTATACCTATGGCTGATTCATGTTAAGGTTGAAGTTTGACAGAACACAACAAAATTCTGTAAAGCAATTATCCTTCAATTAAAAAAATAAATAAAAATTTTAAAAAGGCACAAAGGTAAATATTAGTGGCAAAGGCAGTCTAGTTCTACACTGTATTTGTTTTAACAGAAACCAAATGAATGCATGAATAAGTCATTTCATTCATTTTCTCATAAATGATATCAAAGTCAAGTATAAGATTTGTGTAACTCACACAGCACTGCGAGTACTAACCAACCATACTGAAGTCAGTAGTGAGTGAGACTAACAATACTTAAGTCAGTAACAATACCCAAGAGCTGTTCAAAAAAGCATGAATATTGCTATGTGTAGACTCCTACCTAATAATACAAGATTATTTCTAACTACATTTCCTTTAATTACTCACCTGAACTTCCTTAAGCAAGAGATGATTGGTTTTGATTCTTTAATAAGCCAAGTCATAGAAAACTTTAATTTGTATTCTCCAATATAACATGTACTTTTTAGGATAAAATTAAATAAGTAATACAACATATTTATTGTGCATTTCAAAGAATAGCAGAAGACTCCAAAGGAGACATACCAATAGCTAATAAATATATGAAAAGATTCTCAACATGACTCATTATTAGAGAAATGTAAATCAAAACTACAACTACAATGAGATATCACCTCACACTGGTCAGAATGGCCATGATAAAAAACTTCAGAAATAGTAAGTGCTGGAGAGGGTGTGGAGAAAAGGGAACCCTCTTTCACTGTCATTGGGAATATAAATTGATACAGTCACTATGGAAGACAGTATGGAGATTCCTTAAAAGACTAGGAATAAACTACCATATGACCCAGCAATACCACTTCTAGGCACACACACTGAGGAAACCAAAACTGAAAAAGATCCATATACCCCAGTGTTTATTGCAGCACTATTTACAATAGCTAGGATATGGAAGCAACCTAGATGTCCATTGACAGATGAACAGATAAATAAGCTGTGGTAATGTATACAGTGGAATACTACTCAGCCATAAAAAGAAATGCATTTGAGTCAGTTATAATGATGTGGATGAACCTAAAGCCCATTATACAGAGTGAAGTTAAGTGAGAAACAGAAAAACAAACAGTATATTAACATATGTATATGGAATCTAGAAAGACGGTACTGATGAACCTATCTGCAGGGCAGCAGTGGAGATGCAGACATGGAGAACAGACTTCTGGACATGGCCAGGAGGAGGAAGGAGAGAGTGGGATGAATGGAGATGGTTGCATGGAAGCATATACAGTACCATCTGTAAAACAGATAGCCAGTGGGAATTTGCTCTATGACTCAGGGAACTCAAACTGGGGCTCTGTAACAACCTAGGGGGCGGGAAAGGGTGGGAGCTGGGAGGGAGGTTCAAAAGGGAGTAGACATATGTACACCTATGGTTAATTCATGTTGAGGCATGGCAGAAACCAAACCAACACTGTAAAACAATTATCCTTTAAGTAAAAATAAATACATTTTTAAAAAAAATGCTAAAAAATAGCAGAAGAAAACATTTTTTTCAGTTTAATACTATTAAAGATAAATGACTTCTTATACAAACATTGTATACTTCAAATGATTATTGAAGTTAAAATGAACAAAATTTAAAAGAGAGCATTGAAAAAAGCCTATATGAAATAATTATAATTTGTGTGGGTATGTGGAGGAGAAAGAGAAAGAAAATCTGTACGCATGTTCTTGCTCATGTAAAATTTTCTCTCTTCCATTTGAGCATTACTTACATTTTTATCTCCAACAAGGAAAATAAGGGAGATGTTCTCTCAGGAGTGGATGACATTTTGTGAATGCCAAAGCACAAGCTGCTTTATGATTTGTGTAAATAGCAGCTTTTAAAAATTTTTAAACAAAAACTATCTCTTAGTCAGCAAACTGCTGATTTTACTTTGGGGTCAGATAGTGTACAACTATTTTAAATATGACTCTTAAGTACACTAAAACATGTACAAGGTAATACTTCAAAACAATTGTAGTGAGTACACTTTTTGAAGAACTGATAGTTATTAGCATATTTTTTCATTTAAAACACATGCTTAATTCTATCATTATAACTAGCAGTTTTAAAGAAAATGCTGAATATAATTTTGAATCTCAAAAATATTAAAGATTTTAAAAAATTAAACAGAACTTCTCATGGTATATTTACAATATAAAAGGAATGAATGGCTATACTATGTATGAGATTTTGTCTTGAATTTTAAAACAAAAAATGTACTTTCAGAGCAAATGATGTAATTATGTAACAACACAGGTATATTTTATGAATATTTACTACACGTTTTGTTAAGATTGAATATTGAAGTTAAGAAAGTAAATACAAAGGGAAGTGATCTTTTTTTCTAGTGTCAGTAAACATAAAAATTGATACCTTTTTTTCAAGATTTTCTAGCATTTCATTAATACTCTCATTACTTTCCAAATTTACTTTCTGTCGAAATTTCAAGTCCTCTATCAAATGTCTTTTCATGGTTATATCTCTCTCCATTCGAGACATCCTTGAAAGGGAAAAAAAGGCATTTTATCAAGAGTGATAGAAAATATTTCAATAGTGATAATATCTTACATATTATCCCATGTTACACCTACTGTAAATTTTTAAATGCTATCTGATTAATTGCAAATTAATAAAATAATTGCTTGGGATAAAATACTGCTGTTAGTATTTTGAGTAAAATATTAAAATCTGTAATCCAGCTGTGATTTGGTAAATGCAGTATTTTATATAAACATATGCATTAAAAAGAAGAACTGATAAAGCTTAATAAAATTTTTTGAAAACTTAAAATTATTATATTTATATTACACTCATGCTCCCAAGAAAAATACAAGTAACATTTAGAGATTATCAAAATCATAACACTGATTGTTTCCGATAAGAAAGAATTCTATACTTTAATAAAGAAGTATAAAATTTGATAATATCATATAAAGACACTGAAGTGATTTATAATATCATATAAAGACATATCAGTGATTGAATTGATGTATCAGTTTAGCTTAAGGTGATAATGCTAAGTATAAAATGATAAATGTAATAACCACTATTACTATTATAATAAGAACAACAATAACTAACATTTAATGAATGTTTACTGTGTACTAGTCACTGTTATAAGTGCTTTACATGTATTTCAACTCTAAGAACTTTATGAGTTAATTCTATTAACTTGAGATCCAGAGCTGGCAGGCAAAGAAGACAGGATTCAAAGAATGTTATCTAAAGTCCTCATTGGTAAACAGTAAGACTAACTCAATCTATCAATAAGCTTCAAGATATTCTGCTTAAAAAGAATTAACCAATTTTCTTATCTAACAGTTTTATCTACTAAAGTGAAAGTGAAAGTGAATTTGCTCAATCCTGTCCCGCTCTTTGGGACCCCAACGACTGTAGCCCAACCAGGCTCCTCTGTCCCTGGGGATTTTCCAAGCAAGAATACTGGATGGGCTGCCATTTCCCTTTCCAAGGGATTTTCCCAACCCAAGGAATGAACCCGGGTCTGCAAAGCACCGGGTCCCACACTGCAGGCCATTTAAGCCACCAGGGAAATTCCTTATCTACTAGGATCACTTTTAAGTAAGTGATCTCTAATTATGAATGACTAGACTTCTTTCTAAACACATCACTTCTAAGCTCTAGATATCTATAAAAGATACAGAAAGGAAACAATTTTGATTCTGTGAGATAGAACATTTTAAACTCCTTTTTTAGTTATAAATACACAAAGTACAATATTTCATAGTTCTTCAGTTATTTTAAATACAAACAAAACTTCCCTATTTTCCATCTTTGCTTTACAAGCTTAGGTAATAACTCCAATATAAATCAATACATATACATATGTATATATGTACATATTTTTATATACATATTTTTAGTCAAATAATTCCTACATTCTAAAGTTTTCTGTTCATAGTCTTTAGTCCATTAACTGATATTTATTCAAAATTAAAACGTTTAAGAAGGAAAATCTAACTTTAAACATTTTTATTACTCTAATTAATAAAAGTAGTAACTATTTTGCCATCAACTAGGCTATATGTAATATTCTTTAAACTTTCATCTTATTTAGGTTCAAACATAAACTAAGAAAGGAAAACAATTTTAACATGTTGGTATTGTTTCTTGGGGTGAAGTGTTTAATAGAGTTAATTGCCACTAGGTGGCACCAAATACAATGGATAAAAATATAAAGCACCTACTTTTCATGCATTTCCTTTATGTGTTCTTCTTTTGCTAGGAGTTCAAATTTCAGAGACTTCAAGTTTGATGATTGTTTAGTGAGTTCATTAGTTGCATTCTAGATTAAAAATACATATAAATTTAAATATACCTTGCAATCTTGTTCTAAGGCAGCATAAATATAAATGCCATTCTCATGAAGAGTAATAAAAATGCAAAAATTATGGTTATAATTAAAATGAACATTTAAACACTTGAAAATGTTTCATTTTGAATGTTCTAATAGAAATATCCGGAGAAGGCAATGGCCACCCACTCCAGTACTCTTGCCTGGAAAATCCCATGGACGAAATATCAGGGCACACTAAAATTTTTATATAATATGTCAAAATCATAGAACACACTCATATAATAATTGCAAAGATATTGTAAAAATATATTTACAGGAAATATAGATTTTGCAAAATTTAAATGTGTATTACTAAGTATTTTTATGGTTTAATAAGATCACTTAAAACTAGTTCCGGATTTACTAATAATCAGACTAAATATAGTCACAATACTTAGCTGCACCTCCCACCAAGAGGATGGAATGGAGTCCATCTCCCAACCCTCTTAATCTGATCTGGCCTGTGATTTGCTTTGACAGAAAATATCTGGCATAAATGACATTGTGCAAATATCAGATTCAGGCTTTAAATTATTGTAGCTTGTACCTTTGCCCTCTTGTAGTGCTGCTCTGGGATCACCTACCAACAAATACAGAGGAAAGGCCATTTGGAAGAATACTGAAGTACCCCAGATGAAGCCAATAGACCAATCGTCAGCCTGTGAGTGGAGGCTCTCTTGGAACTTCCAGTCCAGGTAAATCCTTGGTATAGAAGAATGCAGGTGTGTGAGGGGACCCAGCAAACAGCCCAGAAGAATTACCTAGTGAACCCACTGGATCATAAATTGCCATTGTTTTATGCTGCTACACTTTAGGATAATTTGTTAGATAATAACAAATAACTGATAGAGAATCTCATGAATACTGAATACTTTCTTCCTTGAACCTATACTGTTGCTGTTCAGTTGCTAAGTCCTGTCCAACTCTCTTTGTGATTCCATGGACTGTGACTAGCCCACCCAGGCTTCTCTGTCCATGGGATTTCCCAGGCAAGAATACTGGGGTGCGTTGCCATTCTCTTCTCCAGGGGATCTTCCTGACCCAGGGATCAAACCTGTCTCCTGCATTGGCAGGTGGATTCTTTACCACTGAGCAACCTAGGAAGTATTTATATATAATTATTAGTTTTTCAAACCAGAAGAGCATTGTGGAATTTGTTGTTTGCACAGCTTAGGGGCCAGAGGTAGTAACTAGAGTGCCAGGGATCCCTAGCTTTCAATTTTGACTCAAGTTCCAGGAAAACACGTACCCTAAGATATTATTTAGTGGTTTGATATTTTGGATTTTTACCTATAAGATAGTGTTGACAGACATCTATTCATGTGTTAAATTTTAAAAGTATTAAATTAATATAAATATAATAAAAATAATAACCTAATCTTAAATTCTTTCTGGAATGACCATTCATTTAGAAATAATAATTCAAGATTACATTAACCAATGAAAGTGAAAGTGAAAGTCACTCAGTTGTGTCTGACTCTTTGTGATCCCATGGACTATACAGTCCATGGAATTCTCCAGGCCAAAATACTGGAGTGGGTAGATCATTCCCTTCTTCAAGGAATCTTCCCAACCCAGGGACTGAACCCAGGTCTCCCACATTGCAGGCAGATTATCTTTACCAGCTGAGCCACCAGGGAAGCTCCCACATTAAGCAATAGTGATACTTTAATATAATTATATTGTTATAAATAGTAACACTACATTAATTGGTATATTACTATGTCTAATTTATTACTACTGTATCATTATATAGTGATGCCTTTAAAATACATCATGATATAAATGGCTACTCAGCCTTGCTCTGAATGGTCCCAGGCTGCTGTTTTTCTAGTTTTGTATTTTGACCTTAGAATTTTTATATTTTCTTTATCTGTTAATCTGTTGATCATAATTTCATTCTTCTCTCAATATTTCTGCCTACAAACAATCATCCTGTCCCTTAGTATGCATACTCTAATTTGCTACCTTTGAGGTGTTTTCTGCTGAGAAGGTAAACAAATAAACTCGTTACAGCTGTATTTAAAATAAAAAACAATAGGTAGTAAATGAAGAGTGAAAATATCTTCAACAGATTAAACTAAGTAGATTTTAAGATAACTGATTCTTTTATGTTTTTTAATTTATGCTTGTTATTTTAGGTGGCTGAAAAATGCAATAATTCTGACTTCTGGATAATTGAGGGATTATAGAATTATAATAAATAAAACAATGCCAGCTTGACAGATACTTTTGTCAGACTCTAAATCTCACAGATATTTTAATCCTCAGAAATCCTTTTGAAGCGGGTACAAAGTTGTCCCTGCTCTAGACCTCTGGAAAAGCTAAGTAATTTCCTCAGTCAGGTCCCACAAGAAGTTACTGGATGAAAAATGATCGAAACCTAGGTCCCCTGACCCTTTTCCATTTCCTACAACATAATATTTATCTACAGCTACAAAATCTGGAGTAAAAGAAATATTTCAAAGATGCCATAATGGTAATAATCTATCTTGGTTAGAGAGTTTATCTGTTTACGTTTATTAAATTCTTTTTAAAATTTCTGAATAAAAGCATGGACTATGGAGACCATATGACTGAGTTCTAATCTCAGCTCTGCCTCTTTAGTAGCTTTGTTACCTTGAACAATTAACTTACTCAGTTTTCTTAACTATCAAATAGATATAATAATAGAACTTCTCTCATAGGCTTGAAACGAGTAATGAGTTAACATTTTTAAAAGACTTAGAACTAGACTGACAATAGATTATATACAAAGTAAAAGTAGTTTAAAAACTATTATTCTTCGTTATTACTGCAAAGCTGGAAGAGAACACAGTATATGTCAAAAGTATGCTTTCAACAATTAAGTGGTCAAAAAAATTACAAATATTAATTAGTGTACTATTCAATCCAGATTGCATAAAAAGCTACGAATTAAATAGAAATAACCAATGTATATATCATTCACTGGAAGGCAGTTTTATGTCACTACGTATCTTATTATCTATCTATATAAAGTTGAGTTCCTTGAGAAAATGTGTCCAATGTGCATAAAAATGAAGCTACAGAAAATGCACATGAGCCCTCTAATTTCTGAATGAACCATGTACATCTCAGAGGTATACCTAAGAATTTACATAGAAAAGTTTTAAATTCATTGGATAAAACAAAACAGATGGATGTAGATCTTTAAGAGATTAAAATCTAACCAGTTTTTTTTTTTTTTAAATAGGCATAAAAAACATTAAGTAGAAAATACTCCATTTCTTGGAAAATCATGTTAGCAATTTGATACCTGTTATGGGCTGAATTGTGTTCTGGCAAAATTCATATGCTAAAGTCCTAACCTTCCCCTACAGAGTACCTCAAAATGTACTTGATAGGGCTTTTAAGGAGGTAATTAGGTAAAATGAGGTCACATGGGAGGGCGTTTATCTAATATGACTGGTTTCCTTATAAGAGAAAAATTAAAACAGGCCACACAGCTTGAGAGATGACGATGTGAGGGCACACCAAGAAGGTGCCCATCCACAAGCCAAGGAAAGAGGCCTTAGAGGAAATCAAACCTGCCACCCCTTCAAGCTTAGATTTCCAGACTCCAGAACTACGGGGAAAAAAACTTATTATTCAAGCCAGCCACTCGATGGTATTTTGTTATGGCAATCCTAGCAAACCAACACAATATCAAAACATAAATTGTACTACCTAGATGACTAGGTACTTAAAAGTACCTAGCCCTCCAGAATATTTCCATATTAAAACATGAAATAAGACAAAAGTAAAGATTTATCCTTTTTGTCCCTATGTAGCCTTGTCAGTGTCTCAGGACTCCAGGTTAGATATGGACAATGTCACTTCAAACTTACATCAAGCATGATCTAAATTGCTTTAGGCATTCTTATGAGTCTCACCTTTAAGACATATTCTTTCAAAGTGAGGATGATTTATACATGGGTAAAAACTTACACCATGGGACACCATGCTCCAAGAAGCTTACAGATATCCATATAGGCCTATTACCAAAATTTGTTGCAAAATATTAAAAGTAAGCAAAATCAAATAAGTAAAATAAAAATCAACTTAAAATTACTGACAATTTTAAAAATTTATAAGTCAATTAGACATTACTGGATTTAACATTCTATTTTTATCTTGGTGAAAACAAAACTATTAGGCACATAAGACAAATATAGAAGAATTTCAGAACTGTGAATAAAAGTCTCTGTGGTAGATAAGATCAAAGATGACCTCAACGGATTTTATCCTCCATATAAAATCTAAACACTGAAATGTTCAATTTATACATTTTACTCCATTTTAATCGGTCAGAAACACATTTTAAGAGAAGATATACAGTCCCAAACTTGCACAATTATTTTTTTTTCATTTCTATTATGTAAGGTAGTTAAAACTTATAAAATGTAGTTATTAAAGCAAGTTCTGTACACAATAGCTCTCGGAAAAAATGATTTTTAATAAGCATCTAAATTAAATCAATTGTTTAATCTGATTATTAATAATAAAGCAAAATATTTTCAAGCAATAGTACAAGAACTTATTTTTAAACTTTAGACTAGTTTATCTTACTATTAATCCTTCATTTAAAGATGTAATTATTAGAACACATATAATATTTTGGATTGAAATCAAGAGTCTATCGGACAATTCTATACCCTAATACTCTCATAACAGTCATGGTTATTACTGTTATATTCTGTGCATTTTCAACCAGAATTTTCTTTCCAGTAACTCTCATTATAGCTATGGTCCCACATACATTTAGCTTCCAGTGAGCAATCCCACTGAAGAAAATAATTAATATGTGAGGAATAAATGAGCATGTTTTAAGAAGCATGAATGTAAACTTTCCAATTAAAACTCACAAATCTGATTGCTTACAAGATATTTCTCTTTAGCATAAGGCCAATCTTACTTTTTAGTTGCTGACAGTTTCACCTGAACTTAAGACATGAAGTGAAGTCGCTGAGTCATGTCTTGACTCTTTGCGACCATATGGACTGTAGCCTATCAGGCTCCTCTGTCCATGGGATTTTCCAGGCATAATTCTTTATAAACAAAAGGAACACTGCTTTTTATTCTCACTCTCCGGTTTAACTTGTTGAAATCTATTAAACCAACTCACCTTTGCTCTGTGCTTCCTCTCTTTTCCTCTAATTCCCCATCTCCAACAAAGAACCACCAAATTAAAATAGTAGCAAATATGTACAGGAAAGCAAATCTATTTATGTTGATACATTACATGTTTGAAAATAATTCTGTTCAGTGGCAGGCAGAGAGGAATTGAATAGTGGAATAAATGGCAATGGCCAGTTTCCATCATCTCCTAAGTTAGGATCTCATAGTGTCTTGTCATTTTTTTCAGAGAATAGTATTATGAATTACCAGATAAGAGTCTACCACGCTAAAATAGAAAGATGAGGTTAAGTGTAGTATTAATAATTTAAGGATTATTTATACCATAATTTACCTTTATTAGTAAAGTTAAATTAGAATTGACAGAAACATATCTTTAAGGATTCTTTAGTGATATCCTTAAAATATTCTTTAAGGATATCTTTAAACATATCTTTAAATAACTTAATACATGCTTTCATCTTTAATAAAATTTATAATCACCTTTAGTTTACACTGCAATTGCTTCATTTCCAAATCCATGCTCCTTGAAGGGCCAAGTGATGTAATCTGTATCCGTGGAACTGTTACCCGGGCAATTTCTTCAGTCAAACATGTGATTTCAGATGAAGATTCTACTGTCTTTAGTAAATCTTCTTTTTCTTTTCGAAGCTCAGCCAAATCCGAATTTAGCTTCTTTTTAAAGAAAATAAGTATAAATTTGTTATAAAAGCAATTACAGTTAACTATCATGTCAACAAGGTCTGTCTAGTCAAGGCTATGGTTTTTCCAGTAGTCATGTATGGATGTGAGAGTTGGGCTATAAAGAAAGCTGAGCACCAAAGAATTGATGCTTTTGAACCGTGGTGTTGGAGAAGACTCTTGAAAGTCCCTTGAAAGGAGATCCAACCAGTCCATCCTAAAGGAGATCAGTCCTGGGTGTTCACTGGAAGGACTGATGTTGAAGCTGAAACTCCAATTCTTTGGCCACCTGATGCGAAGAACTGACTCATTTGGAAAAACCCTGATGTTGGGAAAGATTGAAGGCAGGAGGATAAGGGGACGACAGAGGATAAGATGGTTAGATGGCATCACCGACTCAATGGACATGAATTTGGGTAAACTCTGGGAGTTGGTGATGGACAAGAAGGCCTGGCATGCTGCAGTTCATGGGGTCGCAAAGGGTCAGACACAACTTTGCAACTGAACAGAACTAGCAGCATCAATTTGTATAGGTAGGGAAATGCTAACCAAAAAAGTGACACTAATTATAAAAAATTATTTTACAGAAATTTTAATTTCCACTAGTTTTTGCTTAAGGTTGTAAGGCTTTTAAAGGTTAAGAGAAAATAGACTAGCTATACTCAGTATCTTTTGGTTAGCTGGTCTTTACTCATGATGTGCTATTTCTTTGCCTTCATATAAATGCGGGTATGCCAGAGATTCACATATTTGATAACCTTGTCTTCAGGGCTGATATCCTTAACTTGTAAAAGCCAAGCTGGAGCAGGACAGGATAACAGATGTTAGTTGTTTATTCCATTGGGTAAGTCTTACCACCCTATATAGCAGCCAAAATGCTTCTCATTTAGCAACATAAATGTTAAGTCCAATTAGTGGAAGAGGCTTATTAGAGATTTAGTTCAAATAAATAGCATACAAATGAATTCGCTCTGTTTTATGCACTTGATTGATAGTTGACAAGTCCTCTTTGTAATGCTGAGGTAGACTATATTGAATTCCTTATAGTTGAATTCTTAATAACATAAACATTTTACTAAATGACATACTGGTAATGCTTTTATGAAACAGTGTAAAAGAAACCATCTTAATGTTATCCCCTCTCATTTACCAATCTGTAGTCAGCAGAATGCCACCAAGCTGTAATGGCATAACAACCTAGAGATCCTTAAGAGGATAACTGCACTACTATTTTATTATTCCAAAGAAGCTTATAATATGGTAGTTTAACATAAGGAACAATTAGACAAAATTGCTTAAATCTCTCAGAGGGAGAAAAAAATCTTTCTTTGTTAAGAATTCTAATTAAAACAGTATAAGATCTGCTAACACACAGTCATATATATATGGGACATAAGTTATTTAAGCATTAACACTATGTTTAAACACAATCTCTAAAAGAATACCAATAAATCTATAATTTCATATGTATGTCTGTGTTCATGTGTATACTGTAAAATAAGAATATTTCAGATCATGAATTCAGAACTAGGGCTTGATATATTTGAGATTAAACTATGTTTTTGTGAAGTAAGAAGTATGTTCTGATGTTAAAAATCTGTTTCTTTGGCTCTATTTCAACCTATGATCTAAAAGGGTGTTTTTTTAGATTTTCAGGAAATATTCACTCCTTGATTGTCCCAAAGGTAACAACTGCTTAACATCTAAAAGCAAACTCATAATTTCCCTAAATCTTCCTGGTTATCATGTTCATTAATGCTCTGTGTCCAATCAATTGTCAGGTTCTATAAATGATATGATGTTTCTCATACTCATTTCCTTCTGCAACTTTCTTAAAAACGAAGACTTATTATCCCACTAAGACCATTCCAATAGCCCTACAGGCAACTTTTCTCTACGTTCAAACCATCTTTTATGCAACTTCCCAAAACAGCACTGACCTGTGATTCTCTTATTGAAAACTCTTCAGAGGTTCCTCAGCTCAAAAGACTAAAGCTGAGATATTTGTGGTTATTATAAAGCTCTGTCAGATTTACCTTCAATTTGTGTTTCAGTCAGACATCACTTGCAGTCAAACTTACCTACTCTTCCCCAAAGCTTTCAGCCACTTCTACTTCGATGACTCTACACATGGTATTTCCTCTGCTGAAATCTCTCATGTGTAAAGTATTTCCTCCTTTCTGAAGCCTTCTCTGCAGTTTTCTTCCTTTTTTTTCAACCAAGTAGCTTCATTTTCTTAGCTCCCATAGCATGTGCCTGTTCCTCAGCCATGAACCCGAGTAAAGCCTTGAGAGAGGACTATGCGTTTGTTCACCTATGTATCCACCCCCAACCCCAACATGGTATCTAAAAGCTATGCCTTCTATATACTAAGAAACAGAAGAAAGATTTCAAAAATTCAAGCCTACCTTTTTGTAACACAGATGGTACTATAAAGCCGCATATTGATTTCATCTTTTATTTATAATCTTTCTGTTTTTTGCTTCTGAACTTCTTATTTTGTATTGGGGTATAGCTGATAACAATGCTGTGACAGTTTCAGGTGAACGGCGAAGGGACTCAACCATACACATATGTGTATCCTTCTCCACCAAACCCCACTCCCAGCCAGGCTGCTACATGATATTGAGCAGAGTTCCATGTGCTATACAATACTATTATCTTATTACTATACAAATTAAAATACATTTTTATTAGCAATGTGATATTTGTTGTTTAGTCACTAAGTCGTGTCCAACTCTTTGCCACCCCATGGACTATATTATAGCCTGCCAGGCTCCTTTATCCATGGAATTCTCCAGGCAAGAATACTGGGTGCCAAGTTGCTCAATCATGTCTGAATCTGTTATGCCCTGAACTGTAGCCCACTAGGCTCCTCTGTCCATGAGATTCTCCAAGCAAGAATACTGGAGTGGGTTGCTATTTCCTTCTCCAGGGCATCTTTTCCATCCAGGGATAGAACCTGCGTCTCCTGCACTGGCAGGAGGATTCTTTACTGTTGAGCCATACTTTTACTTAAATAGTATGCAACAGAACAATTTATCAATCCTAAAGTTAGTGCTTTGCATCTAAATTAGAATTTTTGAGAGTTTCATTTGGTAATACATAACTCATGGCTACAATCCCAGGTGGAATTTCAAGAAACACTGAAGACTATATTTTGATGAATCAGTTTTCTTCCTAGTGGCTTCTCTTATTTGTTAAACTTGTATGCAATTAGATATATTCTTTCCACAGTGGCAAATCCTAACTTCATAAATATATCCTTTGTTGAGCAAAGACCAAGGCAATAAATGTATTTCTTTAAAAGATATATATATGTAGATTTTAACTTCAATTTAATGGTATAAAAATATAGTAAACAAAGAAACACTGCAATTATGGAGACAATAAAACAAATGACCTGTTATTAAAATATAAATCTTGCTTTCATTAAACTATTTTAAATCTACAATCTTTAGAACATATTTTCAATATTAATTATATATGCCTAGAAATGCTACACAGCACCTGTTGAAATAGAGGAAATACACAAATCATATATTCTATCAGCTTGGAATCCTCTGATTATCCGTTCGCATTTTGGACAAGTAATAATGACTATTCTCAGTTTAAGAATTCTGTTCCTTATTAGAGAAATTTTATAGAGTCGAGAAGCATAAAGAATAACTTTCTTTTATTTATACTTGGTTTGGAATGTGAGACTGTTGTGGTGACCTTGTTAGGAAGTGATTGTGCTGTAAAATCTACCAATAAATTAAAATGACCCTTAAAATCACTATTTTTCTCTTTTTATCAGAAGCATGACTCCTATTTCTATATTATTACCTTTCCACCTCTAATCAAGATTTTAAAATAATTAAGTCATATCACATTAAAATCATAAATAATACTAAAACCATGGAAGAGTTGTAATTTCTGGATTCAAATTTGGGATATACTGCTTACCCGTGACATTGGTGACACTTACTGAGTGACACTGAGCAAGCACTTGATTTTGTTTCCCTACTTAAAAACAGATGATGCTTGCTTACCTAGTAAAAGTAATTTTGAGGGCAGATTTTTTTTTTTTTAAAATCTATGACCAGTTCAGTTCAGTCGCTCAGTTGTGTCCGACTCTTTGCAACCTCATGGACTGCGGCAGTCAGGCCTCCCTGTCCATCACCAACTCCCAGAGTTTACTCAAACTCCAGTCCATTGAGTCAGTGATGCCATCCAACCATCTCATCCTCTGTTGTCCCCTCCTCCTCCCACCTGTAATCTTTCCTAGCATCAGGATCTTTTCTAATGAGTCAGTTCTTCACATCAGGTGCCAAAGTATTGGAGTTTCAGCTGCAGCATCAGTGCTTCCAATGAACACTCAGGACTGATCTCCTTTAGGATGGACTGGTTGGATCTCCTTGCAGTCCAAGGGACTCTCAAGAGTCTTCTCCAACACCACAGTTCAAAAGCATCAATTCTTTGGCGCTCAGCTTTCTTAATAGTCCAACTCTCACAGCCATACCTGACTACTGGAAAAACCATAGGTTTGACTAGATGGACCTTTGTTAGCAAAGTAATGTCTCTGCTTTTTAATATGCTGTCTGGGTTGGTCATAACTTTCCTTCCAAGGAATAAGCATCTTTTAATTTCATGGCTGCAATCACCATCTGCAGTGATTCTGGAACCCACCAAAAATAGTCTTTTACTGTTTCCACTGTTTCCCCACCTATTTATCATGATGTGATGGGACCGGATGCCATGATCTTAGATTTCTGAATGTTGAGCTTTAAGCCAACTTCTTCATTCTCCTCCTTCACTTTCATCAAGAGGCTCTTTAGTTCTTCTTTGCTTTCTGCTATAAGGGTGGTGTCATCTGCATATCTGAGGTTATTGATATTTCTCCTGGCAATCTTGATTCCAGCTTGTGCTTCCTCCAGCCCAGGATTTCTCATGATGTACTCTGCATATAAGTTAAATAAGCAGGGTGACAACATACAGCCTTGACGTACTCCTTTCCCGATTTGGAACCAGTCTGTTGTTCCATGTCCAGTTCTAACTGTTGCTTCTTGACCTGCATACAGATTTCTCAGGAGGAACGCCAGGTGGTCTGGTATTCCCATCCCTTGAAGATTTTCCAGTTTGTTGTGATCCACACATCCAAAGGCTTTGGCATAGTCAATAAAGCAGAAGTAGATGTTTTTCTGGAACTCTCTTGCTTTTTTGATGATCCAACAGATGTGCAATTTGATCTCTGGTTCCTCTGCCTTTTCTAAATCCAGCTTGAACATCTGGGAGTTAACAGTTCATGTACCGTGGACGCCTGGCTTGGAGAATTTTGAGCATTACTTTGCTAGTCTGTGAGATGAGTGCAGTTGTGAGGTAGTCTGAACATTCTTTGGCATTGCCTTTCTTTGGGATTGGAATGAAAACTGACCTTTTCCAGGCCTGTGGCCACTGCTCAGTTTTCCAAACTTGCTGGCATATTGAGTGCAGCACTTTCACAGCATCATCTTTTAGGATTTGAAATAGCTGAACTGGAATTCCATCACCTCCACTAGCTTTGTTCATAGTGATGCTTCCTAAGGCCCACTCGACTTTACATTCCAAGATGTCTGACTCTAGGTGAGTGATCACACCATCGTGATTATCTGGGTCATGAAGATCTTTTTTGAATAGTTCTTCTGTGTATTCTTGGCACCTCTTCTGAGAACCTTCTGCTTCTGTTAGGTCCATACCAATTCTGTCCTTTATTGAGCCCATCTTTGCATGAAATGTTCCCTTGGTATCTCTGATTTTCTTGAAGAGATCTCTAGTCTTTCCCATTCTATTGTTTTCCTCTATTTCTTTGCATTGATCACTGAGGAAGGCTTCCTTATCTATCCTGGCTATTCTCTGGAACTCTGCATTCAAATAGGTATATCTTTTCTTTTCTCCTTTGCCTTTCACTTCTTTTCTCAGCTATTTGTACAGCCTACTCAGACAGCCATTTTGCCTTCTTGCATTTCTTTTTCTTGGGGATGCTTTGATCACTGCCTCCTATACAATGTCATGAACCTCCATCCACAGTTCTATCAGATCTAATCCCTTGAATCTGTCTGCCACTTCCACTGTGTAATCGCAAGGGATTTGATTTAGGTCATACCTGAATGGTCTTGTGGTTTTCCCTACTTTCTTCAATTTAAGTCTGAATTTTGCAATAATGAGTTCATGGTCTGAGCCACAGTCAGCTCCTAGTCTTGTTTTTGCTCACTTGTTATATTTTACGTTTATATTTTTATTGTTAGCACTATTATCTTCTGGGAAACGCTATTGTACAGTCTAAGTGTCCTAAAAGCGGAGAACCTGAGTTAATAACAAGTTTGCTATATACATGTACACAGACACACATATACACGTATCAAATAATTCTATAATTCCTCTCATGGAAGAAACCTTTTTTTGTCTTAAGTAAATTAAAAGATGTTTACTCCTTGGAAGGAAAGTTATGACCCACCTAGACAGCATATTAAAAAGCAGAGACATTACTTTGCCAACAAAGGTCCGTCTAGTCAAAGCTATGGTTTTTCCAGTGGTCATGTATGGATGTGAGAGTTGGACCATAAAGAAACCTGAGCACCGAAGAACTGATGCTTTTGAACTGTGGTGTTGGGGAAGACTCTTGAGAGTCCCTTGGACTGCAAGGAGATCCAACCAGTCCATCCTAAAGGAGATCAGTCCTGAGTGTTCTTTGGAAGGACTGATGTTGAAGCTGAAACTCCAATTCTTTGGCCACCTGATACGAAGAACTGACTCATTTGAAAAGACCTGATGTTGGGAAAGACTGAAGGCAGGAGAAGGGGATGACAGAGGATAAGATGTTTGGATGGCATCACTGACTCAATGGAGATGAATTTGAGTAAACTCCAGGAGTTGGTGATGGGCAGGGAGGCCTGGCATGCTGCAGTCCATGGGGTCGCAAAGAGTTGGACACGACTGAGCGACTGAACTGAACTGAACTGAACTGAAGTGTTATTTTTTCCTAATTTAAGATTCCTTTCTAGGATACAAGCCAATTTAAAGCAGATGCATTATTCTGACTTTTTATTTCTCCAGCAGTGCAATTCCTCTATAATTTTTTAAAAGTTTATATCAATTTAAAAGTTGACATCAATGAGAATAATACTGAGATTTTTATTGATTTATGTGTAGTCAAGTATATTAACCAAAGGTTATAAAATAGAAGTTAATACTATAAAAGTTCAAAATGAAACACTAGTTATGTTATTTATTTAAATATAATACTGAAGATGCAGAACGCTTTAAAAACAAAAGCACTCTCTAAGCAACTGTAAGAAGAAACATGAATATATTAGAGAATTCATTATTCAGTAATGAGCACTGTGGTAGAGTCCTGACAGAATTCGTGGATGACCCCCAAATGGCCAACCCCTATTTTTGTGATTTGCACCTGTGAATATGAGAGACTGTCCCTTCCAGGATTACACTATTTGCATTATGTTACATGCAAAAGGTTTCTGTAGATGTAAATTATGGTCCCTAGTCACATGACTTTGAGTTAATCAAAAGCAAGATTATCCTGACTGGTCCTGAATAACCAGGTGAGCCCTTTAAAAAAAGGTCAGAGAGAATCTCCTGATGGCCTTGAAGAAGTAAGTCACCATGTTTTGAGAGGACTACAGATTGGCCCATAAGGTAAGGACCTAAGGAAGACGGCAGGTGATGAAAACGATCCTCAATCAAGAAAATAGGGACTTCAGTCCTACAACCAGAAGGAGCTAATATTTTCCAACAAACACAGAAGCTTGGAAGAAAACCCTGAACTCCAGAAAGAAAAGCAGCCTGGCTGACACAATGAATCAACCTTGTTGATACTCTGAGCAGATGATCAACTAACCTGTGCCAGATTCCTGACCATGGAAACTGAGTGTATGTTGTTTCTAAGCTGCTAAATCCATGGTAATTTGTTACATAGTATGGAAAATTAGTATGAATCCCATTTTGTTTTTAAATGCAGCCCTTTTCTTGAACGGATTCATTTTTCCCTTATTGCCACCCTGCCTTCCCTTAAGCAAGTATCCTGAATCTACATTGTATATTGATAGTTTATATAATACCCTCACTCTGTTTTTTTTTTCCTCATCTATAAATTTGTGTTTTGTGTTTTTTAATTGCTCCAAAAATTGTTCCAGCTTCTCAGACAGAAATATAAATTGCCTATTCTAGATCTGCATTTTGTAGCTTAACTGCCAAGCAAAAAGAGGCTTGTTTTCTTTTGCTGCTCTCAAACAGTAATCCCATGAACAGGGTAGATAAGGCTCCCTGGATATACTCTCCTTTATTCCTTACATGGGAGTTCATTCATGACTTTTATTTTGGGCCCCAACTTGCTATTTTCTGGAAGATTTTGCTAGATAATATCTAGATTCAGGACCTGATTAAATATCTATGATTCATTCTTTTTACACATGTTATGCAGTAGGCACTGTTATTAGCTCTGTGTTTTCTATAATAAATAAAAAAAGTTTTAATCCTTGCCTTTGGATAGTTGTCAGTCTATAACTGAGAAATATATCACAATAGACTACAGTAAGTAATACGGAGAAACAAATCGGGGAGCTAAGGGAACTGCTGCTGTCTTCAAATCCTGTCTGGTAAATGTGAGTTACAGCCAGTTTCCTTCCATGTATATCTCTTGATTTGTTTTGTCAAATGTTTCCTGGAAGATAGGTATAACATTAAAGGCCAAGGCTAGATCTACAACCATCCTGCTTTCCGACTTTTACTCTAGAGAAGGCATCTGCCTGACCACTGCTGAGTAAACTCTAGGCTGTTGATGAGATGGAGAGTCTCTTCTCCAACAGGGAGCCTCAGTAAACATTTTAAAGTTCAAGAATGAATTATCAGAAAAAATAAAACACGGCCCATGGAAAATATAGTATAGTTAGAGTAAAAAGAGAAAAAGGGTTTTAGAAAAAAATCAAATCAGAAAGAATCATTTCCCTAATCAGTCCCCAAAACAATATATTTTTAGATACTCTCTTATCTTGCTGTCTCCAAAGAATAAAATATTCAACATGATACTAGTTGTGTAAAGATAATGCATTTTGAGTATTTAACTAGTTGAGGAGCAGTAGAGTAAAGGAACAGGATATGGTACAGCTCTTCATTTCTCTTTTTAGGCTGATTCTGACTCCTTTTTTTTTTTTTTTTCTGGATAGTAAATAACAACCCTATAGCATTAAAAAAACATTATTCAGTTCTCCACATATATTTTTCACCACTGGATTAGAAACTTAAAATAATGAAGCATTTCAACATTTGAAAATAATTTTGGTTAGGGTAGTGGGATCTGAAAAGTAGACACATGGAAATGCTAGAAAACCCAACCCATTCACAAGGGTGAATGTCAGGGTCACAGGAGCAGGAATTCTGGGAAGCATGTGAAGGAAATAGTTGGTGGCAGAAGGATTCTTTCCAGTCCATGCTGGGACAAAGGTGAGACATCAAATGTTAGAAAAGGTCAATAAATAACCAGAGTGAGTGAGGGTTAGTTCCCCATTTATAATAATAGTGGAGTCTCTTTATTTTTTTTTTTCCTTCTTTCAAAACTCAAATGCCTTGATGGTCCAAGCAGGGTAAGCAATTATTAAATGGGAATGGTCTGTTTCCCATTACTTCACCAAAATCTTTAATCTTGAATTTTATATAGGACAGAATATTGAATGAAATTATTTCACATTGAATACATAGGTTCATTTATATATCACAATTAGATTTTTCTGGCTCACACTTAAGTACAGGCAGCAATTTTTAAATCCTATATTATGATCTTAAGAAATTATACCAAGGATTTCGTTACCAGAACTAAAGCAAAAAATACTGAAGAGAAAACTCTAGTTGCAAAACATCCATGTAAATTTTATGTGCCAGATTGTCTTAGAAAGTCACCACGATCTTATGATATTTCTCCCTCCTGTGGATAGTGTTAATATTCTTTCATTGGGAATATTTTTGTTTTGTAAATAATAAAACTGAAAGAAATAAAATTCTGCGTGTCATTCATGTATAAAACTAAAAGCACAGTCACTTAATTAAAACATTATATGAGTTACAAAGAACACTACATGAGTTTCTAGGTCACTAGCAAAATATTTTCCATACAAGTACTTATCTAGAAAGATAAATAGTTCAGATTAATAACTCTTTCAAGTTAGTAACAAGTGTTTTAACTTAAAACATGAATTTTCCTTTGTTATGATACTTAAGAACCTCAAGAAAAAGAATTAAACATTAAAAACTACCAACCAAAACAACAAAAACAAAAAACAAAGATCTCAGGCAGAGGTGGATTTATTTATGCAACAAAATTTTCTTATGAAAAATATACTTAGTTACAACATCATTCATTTACAAACTATTTTCTGACAAGTTTAATTATTAAAAGCCTACAGTATGTTTCACCAAATGTCAAGCAAATGAAGGTAATATAGAGGACTTTTTACCAATGCTTTTGCTAGTAGTCAGACTTCAGTAGCCTTTAGAGACCATTAAGTACCCTTTGGCTAATTGGCCAATGGTAGATTAATCCTCTCTTTATTCTAGCAGCACTATTTTAACAGCCTTTACACTCTGTTAGTGTAGCATCTGAATGACAAAATAATATTGTGCATGAATAATAAGCAGAAAAGTTAAATTAACATTTCATGTTTCACATGCCATACCTATGTGTCAGAAGAACTTTCTTTTTAAGTCACTGACATTCAACTTTTTTAAACAATCACATGTTGACATCTTATTGAGGTGAATCTTCCTAATTACTGCTAATTGCCTATCAAGAAAAGAATCTCTTTTCATGAAGTGCAGTTGTCTAGTACAGATGAACCCAGCTCCAGTGTGCACATTAAAGACAAAACATGACACTTATGGTGCTACTTTGTTATAAGGTCATACTAAATATGGTTTGCAATTAACAAAGCAGTTTTTTATAGTACTGAAAATGCCAATCTGTCTTGTGCTCAAATTAGATTCTATCAAAGAAATATGGATATCTGAATATGGACAAGAGATACGCTACTCTCAATAACATTTACAAGGAGTAAAATGAATTCAATGCCCTTATGCTTTATAATGTAAGTTCCAGATGATGTCCAATAATTATATTGTAAACACACCTGAATATTATTTCTCCAAATGGAAATCAACTATTTTCAAATCTATTTTCAACTATTTTCAAATCAAAACTATTATTTCAAATGTCAAATTGTTTAAATAGCTTACTAATGTTTAATTTTTAAAATAACTCCAATACTAAAAACATTTAACATGTATCTTTTAATCTGTATTAATAGTTTTGACATTCCAGGCATTTACAATAATTATTAACCTATGTGATACTAGCAATATAGTGTTTTCAAAATAATCTGAATAACAAAATTGATGGATTTTAACTGGACCGACGTTAAACCTCATCACTTACACTTCTGTTTTCGCAGCTACAGAAAAAGAATCAGCAAAAAAGCATTATATAGGAAACTCGAAAAATTAACTAATACAACTAACTTTTAAGTATTACTGGAAAAACAATCAATATTTGGTTTATTTATAGCAAGAATTGCTCAACTGTAGCTCTGCTATTATTTCAAATCACCTATTGTAGTTACGAAAACAAAAGTGCCCTTAAAACTTACATGTGCGTGTGTGCTCAGTTGTTCAGTCACGTCTGACTCTTTGTTACCCCAAGAACTGTAGCCCGCCAGGCTCGTCTGTCCATTCAATTTTCTAGGTAAGAATATTGGAGTGGGTTGCCATTTCTACTTCAAGGGATATTCCTGACCCAGGGATCAAAGCTGTGTCTCTGGTATTCCTGCACTGGCAGGTGGAATTCTTACCATTAGGGAGACAGATATTTGGAACCAAAATAATTCATGATTTTTACTAGCATAAAAATTTCTCAGTGGTCATATGGTAATGTTTTAAGTTCAGTTTCAGTCCTCCATATATCTGATCTACACATGGCATGCTTACTGATGATCATCAAGTTGCAATGCGTTCCCATTCTGATTTCCGTCCCCAATGGTAATGAGAGAAAATTGGCAGTACCATCTGATATGCCAAAAGAGAAACTGAACAATGTCTTTCTAAATCCCTCTTTTTAATTCCCCTTCTCTTGCTTTCTACTGCTTAAACTCAGGTAATTCAACACAGGAATGTCTATTCCTCACAGGTACTATAATATATACATATATCCTCTTAAATTCTATTTTTCCTCTACCCCTTTTATCAACACTTTTTTTCAGTTACTTAGGTTGTATAGGGGCTGGAGCAAAAGTTGGGGTTCAGTTCACCCAAACTGAACCACTAAAACAATGAAGAAAAAAGAAATAAACATGCCAAATCACCAAAAATAACAGTTGATGTTCCAGGGTGATATTAATAATTTATCTGTATTTACATAAAGAACAGTCATAAAATTTCAAGTGAAGTTACAAATAGTGATTGAGTTATCAGGAACAGAGGTGACCAATTTCTAGAATATCTGCAGAAGTCTCATGAAGTCTGCCTCATTTTCCCCAATTAAATATGGTTTTCCTAAGCAATAGATTTCAACACTTTTATTTGATTGCTTTTTCCATCCTAGTGGAATGATACTGCTTTTTAATGTACTGTGTTTTATTGCACAAAAAGGCCTTCGCGAACTGGTCTGAGAAAACTAATGCCCACATATATAGTATTGTTAGTAAATGGAAGTCATAGCCTACACAATTAAAAATTGCTTATAGTACTTAACTCTCATATAGACTTCAGAAGAAAAGTATTAGTATTTCTTCAAAAAATTTTTGACTTCTAAAATTTATAATAGACTGATATATTTCTGGAATTCATATTTTATAAGACATATTATAAGCCTCTAAAATGCATGTAAATAAATATTATGTTTATTTAAATTATACAGGACTCAATTCATATGAATCATGCATTATCACACTAATCTAAATGAAATATTACCAGCTTTCTGGGTAATAAACCCAAAGATCATCATTTCTAGCTCCACATTTATATATTTAAATGAGTAATATATTTCTTAAATATATACTAAATATGAACAAAATCTTGCTACTTAGAAAATGAAATTTTTTACTGATAGGGTCAATAGTTACCACATGTCTTTCCTGAGTTGTACTACATCTAAGCTCTGCAAACAAATTACTTGGATTAAAGCCAGTTGGGATAGTTAAAACACACTACAACTTATTACAAACTCAACAGCAGCAGTACTAAGTTTTCATTTGATTGTGATTACATTTATAAGTATGGCCTACTAAAATTCTCAAGGGAAACAAGTTAATAATGCTTTTCTCTATTTCCACTGCAAGCTTCACAAGATTCTAGAGAGTAAAAACAGGATATTTCTTTATAAGAACGGTTTTTGTCATCTCTGGATCTGGTACTATAAAAGATTATTGATATCACTTAAAATGGAATCTTTTCATTAAAAATTAATATATGTGGAAATATATATTAAAAAGGTAAAAAAAAAACCTTTCATGACATAGAGTATAAATTTCTTTAAAGGAGAAAAAAAGATTTACAAATCATGGACTTAGACTAAATTACATAGTATATTTCTTATTGGTTTTACTTAATAAACTTTAACACAAAAATTTCACATAGGAACTTCTCCCACCATACTTCACTTCATTTTTCTATTTAGAATTATCTTCTGTTCATCACATTCTTTCAAGTAGGAGAGCTTGACCTAACAGAGTAGTCACTCAATAATTTACCTGACTCAGTCAGTTGTGCTAAGTGAAACGTTATGATTTATATAGATCTTTAGGAAGAGGGTAGTCTGGAGTTCTTTTCATTTTTATTCATTAAGCTGGTTTCTCTGCTTTCCTTCTGAATCAGTGGTTCACAAAGAGTACATACTACTTAGATATATATTTTTCAAACTGGGCATTTTTGAGTGCCACAGTGATTGGCAATGAAATGGTGAGTCAGGAACATCAGATGGGCTGCAATGTGTATATTGGTTCTGCCCAACAAAACTGCTCTGTATCCTGTGTAACTTTCAAACTTCCCGTCAATTATTCATGTAGATGAAAAATATGCATATAATGAAATGAATTATATATCCTAACTAAAAATATACAATAAACAAAGTATTTTTTCCGGTACTCTCAGAAATTTATAAACTGTTTAAATCGAGGGAAGACTGAAACATGAGAAAGAAAAATCCCTTTCCTTCCTCTGGGTCTAGGCTCTAAGGATGTTACCACAGAGACAGTACCCATGGCCAGGGCCACATGGGGAATGCTGGTCTGAGAGGCAGACACGTGAGATAAAGAGAAACCTTAAAGACATCAGTATCTGGTTCCAGTTAAAGTTATTCTTCCCAAGTCCATCCTTTGATTTTGTAAGCTTCCCTGCCCCCCGCCCCCTGCCTCCCCCTCAATGTTAGTTTGAGTTCAGTTTCTATTACTTGCTATCAAGAGTCCTGCTTGTATAAAGCCTTCTTTAAAAAGTCCAACACCCTCTTCTCAGCTGTCCTGTTTTCTATTCCTCTATGGCATCTGACATTGTCAACCAATGCTTCTCTTTATCTAGTTGAAAATTTCCCCTTCCTTTCTGCTTGACTGTACTCTCCCACCTTTTCCTTCTCTGATTTCTCCTCTGCTCATACTCCCACAAACTTATTATCTTGCTACAAAGATCTGTTCCACTCCCAGTGTCTCTTTCTGGGATAATCACATCAATAGATTTCTTTTTTCATTTTTTATGAAGTATTTCAAATATTCAAAACAAATATCCCTTTATCAATCACTCAACAAAGGCAATGTATTTCCAACAGAATTGAAGGTCATGATCTTATTCATCTGTCTCACCAGAAATAAAAATTATCCTGAACATTTTTGGTGTTTATAATTCCCTGACATTTCTTTATATTTTTAAACAAATGTATTTCCAAAAGACATACAGTGATTTTAAGACATTCCTTTTTTACATTTTAACATCTCTGAATTTGGGTTCCATCTTCTCTTTCTGGATACATATAATTCCTGCTATAACTTAAATAATATTTCTTTTTAAAAATAGCATATTTTGTTGAATATTGGTAAATAGAAATTGCATCTTCTTAGCATATATTGACTTTATATCTAGCAACCATGGGGTCCCAAAGAGTTGGACACGACTGAGCGACTGAACTGAACTGAAATGAATCTAGATGAAATCTGCTATTAATTTGTCTTGAGATTCTATGCAGATAAGCATAGTATTTGGAACAAATAAAATTTTTTTTCTTCATTTCTAATAGTTTAAACTTCCATTTCTTTTTCTTAATGTGTTGTCTGTGCCCTCCAGCACAGTGTTTAAGATGAGCAGGCACAGTAGGCATAAATGTCTTCTTCCTGGTTTTAAAAAGAATTCTTATAAATTCCACCATTAAGTATGATGTTTGTTTCAAGATTTAGGGAGATAATTAACAGAGTAAGAAAGTTCTCAGTTATTCCTAGTTTATTAAGAGAATTTCACCATAAATAGGTATTTAATTGTATCAAAAGACTATCTGCATTTTTTTAATTGTGAAAAAATAATATAACATGAGATCTACTTTAACAAATTTGAGTATAGTACAGTTGAATTTTGCTTTTTTAAAAAATCTGTTTAAGCCACTCCTTGTCTTTTGATTTAGAAATAAATGTAAATTCAATTACATTTAAAGTTATTATTGATAAGAAAGTACTTACTATTTCCATTTTGTTTACTGTCTATCTTAACAGCTCTTTTTGTCCCTCTTTTTCTCTCTTATCTTCTTTTGTAATTTGTTAATTTTTATAATAATGAGCTTTGATTCTGTTTCATTTCCTTTCATGTATCTTCTATAGGTATTTTCTTTGTGGTTACCATGAGGCTTACATAAAATATCATATACAACAAACCATTTTAAGCTGATAACTTAAGTGAACATCAATTAAACTTGACTTCTAAATACATCTGTATTCTTTAACTTCTCCTTCCCAAACATTTTATGTTATTGATGTTACAGATTACATCTTTTTATATTGTCTGTCCAATAACATATTTTTAAGTCATGGTTCACATACGTTCGTCTTTTAAACTCTATGCCAGCACTAAAAGTGATTACACACTGTTAAAGTATCACAGTATTATATGCAGAATATAGTATCACAGTATTCTGTATTCATCTATATAGCCTATATATTCTCCTTTACCAAGTAAGTGAGCTTTATAATTTCATGTTTTAATATTGCTGTTCAGCATCTTTTCATTTCAAATTCAAGGACTCCTTTGAGCATTTCTTGTAAGTCAGATCTAGTGGTGATGAACTCCCATGGCTTTTGTCTGGGAAAGTCTTTATTTTTCCTTCATTTTTGAAGGGGTCTTTTACCAGATATAGTATTCCTTGATGGCAATTTTTTCTTTTGGCCATTATTTCCTTAAATAAGCTTTCTGCCTTGTTCTCTCTCTCTTCTCCTTCTGGAACTCCCATGGTATTGGTCCACTAGATATATCCAATAAGTCCCTCAGACTTTCTTTACTCTTTTTCATTTATTTTACTCCTGTCTTGGGTAATTTCAAATGACCTGTATTTTATTTCACTGAGTCTATGTTCCACTTATGAAGTCTGATGTTGAACCCTCCTAGTGAATTTTCAGTACGATTATTGTATTCTTCAGCTCCAACATTTCTTTCTTTCTTTCTTTTTTAATATGGGGAGGGAGATGGGATGTTCAGGTTCAGGATGAGAAACACATGTAAATCCATGGCTGATTCATGTCAATGTATGGCAAAAACCACTACAATATTGTAAAGTAATTAGCCTCCAACTAATAAAAATAATTGGGAAAAAAATTTTTTTTGAATAAACATTTTCTATCCCTTGTGGCTCAGCTGGTAAAGAATCCGCCTGCAATGTGGGAAACCTGGGTTCGATCCCTGGGTTGGGAAGATCCCCTGGAGAAAGGAAAGGCTACCCATTCCAGTACTCTGGCCTGGAGAATTCCATGGACTGTATAGTCCATGAGATCGCAAAGAGTCGGACAACAAAGACTGAGCAACTTTCACACATACACATCTCTTGCTGAAATTCTCATTTTGTTCATGAATGATTTTTTTGAGCTCATTGAACATCTTTATGATGGTTATTTTAAATTTTTGTCAGACAATTAATATACCTCTGTTTCTTTAGGGTCAATTTCTGAAGATTTATTTTGTTCCTTTGATTGGGCCATTTACTATCTCCTTGTGTTCCTTGTAAGTTTGTGTTGTTGTAACTAAACTTGAAGAACTACACATCTCTTCTGGTCTTTATGAACTGGCTTTGCATAAGGAAAGGTCTTCATCAATCAGTCCAGCTAGAGATTCTGGGATGTGACCTTTTCTGGGGATGTGACCTCTCCCAATGCATGTGTGTAGATTTCTAATATAAAGGATTTTTTTTCAGGAGCTGATAAATTCTTGCTCCCTCTGCTGTCTGTCTTCTGTACTGAGGTCCTTAGAAATAGCAGCATGCCACCTAGCTCTTTTTTGTTCTCAGCAGCACCCAGGGATATACCTAGAGTACGCCCAATTCTATCAGTGTCCCAAAATGGGCTAAATAGATACTCGTCCCTCAGGAAGCCACTAGAAAGCCAGAGCCCTGGACACACACTCCATTCTTCTCTCTGAGGGAGAAGCAACTGAGCTATATCACCTTCCGTCTGCTGTGACATGGCTCCTCTGGAACAGCAAGATGCCATCCAGTTTCTTTAGGTTCTTCAGTGACCCCCACGTATCTATACCATGGCAGGTCCCATCACTGCCTTCAGACAGCTGAGAAAGAAGCCAGTTCCTCAGATAGGCTTAAGATCCAGTATATTCTTTCCCTCCATGGGGAGAAGCTGGGAACGGGGAGTTTCTCCCAGATTACAAGGTGGTGTGCCAAAGTGTAGGACTATATCAAAACAGTGCCACAAATTTCACAAGCAACTTCAGTGCATCTGGCTATGCACTTGTCAGGGGTGCAGGTGCCTCTTGACTGGTTTCTGGATTTCTCATAAAAGGAACTGGTCTGAGTATTGTTGAAATGGTGTCTCTGTAGGAAAAGATCTGGTACTTCCTATTCTGCTATCTTGTTGATGTCACCCTAGATTCTGCAAATTTAACATATTTTCTTCCCTTCTTTGTTATAGTGGTAAATTACATGGATAAATTTTCTAATGAAACTTTAATTTCTAGGATTTCCTGGTTTATTCATGATTTTTAAAAATATATTCTTTGATTAAATTTACCAAGGGTTTGGAAATCAGTGCTATAACTATGTTTATATTAATTTCCATTTCTAACATTTTTTTATCTTGTATTGTCAAAGTTATGTTACCCTCATAAAATGAGGAGGCAGTTGCTTCTCCTTTTTCTGCTCTTTGGAAAACTGTGTGCCTGGTAGAACTTAGATAGGAAACTCAAATCTCAATCTCACCTAAGCATTCATAATGTAATATTACTTTTTTTATTAACAACTTTATTAAGGTATACTTTACATTCCATAAAATTCACTCATTCATTAAATGTATGGCTGAATGACTTTTAGTATGTATGGACTTGTGCAACTGTCACCACAGAGTAATTTTAGAACATTTCCATCATCCATACCAGGAAGAAACCTCATGCCCATTCGCAGACACTTCCTTCCCATCCAAGGCCTATACAATCACTCATCTAAATTCTATCTCTATAGATGTTGCCTTTTCTGGACATCTCATAAATGAAACATTACTGTATGTGGTCTTTGTAACTATTTCTCCTATTTAACCTGTTTTCGAAGTCCATCTCATGTTGCAGCACATGTTATTACTTCATTCCTTTCCATTGCTGGGTGATAATCCACTGGATTGTTGCTATTGTTCACTTGTTCAGCTGTAACCGATTCTTTTAGACCCCATGGACTGCAGCATGCTAGGCTTCCCTGTCCTTCAACCTCTCCGGAATTTGCTCAAATTCATGCCCATTGAGTCAGTGATACTATCTAAACATCTCATCCTCTGTTGCCCTCTTCTTCTTTTACCTTTAATTTTCCCCAGCATCAGGGTCTTAACCAATGAGTCAGCTCTTTGCATCAGGTGGCTAAAGTATTGGAGCTTCAGTATCAGTCCTCCCAATGACTATTCAGGGTTGATTTCCTTTAAGATTGACTGGTTTGATCTTTATGAAGTCCAAGGGACTCTCAAGAATCTTCTTTACAGGTATTTAAAGGTATTATATTTCCATCTGAGTACCAATTGGCCCATATTCTATGTTACACTATGTATTACTTCATTATCATTTAATCTGGAGTATTTTCTCAATATTCATTTTACTTTTTTCTTTGTCCCTTAATTATTCAGAAATGTCTCCATAAGTTTGCATCAGAATTTTTAAACTTGACTTTTTAAATTGATTTTATCTTATGTTAGACAACATTTTTAATATGGTATCAAGTTTATGAAAATTGTGGAGAGCTGTGTTGTGGCCTAGTTACATGATCATTTTTTATAAAGGCTTTTTATTGCTTTGTTCAAATAGTGTATATCCTTAATGACTTTTTGTCAGCTTTTCCTTAAAAGTGCTGAATTATCAATTTTTACATTACTTATTTTGAAGTAAGTTGTATTTTCATAAGCTTTCTGATCCTCCTAATAGGAAAACTCATTGAAATAACTAAAATACATGCACAGTTATTTATATTCTTCAATAATTCTCCTTTTCTCATTTCTCAGTTCTTCACATGGACTCATCCCAATCAGCAGAATTTGACACAAGTGGTTGTACATGTCTCGAAATACTTTTATCACTTGGCTTCTTGGATCCATCTTTCTCTTGGTTTTCTTTCTATTTAACTTGTCTCTCTGCTCTTGGATTTTCCTCATCTACCCAAACTCTAAGGGTTGGAAGGCTCAGGGCACCTCTTCTCTTCTTTAATCTACCTTCATTCCCTAGGTGATCCCATTCAGTCTCATGTTTTTAAATATAATCTAAATACTCCTAACCCTAAAATTCATACCTCTAGCCCAGGCCTCCCCTCTAAATTTTACACTCAGTTATCCTACTGCTTACTTGCTGTTTTCATCTCAGTGACAAATTACACTTGGTTACAATGGTAAGCTGTCAATGACTTTTAGCCCCTAGGGTTTTACATTTATTTTTTGACAAATTCTGGTGTGCATTTATAAGAATAATTGTTATATTTTATCCAATTTTGTTGGTATGCTTTCACATAGGTTATAAAACTCCCCAGGTGAGGATAGCATGCAGCTAGGGTTGAAAACCACAGATATATCAGATTACTCACTACTCTCAACAAAGTACTTTTTCATTTTAATGCTTTTCCAAGCTTTCCTTCTTCTAATGATTTTGTTCCACACACACGAAACTTTAAAATCAAACCAAACCTTATGTCTAAGCCCAAATGCCACCTCTTTCAAAAGCCTTACTAAATAATGACCTCAATGAAACACCAGTTTGTCTCTGTCCACTACATGTCCATGGTATATCTTATGTATAAGCTATATATATAACAGTTCCCTTGTATAGTAGTTCACATGTCTAATTTCCCTACTGTATCTTGTACAGGGACAAGAACCATGTTTAATTTCTTACTGAATATCACATTATTGGAGAGTCTTACACGTAGTAGGAGCATTAAGCTAAACTGAATTATAACAAATACAAACACACATATCTATCCATGTGCAAGCCAATATATTAGGCATTTAAAACCAAACTCTAAAATACATGGATATTTAAAAATCATAATAATCTCACAGTGAGAAAAATGTTATATTTTGTCACATCCAGGTATGGTGATATTTTAAAGAGAGACACTTACCTAAAAGTATATTGATGCAAAGTGAAAAAACTACTAGGAATATAAGTAAGACTGTGTAATATATTATAACACTGATTCATTATTAACAAAGAATAAATTCACAACTGATGTTTTCAGGTCACATTTTCTTAATATTGTCTGTTGTAAGATCACAAGTGAATCTGAAAATGGTATAAGAAGTATGATTTTACAGTACATTGTGTTCTGAGTGATAATAATAGTTCCTAACAAAGTCTAATATAAGGCACGGACATTCTGTTAACAAATATCACTTGGTTCATCTAGAAGATAGGACGTAGGAATAAGACAGTCACGTCCAATTCCACATGGATTCTCAGCTCAGATCCTGGTTTTTGCACAGTTCACCTTGCGAACATGATCCGAGTGACATTTCACAAATTCCTGGATAAATGTTGCTACACTCTGCTAGGAGAGAGACAGGCTATGTCATGCACAGATCAATAATAGCACTGTGTTTCATCAGCCTCAAAATCAAAAGTGCTTCATCTGGCAAAAGCCATGGCCCTAGAGAATCTGACATATATAAACTGAATACCCTACAAGGAATGTTTACTACACAAGCTATTGGGGTAAGATAAAAGAAAACTCTAGAGATTAACAATGAAGTACAATAAGAGAGTACTAGCTTTCTACTTCGTTATTACTATAGGCGTGAACACAGATCACAAAAATGGAAATGAGGCTATTTAAAATTCTACAATTCCTGACAGGAAAAAAAAGTGGGCCCAGTACAATAAACACCTTCAATCTTTCAAATAAAGGTTATGTAAAAAAAAAAATAAACCAAAGACAAATATAAGTTTACGATACAATAGTAATTGTATGAATCTACACAGATGAAAATGTTTTGTGGAGGTTGACAAAATACAAAATTACAGGGTTTGCTTAAAGACTCTTCCTACTTAGTAGTTATTATGCTCAATGTTTATGTGCTAAATTAACCTAAAAACCCAATATATTTATTGAATAGGTTATGCTCTGTTGCTTTTAATGGCAGATTCTGACATTTGGCAAAAGTTCTATATGCGGTTTGATTAAACTAATTTAAGATTAATTGGTTAATGTAACTGGACAAGAGACAAAGCAAACTTGAAAACTCAAATCCTAAAATGACTTTACTTTGTTTAAGATGGGTGTTACCAAAAAAGTTTCTGAGGACAAAATCTGCTGTTGCGGAATTTAGTTGTATCTCATTCAGAGGGCAGGGGAATCAATAATTCATCTAGGATCAGAGAAGATAACAGCAGTGTATACTTTTGACATATATATTGAAAGTGCATATTTATGACATGCCTGTTGAAAGTGCAGACTTATGACGTGTATGTTGAAAGTGCAGACTTGTAAGTGAATGCTGAAAGTACATACTTATGACACTTTTTTTTGAGTTGCGGGTTTACTTAGGTGCGCTCCAATTGGGGAGTTAAGGCAGAGGCAGATCAAAGCCTCTTGGACAGCAATGGTCTAGGGTAAAAGTCTTGTTTTTCAGGCCATATTTTGTAAAGCATCTCTTCTCTAATTTTCAGAAATACTGTCATACCTCCTTCTATGAACTCAAAACTCAGTGGGTTAGTTAGTAGTATTGTTAATAAAGATAAATAACCTTTTTTGGGAAACTAAAAGGAGTTTCTTCTTCCTTTAGAAAACATATAGAGCCAATGTACAAATCAGGATTCAGAAAATGAAATGCCTATAGTTACTCAAAGTGTGTGAAAGTCACTCAGTTGTGTCTGACTCTTTGCAACCCCGTGGACTATATGGTCCATGTAATTCTCCAGGGATTTTCCCATCCCAGGGATCGAACCCAGGTCTCCCACATTGCAGGTGGATTCTTTACCAGTGGAACCACAAAGGAAGCCCAAGAATACTGAAGTGGGTAGCCTGTCCATTCTCCAGCAGGTGTTCCTGACCTAGGAATCAGTCGAACTGGTGTCTCCTGCATTGCAGGCAGATTCTTTACCAACTGAGCTATCTGGGAAGGCCCATATAGTTACTCAAAAGGCAACATAAATAAGTAAAGTGGACCTAGCAGGACTTGTGAAAAACAGAAAATGGTTTACCTCATTCTCCTTAGAAGCACCATGCCACTAACATTATTAACTCTCATACCAAAACCATACCTTCCAACACTTTCATGACACTAAATCATTTACTAATTGGTTTTGTCACCTTTTAAGTAAGCTCCTTCAATGTCATCAATGCCTTCTCTTCCTCAGTGTGAATAAACACTCAGTCTTGACTGATGTGTAGCTATTCATCCATTTCTAACTCTCAAACTGATTCTCTAGCTCTTAATCACAAAAGCCTATAGGATACTTTCATTTATATGACAAATTATTACCTCAAACTTCACTGATTACAACAGATTCTTCTTTTACTTCGTGTTAAACTTAGAAAAGGAAAAAGGCTTTGGAAAATGCTGTATGAGGGAACTGGTCCGTGACCCAGTCTTTGGAGTGACTTCCTGGATGTAGAATGATGTAAAGAAAAGAGGAAGATTCTTGAAGTGGAAAGCAATCTTTAAATCTTGGTTAAAAATATGCATTATCATCCCAGTGTCTTGGTAATAACTACTCAATAAGGCAACCTTTATCCTTTTACTGAGAATGTACTATGCCCTCAATTATTCAAAATGCTGTGAAAGTTATCCAAAAAAGTATATGTGTTTTCTGCCCTTGATGATTTAACTAGCTATTAGATGCAATAGAACTAACAAATGTTAGACTTTAAAACTATTAAGTGCAGAATTGTATAAAAATTCAGTTTAGAAAAATAGAAAGATTATGAATTTAGGATCAAGAGATAGATGTAGGTCATAACTTACAACTATGAACTTTAGGCTGATCTTAAGCAATCTGTTTCAATTCTTTAAGCCTTAATTGCATTATATATAAAATGATAATATCTTGCTTACAAGGTTGAAAAAAAGAGTCCATTAAAAAATAATAAAATGTCCAGAAAGTAGGCCTAACAGTCACTGAATAAACACTAGCTGGTATGTGTTGGGGAAGGCAGCACAGCATAAGGCCTAAGAGCACTGCTTCTGGAGTCAGGCTGCCTGGGCTCGAGCCCCAGCTCTGCCACTTGTGAGCTTTATTGCCTTGGGCATGCTCTTCCCTCTGCCTCACTTTCCCTATCTGTACAATAAAATCAGACATAGTATCTATCTCATTAAGGCATCGTTTATGTTAATGAGTTAATACAAACAAAGTACGCGCAAGAGTACTTAGTATATTAGTGCACAAACCTGTACTTCCTTACTGAAAACATATAAAATAAGATTTGAAAGAACAGATGCATTCAGCATAGACTGTGAGTGTTTTATAGGACAGGGGATACTCTCGGGGGCCTGTGTCAGGAAACAGAGGACTAAAACAATAGCATATCATGTAAAATCTTGAAGAGTTTCCTGACTTGGTATTCAAATGGAAATCAATTGCAGGTTCCTGAAGATACATGATGAAATCCACATTCTAGCAAAATTATTCTGGCAGTAATACATGGAAAGAAATAAAGAGGAGACTAGAGAAGCCAGCCAGGAGAATATATCAGTACTCAAGGAAAAATAAATAACTGGTGCCACTAGAAATGGAAATTAAACAGGAATGAACAATAGAATTTGGTTGTTGATTTAGGGGTCAAAAAAATAAACAGTCTAAGATGGTTCTGTGGAAATATTTTGGGAGAGAATAGTTTAGGAAGATTTGTTCTTTATTATTATTCTTTTTTTTTGGCACACAGTGAGTTAGTGGTGACAGAAAACCAAAAGAAGATGTCTTCTATAGTGAAACAGAACACATAAAAGGACATGTAGTTTTAAGCATCACCTACAAAGGAATAACAGGATTGGCTGAGATAGGAAATTCTGCTAATGTTAGTGATATTAACTACTAAGAGTTAACAGTTGAAAAGAGAAGTGTATTATAAAAAATCTTAAGGCAATTATAGTAATACAGACTAGACTAGGAATGACTCTTGGAAACAGTCATTGGAGAAATTTAAAGCAGACATATAAAACTGGTATCTTGATGAGAGGAGAAAATTTCTTTTACATTATGTATGTTTAAGTGCTACAGAATGAGACTATAGACTAATGATTAAATAAGTACTGATACAGATAATTTCAAATGTTTTTCAGACAGATGGTCAATTTAAATACAATATATTAAATTTTCTGTGTGTTTACACTGTTTGGCTGTGGAAATCACAGAAGCCATAGGCTGAAGTTGAAAATTTTTGTCAAATATTAAACTTCTATTCCAATGCAACTAATAAAAATATTAAAATTCTACTTCTTAAATGTAAGTATATGTGAGTTCAAAACTTTGAGATCACATTATTATATCTTAAATTTAATTCTACTGTACTTTAAAGGGGCAAAATGTAAAATCAATAGTTTAAAATTTCCTAAAAATCTGTGCAGGATAATTAGAGTACTCTGTAGTAAAAATATAAAGTCCAAGTCTCTGTGGTCATGAGTCTTGGATAAGTCACATATAGTTTCTGTTTCTTTCTATATAAAAATAGAGTAATAATTCCTATCTGAATTAAATCAAAGAGATTTTGGGTATATCAAATTTTAAAACTATATTAAAATGCTCTAAAAATTCTAAATGCCTTAAAATGTTATATTTTAAGTGCCTCATATTTAAGTGATATGAAATATAAATATATACTAATATATACAAAATGAAAGAGGGGATATAACCACAGAGACTTGGACTTTAAATTAATAAAAGAATAATACAAAGAAATCTATGCCCACAAATTTGATAATCTAGAAGAAATGGACCAATTCCTTGAGAGACATAACTTGCCAAAACTCACAAGAAGACATAGACAATCTGAATGTGTGTGTATGTGTGCTCAGTTGTATCTGATTCTTTGTAATCCCATGGACTATAGTCTGCCAGGCTCCTCTGTCTATGGAATTTTCCAGGCAGGAATACTGGAGTGGGTTGTCATTTCCTACCCCAGGGGATCTTTCCAACCCACAAATTGAACCCACATCTCTTGTGTCTCCTGCACTGGCAGGCAGATTCTTTGCCAGTGTGCCTCCTGGGAATCCCAGAAAATCTGAATAGGCCTATGTTTATTTAAAAAATAGGATAAACAATTAATAACCTCTAAAATAAAAAGCATCAAGTCCAGATAGGTTCACTAGTTAATTTTTACTAAACTTGTAAAGAAGAAATAATGCAATTCTCTACAATCTCTTTCAGAGGACAGAAGCAGAGGAAATACTTCCTAATTCTGTGATCCAGAATTACAGACCAATATCTCTCATGAACTTAGATGTAAAAATCCTACATAAAATAATAGAAAATTAAATTCAACAATGTACAAAAATAATTGTATACCACGACCAAGTGGGATTTAACTTGATTAAGACTATAGTCAGCCCTACATATCCACAGCTTCCACATCCATGAATTCAACCAACAGAAGATAAAAATTATTTTTAAACAAATCTGGAAAATTCCAAAAAGCAAAATTTGAATTTGCCATATAATGGTAACTATTTGTATAGCACTTACATTGTATTAATAAGCATTTATATTTTATTAGGCATTATAAGTAATCTAGGGGTGATTTAAAGTATAATGAAGGATATATGTAAGTTATATTCAAATACTATGCCATTCAATATAAGCTACCTGAACATCTGTGCGTTTTGGTATCCACAGGGGGTTCTACAACCAATTCCCCATGAGTATCAAGCGTTGACTATCTACAAAAACCCTCAGGTGACATCACACTTAATGGTAAGAAATTTGAGCTTTCTCACAAAGATAAAAAACAAGGCAAGACGTCTCCTCTCACAAAGGCTTCTCATCATATTGCAAGTCCTAGCTAAGTCAAGAAGATACAAAAAAGAACTAAAATATATAAAAATTGGGAAGGAAGAAATAAAACCATCTTTGTTCATAGATGATATAATTGTCTATGTAGAAAACCTGAAAGAATAGACAAAAACCTCCTGAATCAAATAAGTGATTACAGTATGGCTGTAAGTATATAGGGTTAACGTACAAAGGTCAATCCCCTTCTTATATACCAGTAATGAACAAGTGGAATTTGAAACTGAAAGCAAAACATCATTTATATTAGCATTCCTAAAAAGTTTGACATGAAAAAAAAGTTTAACTCTGATAAAAGAAATCAAAGTTCTAAATAAACAGAGAGATTCCATGTTCATGGAAAAGAAGTTGCAATATTGTCAAGATATCAATTCTTTGCCACTGGGTCTATAAATTCATTGCAATCCCAATAAAAATCCAAGCAAGTTATTTTGTATATCCTGACAAACTGATTCTAACATTTATATGAAGAGATAAAAGACCCAGATTAACCAACACAATATTGAAGGAGAAGAACAAAGTTGGAAGACTTAAACTATCTGACTTCAAGACTTATTGTAAAGCTACAGTAATCAAGACAGTATTGGTATTGGCAAAAGAAAGGACAAATAGGTCAATGGCACAGAAGAGAGAGACCAGAAATAGACCATGTAAATACAATCAACTGATCTTTGACAAAGAAGCAAAGTCAAAACAACGGAGATAAGATAAGACTTTCCAAGAAATTGTGCTAAAACAATCAGATGTATACAGGCAATAAAAGAATCTAGACACATTCCTTACATGTTCTTCACAAAAATTAATTTAAAATGGATCACAGAGCTAAGGGTAAAGACAAACAAAAACCTGCTAGAAGAAAACACAGGAAAACCTCTAAATGACCTTGGGTGTGGTGACCACATTAAGATACAACATCAAAGGCATAATCCAGGAAAAAACAATGATAAGCCAGACTTCATTATGATTAAAAGCTTCTACTCTGTGAAAGACAAAGTTGTGAGATTGAGTAGACCCATTTGGACACAGAATGGAAGAAAATATTTGTAAAAGACACATCTGATAGAGGACTGTTATACAAAATATACAATGAGTATTTAAAAGTCATCAGTGGGCTTCCTTGGTGGCTCAGTGGCAAAAGAATCTGTGCCTATCATTGCAGGAGACACAGGTTCGACCTCTGGTTCAGGAAGATCCCATGTGCCATGGAGTAACTAAGCCACAAGTATTGAGCTTGTGCTCTAGAGCCCAGGAACTGCAACTACTGAAACCTGTGCTCTGTAACAAGAGAAGCCACCATAATGATAAGCCCACACACCCCAACTAGAAAGTAACCCCCAATCCCCTGAACTAGAGAAAAGCCCATGCAGCAACGAAGACCCAGCACAGTCAAATTTAAAAAATTTTAAATGTTAAAAAACAGTAAAATTTAAAAAAACAACTCAGCAGCAAGAAAACCACCCAGTTAAAGAATAGGCAGCACCACAATATTGTAAAGTAATTAGTCTCCAATTAAAAATTTTTTAAAAAAGCATCTTAAAGAAAAAAAGATCTTAACATATACCTTATCAAAGAAGATAACCACCTAAGAAATAAGCATATAGAAAGATGTTCCACATCATAGGTAATCAGAAATGCAAATTAAAATAACAATGAAATTCCACCACACATATATGTGCTGTGCTGTCCTTAGTCGCTCAGTCATGTCCAACCTTTTGCACACCCATGGACTGTAGCCCACCAGGCTCCTCTGTCCAGGGGGATTCTCCAGGCAAGAATATGGGAGTACATTGCCATGTCCTCCTCCAGGGGATCTTCCCAACCCAGGGATCAAACCCAGGTCTCCCACAATGCAGGTGGATTCTTTACCAGCTGAGCTACCAGGAAAGCCCTACATGTATACGAGAATGGCCCAAACCTGGAAAAACAACAACACATAATGCAGGCCAGAATATAAAGTAACAGGAACTCACATTTATTATTGTTAGGAATGCAAAATGTTTCAGTCACTTTGGAGGTCTGTTTGGTGGTTTCTTACAAAACCAAACATCCTCTTAACATATAACCCAGCAATTGTGCACCTTGGTATTTATCCAAGGAAAATATACATCTACACAAAAACTGGCACGTGGATGGTTATGGCAGCTTTATTCGAAACTGCCAAAAGACGGAGCAATCAAGATGTCTTTCAATAAGTGAATGATAAATAATCTATGGATTATTAATAATGGAATAATATTCCACTTCAGACAATAGAATATTATTCAGTGCTGGAAATAACGACTTACTGGGCCATGAAAAGAAAGAAGAAAGTGCATGTTACTAAGATTTAAGTGCATATTACTGAAATTTAAGTGCAAATTACTAAATTTAAGTGCATATTACTAAGAAAAAGAAATCAATGTGAAAATTCTCCATACTATATAATTTCACATATATAACATTCTGCAAAAGGGGAAACTATGGAAACAGTAAAAATATTAGTGGTTACCAGGGGTTGGTGGTGGGGAGGGGTAAATGGATAGTGCTCAGAGGATTTAAAGTCAGTGAAATGGGCACATGAATGGATACATATAATTTTACACATTTGGAGAAGGCAATGGCAACCCACTCCAGTACTCTTGCCTGGAAAATCCCATGGATGGAGGAGCCAGGTAGGCTGCAGTCCATGGGGTCGCTGAGTCAGACACTACTGCACGACTTCACTTTCACTTTTCCTTCCATGCACTGGAGAGGGAAATGGCAACCCACTCCAGTGTTCTTGCCTGGAGAATCCCAGGGACGGGGGAGCCTGGTGGGCTGCCGTCTATGGGGTCGCACAGAGTTGGACACGACTGAAGCGACTCAGCAGCAGCAGCAGCAGCATTACACATTTACCCAAAGGATGTGCAATACCAAGAGTAGAACTGTAAACGATAAGCTTTGGATGATTATGATACGTCACTGAAGGCTCATCAGTTTTAACAAATGTACCTCTCGGGTGGGGATATTGGTAATGGGAGAGGGTATGCATATATAGAGGCAGGAGGTAAAGGAGAAAGATTTGTACCTTCCTCTCACTTTTGCTCTAAACCTAAAAGCGCTCCAAAAAATAGTCTTAATTAAAAAAAAAATTACAACTTCACTGCTCACAAGTTCTACTTATTATAAAACATTGGAATGCACTACAGCAAAGTTTTTGACACACTATTACAAGGACTGCATTTCTAACTGCTTCCAGTAGCATGTTCCTCATTTCCATCTAAGATGTCTTCAGAATATCCTTAAGGAAGAAAAAAAATAGAGTTTACAGGATACAAAATTTCACAAAAATTCACAATTTACACATAAAAAAATAGGAAGGTACAGATCTTTCACAAAAATTTGCAAATGATTACAAAAAAATCATATATTAATGATTTAATACCTAATAAAAACATTCATAATACTCTCTAAAAGGTGGATTTATATGTAAAGCTGTATTTTCTTTTGTAATATTAATTCTAATACTTTCCTTCTGTCACTGAATCAACATTGTTTAAATCTATATGATATCATACATGTGACTATAGAGGTGGCTCCACAGATACAATATACTTAAGTAATACTGCTTGGGCAAAAGAGGATGACATTTACATCTTGTTATTCTTAAGGTTTGGAATTCATTTTTAACATGTTCAGATGTATTATGAGTAAAGGTTCGTAAATCAAAGAACTGTGCCTTCAAACCGGAAAAGCTAATCAATAGTGTTAGTGTTAACATATTTCTATTTCTTGATATTCATTTTTGCAGTAGAACAGTGAATATGTTAGGAAAACAAAACCACATTGTTTTAATTAGAAACTAATTTTAAGAAAATTTACCTTATACACATTTTACTTTGCTGAGTGTAGTAATAATTGAACCTAAATGCTTCACATAAAAGTAGGTTCTTCACACACCTAAAATGTTATCTAGTTCTTATATTACCTAATTAATTTTTATATTGAAAACTTTATTAATTTGAATAGAGAACAATTTTGGTTATTCTGTCAACAATGAATATATTATCAGCAACATTTGTGCAGATACTATGCCTGTTTATTTTCCTATTTAAAACCAACATTTTAAAAAGTTTTATTGAAGTAAAATTCACATACCACACTTATTCACCTATTTAAAGTACACTTCAATGTTTTTTCCTATATTCACAGGTACGTTCTACCATCACCACAGTCAACTTGAGAGCATTTTTATCACTTTAAAAAGAAACCTCTACACTTTAGCAGCCACTCCCATATTCTTCTTTCACCCAGCCATCAGCATCCACTAATTTTTCTGTCTGTATAGATTTGCCTATTCTGAATATTCTAGATAAATGGAATCGTTACGATATGTAGCTCTTTTGCGACTTAGTACTTTTGGGAGATACAATGTTCTTAAGATTCATTCACATTGTATTGTGTATCAATATTTCACTAATTTTTTATGGTTTAATAATATTCCCTTGTATATCACGACCTGTTTATCTACTCACTAGTGGGCATTTCCATTGTTTCCACCTTTTGCCTATTATTACTAATGCTGTTATAAACAATACTGCCTTAACATTTACTATCTTCTTATACAGTGTCTTATGGTAAGATACAGATGGGAGACTGGGCTCCCTCATTTCCTTTCCTTTCCTTTGCATTCATAGAGCACATAGCTCTATGAATGCAAGTGTTCTCTAGATGCCCAAGAATATATCAGAGCTTTTCAAAACTCTTAGGGGCATCTTATTCCCCAGTTTTTCCGTTCAAGCTTATTGATTAATATACTGTTTGACCTGAACTGGAATCCATCACCTCAGGCATATGAAGTTAAAACATTTTATCTGACAACTCTATCCACCAAACCCTGAGCCAAGAAGGCTGTCCACACTGAATGACATCATGGTCCCTGGGGTTTTCCAGAGGACCATTAGAAAGAACAAATGACAATTATTTGGGAATGAGGTTTACAAGGAGTTTCAGTTTCATTCTGCTTCTTTTGTTAGCTACCATGATGCATGGGGAACATGAACTATCATCTTTCCCAGGCTACTGCTGAGCTGGGAGAATGGGGAATGGAACAAATTAAAATGCCACAAAGTTTCCTGTTCTTATCTAGACATAGCTGTTTTTCTTGAATAAACAGTCCTTAGATCCTTGCAAGTATGGTTAATTTCCAGAGTTTCATTGAAGAATTATAAGTGCTCCCCAATGTGCACAGAGAGTATCTATAAAATGCTTCATAGTTCTCCTGTAAAATACTGTGGTCGGATCTTCAGTCTTTCTAAACAGATAAGGAATTCATAGTTTAGAAAACTTTTAACTTCCTTGAGCCATCTATTAATGGCCTTAGGAATATTACATTATCCCTGATAAGACTTAGTTCTGCACCTAGTGTTATGAAAATGTTTATTTTTCTCAACAATTTTTGCCCTTTTTTCCATTGTGTTTATGGAGGAGTAAATTTTCAAAGTCCTTACACTAATAGTGGATGAACTCTTAGAAAATATGCTAAGTGAAAGAAGCCAGACACAAAAGGTCATATATTGTTGATTTCATCTATATTAAATGTCTAGAAAGGCAAATCCATATAAACGCAATGTAGATTGGTGATTGCTTAGGAGCAATAGAAGGATGATGACTAAAGGTTTAAGAATCTCTTTGTGATGTTATGAAAATGCTCTAGAACTGATTTTGGTGATGGCTGCACAACTTTGTCCATATTGTAACAACCACTGAATTAAATGAGAGAATTATCTATATGCGAATTGTTTCATTCAAGTTACTGACATTACCCACTCTCAACAATTCATACCTCATTTACATCACTCTCAATAACTGACAGAACTAGACAGAAAACCAGCATGGACAGAAGAACTGAACATTAGTATTAACCAACCAAACCTAACAAATATATACAGTAAACTCAACCTAACAACTTGTAGCTTCCCTTATAGTCAGTAAAGAATCTGCCTGCAATGCAGGAGACCCAGGTTCAATTTGTGGGTTGGGAAGATCTCCTGGAGAAGGAAATGGCAACCCACTCCAGTATTCTTGCCTGGAGAATCTCATGGACAGAGGAGCCTGGCAGGCTATAGTCCATGGGGTCGCAAGAGTTAGACATGACTTAGTGACTAAACCACCACCTCCACAACCTAACAACAATAATGCAAATTCTTATTAAGTGCAAACAGAGCATTCTCCAAGATCTACTATATGTTATGCCACAAAACAAGTCTTAGCACACTGATAAAAAACCAGATCATAGAAAGTATTTTTCAGTGTAAGTTTGGAACAAGGGTCAGGGCTGGGTATAAGGTCACTATGGAAATAAAGCCAAAACATAGTTCCTATTATTACAACTAATAAACCACTAATACTTTATAACTAAAATACTTCCAAGTATTGCTTGAATTGAAGCACTAGATTTTGGAAGTGGAGAATTTAAGCATAATTTGTAACTATGTGTGACGGTAATTTAAAAATTATTTTCTAAAACAATAAAAGGATTTCTTCTGTGTAAAACAACAAATCATTCCTTATATAAGCAAATACCCTTAAGAATGTAGACTTAAGAAAACTCCCAAAAGAAAGAAAAGCAAAAATAAACAAATGGGACCTAAACAAACATGTTTTTGCACATCAAAGGAAACAATAAACAAAACGGAAAAAAAAATCCTACCTACTTGCAAACGATGCAACCAACAAAGGCTTAATTTCCAAAACATACAAATTGCTCTTACAATTCAATAACAACAAAAAATAAAACTCAATTGTAAAAGGGCAGAAGATCAAAGCAGACATTTTTCTGAAGAAGACATACAGATGGCCAATAGGTACATGAAAAGATGTTCATCATCACCAATTACTAGAGAAATACAAATCAAAACTACACTCTGTAAAGCAATTATCCTACAATAAAAAGTAAATTAAAAAAATCAAAACGACAATGAGATACCAACTCACATCAGTCAGAATGGTGATCATTAAAGTCAATAAATAATAAACGCTAAAGGGAATGTGGAGAAAGGGAACCCTCTTACACTTTTGGCGGGAACTTACATTGGAGCAGCCACTATTGAAAACAGGATGGAGGTTCCTCAAAAAACTGAAAATAGAGCTGCCAAGTAATCCAGCAATCTTACTCCTGGGCATATACCCAGAAAAAACTACAATTTAAAAAGAGGAGAAAAGGAAAGACATACCTATTTGAATGCAGAGTTTTAAAGAATAGGAAGGAGAGATAAGAAAGCCTTCCTCAGTGATCAATGCAAAGAAATAGAGGAAAACAATAGAATGGGAAAGACTAGAGATGTTTTCAAGAAAATCAGAGATACCAAGGGGAAATTTCATGGAAAGATGGGCACAATAAAGAACAGAAATGGTACAGACCTAACAGAAGCAGAAGATTTTCAGAAGAGGTGGCAAGAATACGCAGAAGAACTATACAAAAAAGATCTTCATGACCCAGATAACCACGATGGTGTGATCACTCACCTAGAGCAAGACATCGTGAAATGTGAAGGCAAGTGGGGCTTAGGAAGCATCACTATGAACAAAGCTAGTGGAGGTGATAGAATTCCAGTTGAGCTATTTCATATGCTAACAGATGATGCTGTGAAAGTGCTGCACTCAATATGCCAGGAAATTTGGAAAACTCAGCAGTGGCCACAGGCCTGGAAAAGGTCAGTTTTCATTCCAATCCCAAAGAAAGGCAATGCCAAAGAATGCTCAAACTACTGTACAATTGTACTCATCTCCAACACTAGTAAAGTAATGCTCAAAATTCTCCAAGCTAGGCTTCAACAAACATGAACCATGAACTTTCAGATGTCCAAGCTGGACTGAGAAAAGCTGGATTGCCAACATCTTTTGGATCATTGAAAAAGCAAGAGAGTTCCAGAAAAACATCTACTTCTGCTGTATTGACTATGTCAAAGCCTTTGACTTCGTGGATCACAACAAACTATGGAAAATCTTCAAGAGATGTGAATACCAGACTACCTGATCTGCCTCTTGAGAAATCTGTATGCAGGTCAGGAAGCAACAGTTAGAATAGGACATGGAACAACAGATTGGTTCCAAATCGGGAAAGCAGTACCTCAAGGCTGTATATTGTCACCCTGTTTATTTAACTTATATGAAGAGGACATCATGAGAAAGGCTGGGCTGGATGAAGCTCAAGCTGGAATCAAGATTGCTGGGAGAAATATCAATAACCTCAGATATGCAGATGACACCACACTTATAGCAGAAAGCAAAGAAGAACTAAAGAGCCTCTTGATGAAAGTGAAAGAGGAGAGTAAAGCAGTTGGTTTAAAACTCAACATTCAGAAAACTAAGATCATGGCATCCAGTCCCATCACTTCATGGGAAATAGACTTTATTTTTTGGGGCTCCAAAATCACCATAGATGGTGACTGCAGCCATGAAATTAAAAGACCCTTACTCCTTGGAAGAAAAGCTATGACCAACCTAGACAGCATATTAAAAAGCAGAGACATTACTTTGCCAACAAAGGTCCATCTAGTCAAAGCTATGGTTTTTCCAGTAGTCGGGTATGGATGTGAGAGTTGGACTATAATGAAAGCTGAGCGCAGAAGAATTGATGCTTTTGAGCTGTGGTGTTGGAGAAGACGCTTGAGAGTCCCTTGGACTGCGAGGAGATTCAACCAGTCCATCCTAAAAGAAATCAGTCCTGGGTGTTCAATGGAAGGACTGATGTTGAAGCTGAAACTCCAATACTTTGGCCACCTGATGCAAAGACTCATCTGAAAAGACCCTGATGCTGGGAAAGACTGAAAGTCAGAGAAGAAGGGGAAGACAGAGAATGATGAGATGTTGGATGGCATCACCGACTCAATGGACATGAGTTTGAGTAAAGTCCAGGAGTTGGCGATTGATAGGGAGGCCTGGCGTGCTGCAGTCCTTGGGGCCACAAAGAGTCGGATATGACTGAGCGACTGAACTGAACTGAACTGATACGCACTCCTATTTCAAAGCAACACTATTCACAATAGCCAAGACATGGAAATAACCTACATGTCCATTAACATGAGTAGATAAAGAAGATATATCTAAAAGGTTCCCAGGTGGCTAAGTGGTAAAGAATCAGCCTGTGAATGCAGGAGCTGCAGGAAAAGCAGGTTCAGTCTCTAGGGCAGGAAGATCCCCTGGAGGAGGAAATGGCAACCCACTGTAGTACTCTTGACTGGAAAATTCCATGGACAGAGGAGCCTGGTGGGCTATAGTCCATGGGGTTGCAGAGTCAGACACAACTGAGCAACTGAACACACACACACACAATGGAATATTACTCGGCCATTAAAAAGAATGAAACAACGCCATTTGCAGCAACATGGTTGAACCTAGAGCTTATCATACTAAATGAAGTAAGTTAGAAAGAGAAAGTCAAATACCATATAATATCACTTATACAAAACCTAAAATATCACACACAAAAAACATATCTATGAAACAAAACAGACTCACAGTCACATACATCAGACCTGTGGTTGCTAAAGTGGAGAGGGGTAGAGGAGGGAAAGATTGGGGGTTTAGGAATAGCAAATACACACTATCATGCATAGGATGAATAAACAAGGAGCCACAGTCAGTAGCGTGTGATAAGCCATAATGGGAAAGAACATGAAAAAGAACAACATGCATAATTGAGTCTCTTTGCTGTACAGCAGAAATTAACACAACATTGTTAATGTAAATACCTCAATAAAATTTTTTAAGAAAAGAATAGAGATTGAAGGAATAATCTTTTCTTTTTCATTTGTCTTAAGATTAAACTATGATAACCAACAGTAGGTATAATGTATCTAATAAGTTGCAGAAAACTCAACTCACCTGAGTAAAAGCATATATATTACAGAAACACATTAATACAGATATTTACCTTAAAGTTCCACATTTTATATAAGCATTTACAAAGAACTAGGGCAATTACTAGTTAATACCGTGACTTATAGTGATAAATGGAAAGTTTTAGAATGGGCAAATGGATAAGCTAAATGAATAGTTGGAGTCTGTTTAAAATCTAAGATACAACAGAATAAATATATTAAAATGCTAAAATAAAGAAAAAATGTAAGTGGAAAAGAAATTCTAGTAATGTGTCACAAGATTTGGAGTTCTCCTTAACAAGAACTTATTTAAGAAATCTAGATATTAAACACTAAACCAGTTTAACAGTACCTAGGAATTTTTTAAACTCATAGGCATGTCTAACACAAATATAAACCTCAAAACACATGTAAAACAAAATATCCATTTTTATAATACAGTCTATTATAATTTAATTTGAAGTTTCCTTACCTTTATTGTCTGTCTGCTTGTTTGAAATCGTTGATCAGACACTTGCTGCTGATGCAGGAGCTTTTCATTGACTTCTTTATATTCTTTAACAGCCAGTTCTGCTGCTTTTTTGGCATTCAAAAGTACACTGTTTTGCTGTTGCAAGGATACAATCCGTTCTCGTAATAAAACGACATTACTATTTGATTTCTGGGCAGTTATATTTTTCCATTTTTCTCTGTTAACTATATAAAAACAATATTTTAAATAATTTTTTAAAGATCTTGTTAAAGTGCTCGAGCCTGGTGCACTGGGAAGACCCAGAGGAATCGGGTGGAGAGGGAGGTGGGAGGGGGGATCGGGATGGGGAATACATGTAAATCTATTGCTGATTCATGTCAATGTATGACAAAACCCACTGAAAAAATAAATAAATAAATAAATTTAAAAAAATAAAAAACAAAAAAAAATAAAAGACATTTTCTCCTTGGAAGAAAAGCTATGACCAGCCTAGACAACATATTCAAAAGCAGAGCCAACAAAGGCCTGTCTAGACAAAACTATGGTTTTACCAGTAGTCATGTATGGATGTGAGAGTTGGACTATAAAGAAAACTGAGTGCTAAAGAATTGATGCTTTTGAACTGTGGGGTTGGAGAAGACTCTTGAGAATCCCTTGTACTGCAAGGAGATCAAACCAATCAGTCCTAAAGGAAATCAGTCCTGAATATTCATTGGAAGGACTGATGCTGAAGCTGAAGCTCCAATACTTTGGCCACCTGATGCAAAGAACTGACTTATTGGAAAAGACCCTGATGCTGGGAAAGGTTGAAGGCTGGAGGAGAAGTGGAAGACAGAGGATGAGATGGTTGGATGGCATCACCAACTTGAGGGACATGAGCTTGAGTTAGCTCCAGAAGTTGGTGATGGAAAGGGAAGCCTGGCATGCTGCAGTCCATGGGAACACAAAGAGTCAGACACAACTGAGTGACTGCACTGAAGTGAGGTTAATTTTACTCTGGATTTATCATGTCATTTTTTTTGCAATTGCAAATTTTTTCATTGCCAAATCTATAAACATATTAATTTGACTAAGTTTTTGAATGTAAATAAATTGTTAATGCATATCAATATTTATTAAAATTATTTTCCATATCTAAATTTCTTTATCCTATTGTTTTGTTAATGATGAGACAATCTTTTGAGAAGCATACTAAAGAAATAGTTTTCCAAAACTGTTATATTCCAAATAAATAGTCACCTATTAAAAAAAAAAAAAATAAAGATCTTGTTAAGTTAAAAAGACACTGTTAATTTCATATATATTCTTACCTCTGGTAGGACCTGCTGTATGTGAAGTCTTTTGAATACTGCTATTCTTCTTTTGAAGAGCTGATTTTTTGGCATTCTTGTGAAAATAAGTCTAAATTTGAAAGTTTCATAAAAATTAGATTATAACTGATGATAATTTCAAGTGAACCAACAAAATATATATTATTTATTTATTTACTTAGAAATGTATGTATTTATGCATAGTGAAAGAAATCTGGACAATAAAAATCTGTAACTGATGTCAAAAACTCATAAATGAACTAACAGTGCACTAAAGTTGACCTAGCAGGGAGAAGATAAAAATACAAAAATCAACACAAAAGTAGTAGAAATTTAACCTAAAGGACAGTTTAAAAAGTTAGGAGTAAAAACAGTAGAAGCAACAAAAATACAATAATATTTTATAACATTCTTTGGGAATCTAGCTCCTTTTCTAAAATACTGTTCTCTGTTGTAGAGTTATAAGTAATTTCGGCAAACAAAATTAAAATAATAGTGATGATAACAATGTGATTCTCTTTGAAGCTGTATGTTTTCCTCATGACATTGCAATACACTAAGGCTAAATAAAATGAAACCATTTTGATTTGTTCCAAACTGTTTCACCAATCTATAAAAGTTTTCCCCAAACAAAAATTTAAATAGGAATATGTTTCAAAATATTACAAATCCTAACAATAAAGTATATCATCTTGTTTAAGAATTTATTTCCAGGGAAACAGGAACAATATCAATCCAGAGAATTATTTCTTTAAATAAAAGAACTTTTTTCAAAAAACCCAGTTCAGTTGAAGGAAAGTAAAAATTTAACTGAATGTTATTCTGACATTGAGCCATAGATTCTATATCGACAGACATATACATTATACTAAATTATATATAAAGCATGTACTTAAAGTAAAAAGCTGATTTATTAACACAAATGCCAAAAACTACTATCTAAGATAGGAACGACCTTTAAAATAAATTCTTTCCTATAAATGAAATGTTTCATTTCTCAAGGTATTTTTATTTATTATTTTTGCTTGATTTTTTTTATTTGCTTGATTTTAAATTAATTATTTCAGTTCAGTTCAGTTCAGTTCAGTTGCTCAGTCGTGTCCGACTCTTTGCGACCCCATGAACCACAGCACACCAGGCCTTCCTGTCCAGACCAACTCCTGGAGTCCATCCAAACCCATGTCCATTGAGTCGGTCATGCCATCCAACCATCTCATCCCTGTCGTCCCCTTCTCCCCCTGCCCTCAAACTTTCCCAGCATCAGGGTCTTTTCCAATGACTTAGCTCTTCACATGAGGTGGCCAAAGTATTGGAGTTTCAGCTTCAACATCAGTCCTTTCAATGAACACCCAGGACTGATCACCTTTAGAATGGACTGGTTGGATCTCCTTGCAGTCCAAGGGACTCTCAAGAGTCTTCTCCAACACCACAGTTCAAAAGCATCAATTCTTCGGTGCTCAGCTTTCTTTATAGTGCAACTCACATTCATACATGACCACGGGAAAACCATAGCCTTGACTAGACAGACCTTTGTTGGCAAAGTAATGTCTCTGCTTTTTAATATGTTGTCTAGATTGGTCATAACTTTCCTTACAAGGAGTAAGTGTCTTTTAATTTCATGGCTGCAATCACCATCTGCAGTGATTTTGGAGCCCAAAAAAATAAAGTCAGCCACTGTTTCCCCATTTATCTGCCATGAAGTGATGGGACCAGAGGCCATGATCTTAATTTTCTGAATGTTGAGCTTTAAGCCAACTTTTTCACTCTCCTCTTTCACTTTCATCAAGAGGCTCTTTAATTCTTCTTCACTTTTTGCTGTAAGTGTATTGTCATCTGCATATCTGAGGTTATTGATACTTCTCCCAGAAATCTTGATTCCAGCTTATGCTTCCTCCAGCCCAGCGTTTCTCATGATGTACTCTGCATGGAAGTTAAATAAGCAGGGTGACAATATACAGCCTTGACGTACTCCTTTTCCTATTTGGAACCAGTCTGTTGTTCCATGTCCAGTTCTAACTGGTGCTTCCTGACCTGCATATAGGTTTCTGAAGAGGCAGATCAGGTGGTCTGGTATTCCCATCTCTTTCAGAATTTTCCAGAGTTTATTGTGATCCACACAGTCAAAGGCTTTGGCATAGTCAATAAAGCAGAAATAGATGTTTTTCTGGAACTCTCTTGCTTTTTCGATGATCCGGCAGATGTTGGCAATTTGATCTCTGGTTCCTCGGTCTGTTCTAAAACCAGCTTGAACATCTGGAAGTTCACTGCTCACGTATTGCTGAAGCCTGGCCTGGAGAATTTTAAGCATCATTTTACTAGCGTGTCAATTCTTTAATCATTAAGATTCAATTAATATTATGTGCTGGTCATGTACTGACCACTGTAAAAAGATCCAAATCAGAACTACCAAATTACCAATATTAGTTATTATGTGTGCATGCTTAGTCGCTCACTAGTGTCCGATGCTTGCGACCCCATAGACTATAGCCTACAAGGCTCCTCTGTCCATGGGATTTTCCAGGCAAGAATACTGGAGTGTGTTGCCATTTCCTTCTCCAATTAGTTACCTTACTTGGTATCAAATAGACTGGACCTAAAATTAAAAAGAGGCTTCCATTTCCAGTGTTACTACTCATGAGAAATCCAGAAATATACTTTGAAGTAAGCACGCTTAAATCATGTTTTAAACATGAGAGAGTGTTACGGTAAATTCTGAGGCCAAAAATAAAGTAAAGCAATAATTCAGAGGGATTTTCCTGGTGGACCAGTTGTTAGGATTCCAGGCGTTCACTGCTGGGGACCCGGGTTTGATCCCTGGTTGGGAAACTAAGATCCTACAAGCTGTGCATTGCAGCCAAAACAAACAAATTCAGAGACAAGGAATAAGCAAAGTGATAATCCTTTTCGATCTTTTAGTTCAGTCGCTCAGTCGTGTCTGACTCTGCATCCCCAGCACTCCAGGCTTCCCTGACCATCACCAACTCCTGGAGCTTACTCAAACTCATGTCCATGGAGTCGGTGATTCCATCCAACCATTTCATTCTCTGCCGTCCCCTTCTCCTCCCACCTTCAATCTTTCCCAGCATCAGGGTTTTTTCAAATGAGTCAGTTCTTCGCATCAGGTGGCCAAAGTATTGGAGTTTCAGCTTTAGCATCAGTCCTTCCAAAGAATATTCAGGACTGATTTCTTTTAGGATGGCCTGGTTGGATCTCCTTGCAGTCCAAGGGACTCTCAAGCATCTTCTCCAACACCACAGTTCAAAAGCATCAATTCTTTGGTGCTCAGCTTTCCTTATAGTCCAACTCTCACATCCATACGTGACTACTAGAAAAACCATAGCTTTGACTAGACAGACCTTTGTTGGCAAAGTAATGTCTCTACTTTTTAATATGCTGTCTAGGTTGGTCATAGCTTTTCTTCCAAGGAGTAAGGGTCTTTTAATTTCATGGCTGCAATCACCATCTGCAGTGATTTTGGAGCCCAGAAAAATAAAGTTTCTCACTATTTCCACTGTTTCCCCGTCTATTTGCCATGAAGTGATGGGTCTGGATGCCATGATCTTAGTTTTCTGAATGTTGAGTTTTAAACCAACTGCTTTACTCTCCTCTTTCACTTTCATCAAGAGGCTCTTTAGTTCTTCGCTTTCTGCTATAAGTGTGGTGTCATCTGAAAATCTGAGGTTATTGATATTTTTTCCGGCAATCTTGATTCCTGCTTGTGCTTCATCCAGCCCAGCGTTTCTCATGATGTCCTCTACATATAAGTTAAATAAACAGGGTGACAATATACAGCCTTGACATACTCCCTTCCCAATTTGGAACCAGTCTGTTATTCTATGTCTAGTTCTAACTGTTGCTTCCTGATCTGCATACAGATCTTTAAATTTATTTAAATCTCAACACAGGATGTAGGAGGAAAGGAAAGTCTAGACTCCAACTCCAGATGAGAAATCTGAGGTCACAAAGCTAGGGTACTGCATATAGCAAAAGCCTGTATATCTTCTTTATTCTTGAGTAGTATTCTATAGTATGGATGCATCACAGTTTGATTAACCATTCAGCTACTGAAGAAAATTTTGTTGTTGCAGTTTCTAGCTATTAAAAATAAAGCTGTTACGACCATTCATGTACAGATGTAACTGTCTGGGCTAAACATAAACTTAATCTATGAGATAAACGTCCAAGAGTGAGATGGCTGGGTTGCAAGGGAAGCATATAGTTTCTTTAAAAGAAACTACCAACTGCTCCCCAGAATGCTGTACCACTTTATACTCACACTAGTACTATATGAAAGATCCAATTTCTCTGCACCCTTGTCAGCACTGGTATTTTTTAATTTTAGCTGTTCTAATAGATATGCATGTCATCAGGGTCTCAATCTGCATTTCCCTAATGGTTAATGATATTGAACATCTTTATATGTGCTTATTTGCTATCCATTTATTCGTTTCTGTGAAATATCTGTTCATGTCTTTTGCCTGTTTTCTAATTGAACTATTTTTGTACTGTTAAGCCTCAACAAAAATCCTTATATATTCAAGATATCAGTCTTTTGTCACATATATGGTTTTATAAATACTTCCTCCTGGTCTGTATCGTGTTTTTTGTTTGTTTGTTTTTTAAACCCTCTTCAGAGGGTCTTTCACAAAGGCAAAGTTCTTAATCTTGATGCAGTTTAATTTACTGGTGTTTTCTTTTAGGGACCGTGTTTTTGATAACATGTCTAAAAAGTCTTCCACAAGCTCTATGTCTAAACCCTATTAAGATTTTCTCTAATGGTTCCTTCTTAAAGTCTTAGAATTTGCTTTACATTACTATCTGTGATTTATTTCAAGCTAATTTTTGTATAAAGTGTGAGGTTTAGGTTCATCTTTTTGCCTAGGAAAGCTCCCTTTTTCCCAGCACTATTTGTCTCCTCTACTGAACTGTTTTGCACCTTTTTCAAAAATCAGTTATTTTTCATACTTGTAAATCCATTTCTAGGTTCTCTATTCCATTATATAAGTGTTAAACCTTTCTTTCCCTCCTGGGGGGTGCTTGGTATCACCAGTCCTGACATCAAATTGAGTGGTGGGCACTGATGACATCCTTTGTGGTGCAAACACAGGGCAGTTATTTTTTCGCTAAAATTTCCATTTGGTTCTATTTTAATATCTTCTACTTCTTTGATGAGAATTTCTACTTCATTCTTGAGATGTCCTAGTTTTTCATTTGTTTCAAGTCTGTTTGTAAATGCTTCTTGAAGCATTTTTAATGACAGCTACTTTAAACTATTATATAGTTTGAATGGCTGTGTCATCTTGCTGTTCGCTTCTCTTGCTGTCTTTTTTTCATACAAGTTGAGGTGTTTCAGGTAGCTAGGTATGATGAATGATATTGAATTATATTCTGGACATTTTAGGTGTTGTATTCCTCATTACTGCCCAGCTGGGGATGGAAGTCCAGTCTCTGATGACATCCTGGTTGGTAAGGGGCACCTCATTAATATCACTGCGGGTGAAAGCTCAGGCTCCCCAAAGACCTCTGCTGATACCACCTTGGTTGGGAATTGGAGAATGACCTTGTTTCCGTTCCTCACTTGGCCTCTCTTGACACAGTGGAGAGGGTACGGGAGGCTTTATAGATATGGGAGGTTATGAAAGTCCCCATCTCCGCACTTGACCTCTGAAACTGAGAGAAACACTGTTAGGAAAGGAAAGGGCCATCTCTTCATCGCTGGATACAGATGGATGTCCAACTCCCTACATGGCCTCTAATGGCATGAAGGGAAGAGTCATTACCAGTGCTTCTTCAATGGGCCCTGAAAGGAGGAGAAGGCATGTTTTCTTACAGCTAGGTGAGAATGAAAGTGTATGTTCCTCACTAGGTCTTTACTGGTTGAGAGTAGAGGTAGGGTTGCAATTATTTCCACGGTGTTTGGCTAGGGTAGGGCAGTTATGTAAAAATTTTCTGTTTTATTGGGCTGTCCATTTCCTGTTCCTTTGACTAGAGAGAACAGGGTTTTATAGGGAGCTTTTATCTTCTGACCAACTGGCCTTTCCAAGTTGCATATTTCTTCAGCATCCAGGCCAGGATATATGAGGCAAAATGAAAACCCAGAGACCTCACCAACCACGTTGTTCCTCCAATTCTGAGATCCCTACTTGGTGTGTCTCCTCTCTACTTTTCAGAATCTTCTCACCATTTCATTATTAATTTATTTTGATAGAGTCCCTATCAAAATCCCAAAGGTGTGTTTGTGAGAAGCTGATTCCAAAGAACAAAGGACCAAGAATACTGAAGGAACTCTTGAAGGAAAACAAGATGGAAGACTTGTTCTATTATCAATTAAGACTACTATAAAATAACAGTGATGAGACAGTATGATATAGATGAATATACTTATGGAACAGAAGAAAAATACCCAGTTACATACCCATATGTATATGCACACCTGATTTACAACAAAGGTGGTACTACTGCACAGAGTGGGGCAAAGTGTAAAACTTAATCCCTATCATTCATCACATGTAAAAATCAATGCCAGACATACAGGTCAAAATCAAAACAGTAAATCAGACAGTACAGAAAAAGGCAACAAGTAAGGTAGTATAAAAATACAAAGTCGAAGTAGGTAAAAAATTTATAGAGAGCATAAAAAAGTATTATTCATAGAGGAAAAAATTATTAAATTTGACCACGTTAGAATTATGATGTTTTATTCCCCCAAAAGATTCCACTAAAAAGAGTGAAAGGGCACAGGATGGCGTGGGGCAAGAACATAATCAACAGAAGACTCACATGTAGCATACATAAGAACTCCTCCAGATGAATAAGGAAAAGACAGACAATTCATTTGTAAAGCAGGAAGCACTTAAGGAAGCAATTCACTGAAGAACTCCAAATGAATAATAATTATAAGAAGTAGTATTCAACGCCTTATTAGTAATCATAGAACATAAATTAAACTCACAATAATATACCTCAATATACAAACAAAAGTGGCTGAGGTAAGAAGGACTAACATAACACATGTTGATAAGCAGTAAAAATGTTCACAGTCTGCTAGGGGATGCAACAAATTGGTACCGCACTTTGGAAAACAGTATCACCTAAAATCTTAGAAACACATATTCTATGGTGCAGTAATCCTACCCCTAGGCATTTCATTGTAGAAATGCCCATACTTGTATTTACAAGAATATTCATTACAACATCATTTACAAGAAATCCAAACTGAAGCAACCCAAAATTCAGCAGTAGAATGGGTATATAAACTGTGATATAGTCCAATACTAAAATAATATACAACAATAAAAATGAACATATTCCCCATAATATTGAACAAAAAGGCCAGAGACAAAATAAAATATAGATTCCATAAAATTAAAAAACAGGCAAAATTAACCATGTTAGGAGAAATAAAATAATAAAGAAAAGAAGGGGAGTGACTAAAATTAAGATAATGGCTACCTTTGAATAAGTGAGAAGTTCTAATATTTGCCAAATACAATTGGTACAATTTGACCAACTATAATTTTCTGACTCCCAGCAATGTACACAGATCTATGCAAAGTAGTTTATACTTCATTCTCTTATTTTATGAGTAGAATTATGAGTTTCTTTTATTTATAAATTCATTAAGCTGTACATAATCAACTTCAGCGACACAAAAATTCCAACCAAATAATGTGTAGCAAAATAGATTTCTTTAAAAACTATTTTATCAACCAAACACTCAATCAGCAGGTACTTAGCATATAATTTTTCATCTAAACTTTATTATGCTAGTAACTAAGATAAACTTTAGTCATTCCTGAGCTTTTTGCTCCAAAGTTCTGGCAAGATCTCAAAAAATAAATAGTTTTTAGACAAGGTTTTTAAAGAACCTTACAGGTTAATTCAAAGCTAATTTTCTTTAAAAAACAAGATAAAATTATCTTTTCTCAGTTTTTCACTGATCTATGCCAAATAGTAAACCTTTAATGACATGATATATTCAGTAATAAGAATTACTGAATAAGTTGTCTTGGAACATTAATATTTTAAGACTTAAAATATACTGGGGAATAAAATACATTAGCGTGAAATAAAAAATAAATCAGAAAAATAAAATAAATACATTGGGGAGTATGTATTTATTTGTACATGTATATACATTGCCTAATGTATTTACATTAGGTAGAAATCAGAAATTTAAAGATTTAGTCAGACTAAATTTGTTATTATGAAAGCTAATATAAAAACAGAAGTTTCTTCTCTTCATATATTTTATGTACCTGAAAACAGTAATGAACTTATTATCACATTTATTTCTGGCTGAGATACTTGGATTTACATTTAGGAAAATTATATCTACTTACATTTTTATCTATGCAAAAGATTTTTTAACAAATTAGTACTTGAAAATTATTTAAAAGCGAGTATTTTCACTGCATATCACAAAGAAAACAATTTTTAAGGATTCAAATTAAATCACTGGCAACAAAAATTGATTTAAGTTATGACACATGAGATGAAATTAAAAAGTCTATAATTAATCAAAACTGTTACATACCTTTGGGGTCTTGTCATCTACATTTGGATATATCTGTACTATTTCTTTTCCTTGCATTTGGCTGTCCTCTGTTTGGTCACTTTCTTTCTGGTCTCGTCTGTCTTCTGTTGGACTTATTTTCTGGGATGTTTCTACAATAATTGTTCCCAAATTTCGTAAGTTCTGTGTTTCAGAATCACTGATTTTGGAAAAAAGGGGAGATATAAAACCCAAGAAGAAGAGTTGTTTAATGTACCACTTTTAAGTTCAAGACTAAATAATAACACAGGTTTTATATATATATATATATATATATATATATATATATATAGCTGTAAATTTAATTTGAACATTTACTAGTTCTCATTGTTAAGAAAGTTAGTCTAAATATATTGAGAGAAAATTTGTGTGAATAGATTTTACTAAATTATAAAATCTCATCAAGAAGTTAGATTATCTAATATCACATGCTTGCCAGCATCACTTCTATAGTATTTCTCTTAAGTGTAAAACTCAGGAAGTACATGTTTTGACATGTTCAAGGTTAGAACACTCACTACTTTCTGACCCAGGGTAGAAAGTTTTAATATTTCTAACAGAAAGGAAAGTTTTCTCTTAGTGTAGGACAATATTTGAATCTCTGAGCCATTCACCCATTGATTTTAGTTCCAGCTCTTATGAGTAGTCATCATTTAATAAAATACTTAAGAAAATCCTTGTCCTTGGGTAGCTTTCATCCTAGTGGGGTGGGGATACAAGTAAGAAATAAGAGGACTAAGTTTTACACTGTTTATGCTGTTCTGTTCATGGGGTTCTCAAGGCAAAAATACTGAAGTGGTTTGCCATTCCCTTCTCCAGTGGACCACATTCTGTCAGATCTTCAGCAATACGTGAACCGTGAATTTCCAGATGTTCAAGCTGGTTTTAGAAAAGGCAGAGGAACCAAAGATCAAATTGCCAATACCTGCTGGATCATCGAAAAAGTAGGAGAGTTCCAGAAAAACATGTATTTCTGCTTTATTGATTATGCCAAAGCCTTTGACTGTGTGGATCACAATAAACTCTGGAAAATTCTGAAAGAGATGGGAATACCAGACCATCTGACTTGCCTCTTGAGAAACCTATATGCAGGTCAGGAAGCACCAGTTAGAACTGGACATGGAACAACAGACTGGTTCCAAATAGGAAAAGGAGTACGTCAAGGCTGTATATTGTCATCCTGCTTATTTACCTTATATGCAGAGTACATCATGAGAAACCCTGGGCTGGAAGAAGCACAAGCTGGAATCAAGATTTCCGGGAGAAATATCAATAACCTCAGATATGCAGATGATACCACCCTTATGGCAGAAAGTGAAGAGGAACTAAAAAGCCTCTTGATGAAAGTGAAAGAGGAGAGTGAAAAAGTTGGCTTAAAGCTCAACATTCAGAAAACTAAGATCATGACATCTGGTCCCATCACTTCATGGGAAATAGAAGCGGAAACAGTGGAAACAGTGTTAGACTATTTTTTGGGGCTCCAAAACACTGCAGATGGTGTCTGCAGCCTTGAAATTAAAAGACGCTTACTCCTTGGAAGGAAAGTTATGACCAACCTAGACAGCATATTAAAAAGCAGAGACATTACTTTGCCAACAAAGGTCTGTCTAGTCAAGGCTATGATTTTTCCGGTGGTCGTGTATGGATGTGAGAGTTGGACTGTGAAGAAAGCTGAGTGCTGAAGAATTGATGCTTTTGAACTGTGGTGTTGAAGACTCTTGAGAGTCCCTTGGACTGCAAAGAGATCCAACCAGTCCATCCTAAAGCAGATCAGTCCTGGGTGTTCACTGGAAGGACTGATGCTGAAGCTGAAACTCCAATGCTTTGGCCACCTCATGCAAAGAGTCAACTTACTGGAAAAGACCCTGATGCTGGGAAAGATTGAGGGCAGGAGGAGAAGGGGACGACAGAGGATGAGATGGATGGATGGCATCACCGACTCGATGGACATGAGTTTGAGTAAACTCCGGGAGTTGGTGATGGACAGGGAGGCCTGGCGTGCTGCGATTCATGGGGTCGCAAAGAGTCGGACATGATTGAGCGGCTGAACTGTGCTGAAGTTTTACACACACAGTGTGTGTTAATAGTTTGAAACAGTATGTTAATAGTTTGCGTAAAAAAAAAATAAAGGGAAGTAGATTAGAAGTGTTGGTGTTAATGCTGACTAGAAATGTTAAGTCCAGTCCCTTTTCTACATGGATTATCTATTTGGACATAGTTATATGACACCAGCAACAGTGGTTTCTCTAAGAAAAACATCTCTAGCTTGACCTAATATTCTTAACATAAATGCTTTTGAGATGCTTTCCCATCCTGATCCCTCTTGAAAGTATACCAGCTTATTTTGATGAACTATTATGTCCAGAATTTACTTTAATATTTCAGGTGTACTATGAGAAGACTTTGGCCACCTCATGTGAAGAGTTGACTCATTGGAAAAGACCCTGATGCTGGGAAGGATTGGGGGCAGGAGGAGAAGGGGATGACAGAGAATGAGATGGGTGGATGGCATCACCGACTCGATGGACATGAGTTTGAGTAAGCTCCGGGAGTTGGTGATGGACAGGGAGGCCTGGCATGCTGCGATTCATGGGGTCGCAAAGAGTCAGACACGACTGAGCGACTGAACTGAACTGAACTGATGAGAAGAACAGGACTCCTGATAGATGCAGACTAAATTTGTGTAAGCTTTTCCAGCGTGCATTATGAACTGAGACATAAAGGATTTAACAAATCTTCCTAAGTTTTGTTAGTTTAAACACTAAGTCTCATATTTTTCCCATTGTATAGCTGAAAATTTGGTATTTTATAGCCAAGTATAGGACCCTATCATCTTTTGGATAACTATATCTTCCCAGTCTATTGTTATCTTTGGGGATTTTGGTTCTATTTTGTAATGTATTTTCCAGCCCTTTCACTGTCTCCTTTTCCACAGATTTGATAAACATGTTTTGCTGAAATTCTGCTTTTCTTCTTCAAGGTATTAACAACCCCTGCTGATTATTACCCATAAAGATAAAGGTAATTCGTATATTGGGACTCATAAAAAGCAAGTTGCCCCAGTGGCCTGGCCCAAACAGTAATCAAAACCAAATTCATCATCAAAACATTAATGCAAAATACATCACTGTCAAGGAAACTTAACATACACCAATCACAATCCCCCAAACCAGCTTCAGCTAGTTTACCTTACCCTAGAAAATAGAACCCACTAGCCTTAAAAGGAAATCCGTGATCTCTTAATCAGTCATGTTCTGTTTCTGCTTGGCCTCTTCTTACCGTTGCTGTTTAGCCGCTAAGTTGTGTCCAACTCTTTTGCCATCTCATGGACTCTAGCCCACCAGGCTCCTCTATCCATGGGATTTCCCAGGAAAGAATACTGGCGTGGACTGCCATTTTCTTCTCCAGGGGATCTTCCTGACACAAGGATCAAACCCATGTCCCCTTTATTGCAAGCAGATTCTTTACCACTGAGCCACCAGAGAAGCCCTGGCCTCTTCTAACGTGCTTTAAAACTCCCTCTTGCCTCAAATCTCTTGAAGAGTCCTCCACAGCTTGTTAGGCACTGGACTCCCCTAATCTGTGCTTGTTCCCCACACTTGTTACTAAATTGTATTTTTTTTTTCATTATTTGACATCATGCTTTTGTAATGCTATACAACATGGGAAATAAATATTAATAAGGTAATGATGATATAGTATCATACAAATATATAAAGGACCAAGCTCTATTTTCCTCACTATTCAAGTAAACTTTTTACATTTCAGACTATGAAAATCTAAAAGAAATATTTGGGTTGGCCAGGAAGTTTGTTCAAATTTTCCATAAGACAAACATTATGGAAAAATCTGGATGAAGTTTTTGGCCAATCCAATAGAATATTCTGAAATCCTGAAGCTTCATTTAGGATTTCTAATAGTTTGAGAATTCTTTGCATTTGAGTGATTCCTAGGATTGTTCTGTCAGGCAGGAAATATAACATAATCCTCACAGTATAAAACTGAGTTTCACTGCTAAATAACTTAAAATGACAATCCCTATGTTTTAATAGATATGGTGATACATCTGCCAAAATATATGACCTTCTGCCATGCATTAAGACAAAATTGAACTGAGTGTATTTCTTAACTTTCATGTATTTATTCACATATACATACACATGAGTAAATATGTAATATATACCACTATATTATGAAAAGTGTGGTAGTACCAACTTATGAGATATAATTAGTAGATGAAACCAGAATTTCCTGGAAGACACTGATAAACACTTAGTGGGTTTTAAGCCAAGTAGGATTTTATCTCTCATTGCTTTTGAAAACATGGAGGAAAACCTTAGAAGAGGTAACAAAGAAGCAGGAATGCAGATTTGGTCTTTCTTACTACTGTTGTAAATTTGCTTCTGAGTTTTTCACCTGCATAAAGACCAGAGGCATGACCAATGTTCATTTAAAACACTGGTTCCCAAACTTATCTGCATATTGGAATCAGATGCAGAGACTCAAAAACTACTGAAGCTCGTATCTCGCTCCAGGAGTTATGATTTAATTGTTCTGGGATGTGGCCTGAGCTTTGGAATTTTCATAAGATCCCCAGGTGATTCTAATATGCAAACAAGTTTGAGAACTGCATCTTAAAATGTTTCACTTCTATGTCTAAGAAAACTATCCAGAAACATCTCAAATCTAAAACAGACCACGACTGCAGATTAAAAAAAAAAACTTAGGAAAATAAAAGGAAATATATGCTGCTATAAAACAAGACAGAATTACAGAAAATTGTTCCATGTGTCTGTTAGCAATTCTGGCAACACGAAATGTCCCTATTATTTAGGTATAAAAAGAGGTGTTTTATCATCCATTTACCTTTGTGGTTTTACTGACGTGCTTCAAGTGTGTCTGTGAATGGATAGCCAGGGGTAAAGGAAAGAAATATTATAGATTTTTAGTATTCCCTTGCTGCTATTCACTAGGGGTTATATAACTTAGAACTAGCAATCTGTAGAGTTTTAACTTTAAAGTACGAATTTTAGCCACCATTCAATTAAAGTTAGTACAATGACTTTGCATAATACATACATGAAATAATTAGTGAAGATGGTTCTTAATTTAAAGGATGTTAAACAGCTTGTAGACATCTGGTAACAAGCTGAAATGGGTCATTCAAAATTTATCTAACTAAATTAAGGGGAAAAAGTGTTTCTCCTCCCAGGTTGCCATGTCACAAGATAACTAAACCGACTTAGTAGGCTTGCCTGGGAATCCTTAGCTGTCAGTGGTGAATATGCAAAGGGCCAGCAAATTAAATCAACCTGCCAAACTGTCAATTTCAAGCCTCATGACTGCATGAAAATAGCATCACTGGAAGAAATCAAGCATTGCCTTCTTTTGGGTTTCCTGGCACCTATTCAAATACTCATGCAGTTGTGGCTAATTTTGCATGCAAATTTCAGTCAATAAGCTCAGAACAAGACCTCCCAAGATATTTCAAAGGATCTGACAGTATTTTTTCTGAATACCAAATCGACAGTAGTTGAAATTCAATCTCCATTTGCTGGTGCTTTACATATGCACAGTGTCCCCACCACAGACCTAAGTTAATGAGAGCTTTACCTGCTTTCACTCATGTCCTCCCAGTCGTCCTTGCTGAGGTTCTCAAACACATTGCTCATGACCTTGATGGAGTGATTGAGAACAGTGTGGTAACGACCCACAGAGCACTTTTTCTTGGCTGTTTTAAATTTAACCTTGGTAGTGGTTGTCTTATAATCAGATTGCCCAGATCCAGATCGCGCTTCCGTGGTGGCCATCTCAGATTTAGCTTTGTCCGCTGAATGCTGTAATTTCTCCATTGAATTCATCAGCTCTTCATTTTCATTTCTCAGCTCGTTAGCTTCCGCCACTTGTCTCCTCAGGGAAACGACTTCTATCTCCAGCTCACTGATCTTTGCCTCAAGTTTAGCTTTGTCTTTCTCTGCACCCTTACTTCCCTTTTTTAACTGTTCCAGCTCTTTTTCTCTAGTCTGTGCATCTTCTTGCAGCTCTTTTACAAGGGATTTCAGGAAATCATTTTCTTTTATTAAATTTTTATTCCCTTCTTTTAATTTTCTTGACCTTTTCTCAAAAGATTTTAGCCGATTTTCCAATTCAATGACCTAAACAAAACAGTTTTATTTATTTTTTTAAAAGCCCCAAACCAGAATCTACTGTATTTTTATTATTTCTAACTTATAAGGACAAAATAAAAATGTAAAGTACTTAATTTCTAAATAATTCTAAGGTGGTATAGATAAATACATTCTAAAATGCAATAATACATCTTTTAAATAAAGGACAGATGGTAAAAGAAGTTAAAATTTTACACAATGTGATATAGCACTAACTATACTAATAAGCTTTGCAGAGTTCTGTGAGACCATAAATGCTTTGGTTTTATAATCTGCTGTTGGGAAGGAAAACATTTCTTTCTACCATTCTAGGTTCTTTGGCTGGTCTAAGAATGAAATTGATATAAGACAGATTAAAAAGAGAAAAACAAAAATTTAATAATTTGCATAACTCCTCTATACTTGGGAGATATCCAGGAAAAATGAGTAACTCCCCAAAATGGTTTAATTCCCTTAAGCCATCACCTTACATACCATTTTCATCTAAAGACAAAACAAGATTTGGGGAGGTGGGAGTCTTTTATAGGAGGTTCCCAGGAAAAACACAGTAAACAAGGGTCTGGTTAAGCAGATTCAGGTCTGTGCCTTCTCCACTGATAACAGTTTTAGAGATGTGGTTATATCTTCCTGGTACAGCAAGGTATACTCCCTTACAAATGGAGATTTCCCTTATAAATGTAAATGTTTCTTACCAAAGGATAACTTCCACTCAACTTTCAGAGCTTTTCCTATGTCTGGAGTTTCTTAAAAATAGTCAGCCTAAAATAATCAATGTGCCAAAGAGGCAAATACTTTGGGGTTATATATTTTGCTCCCCCTTCACTACTCACTGTGAAAAAAAAATATTTTCAGAGAAAAACAACTTACACAAAAAGTTTAAAAAATAGGTAAATGGGGAAACTTTATTATTAAAATAATATTAGTCTTCAGTATTTAATTATCACATGAAAAACCGATGACCTAAATAGAAAATAATCAACTGAGGCTGCTTTTTCATAACTTATAAAAATATAATTTTAGTAGTTATAACATCTAGTTTATACAAGAACTTTTTATAGTAAGAAATTTCAAAAATTATTTGAAAAGAAAGACATTTGCACAAATAAATCTAATAAAGGACAGAATCTAATTAAGTCTGGACATAAAGGAAAGAGCAATTGATTCTAAACCATGAGTACAAAAATTTCAAGGAGTTGATTTCAATTTAAATCTTAAAAAATAATCAATATTGAATGTTAAGCACTGTTGGGGAGAAAGAAATTTTCCTCTATTCTTATGGTTGGTCTAAGAACTACTTTGACATGAGACAGATCAACAGGATAATATCAAAGTTTTTATAACATGTGTACATAGGAAAGACCCAGGAAACCTGAGTAGCTCACTGAAATGCCAAAATACCATCCTCAACTTAAATACTAAAGAAGCTAAAGAAGAAAAGAGGATGTTGGGGGTGGGTAGAAGCCTACTGGTTTAAGGAGGAAAGCAATCAATAAGGAAATGGAAAAGCAAAAGCGTGGTAAACAAATGTCTGCTGGGCCCTAGAGAAACAATTCGACAGACAGAAATTTTAACAGACTTTGCTAGAGTCCTCCCTGTCGACACACCTAGTTCATACTCATTACCTAAAATAATAGGTTCCTTCCTGGGACAGGTCTTCTATCTTCATTCTTTTAGGTAGCTGGGAGATGGTCAAAGTTTCTTCCTGAGTTTGGGGGACCTTACTTGTTTTTAGCTCAAAATAACCCATATGTCAAAGAAACTTTTTGGAGTGGCAAATTTTACTCCTTTACAGTACATTTCACCATTTATTAAAAATTTTTAATAAATCTCAAAAACACATGAAGTAAGTAGAGCCAATAATTATCTTCCCAGAAAAGGAAATGGAGGCTCTGAAAACTTAACACACAGAGGTTTAAGAGGTAAACATTTCCTGGTTTAAACTGGGATTCAAGTTTGCTATTTTGTACCCATCTCACTATTCCACAAGCCATATGGGGAAGAAGAATTACATATATACATATATATATATATATATACATATATATATATATATATACACACACACACATACACATATATGGAAAATGAACAAAGAACTGGGGTCAAGAAAGAAGGAGTCAAGGAAGAAACCTTTATAGGTCTTAATAGAGCTTACTCAACCTGGAGTAAACGTATATGAGTTTGCACCAGACTACTGTAGATCTCTGGGAAACAAATTCTATTGTTCCCTCTCAATGCAAATACTTTACTGGAGAGCTGGATAATGTGACAAAAAATACCACGTTCAGGAATACATGAACATTTTTACTTTTTCTAAATCACTCTATCACCAAATCATATTGTCCATTTAGTAAAAAATTTTACAAGCAAATCAGGAATAACACCCTTTTATAATCTCTTCAGTTTCTCTCAATGATCTTTTAATCACTGCCCCAAATAGTACAGTTTTCATAAATATACTTTAAGATATTTTAGCATGTTAGATTCCAAGGTGGAGTGAATTTAAAGGGACTGTATTTTTTTTAATTATTTTATGAAAATAAACTATTACAACTTTAAAAATGATTTTGACAGTGATGATATAAAAATATTAGTAAGAAGGACTTCAGTCTGTAGGAAATTGAATTTTGAGCCTGGTCTAGATCTCACATCTAGCTCTGACTGCTTTACCCCATGAGATATTAATCTATTTTAACTTTACTTTCCTCATCTGTAAAATGGGAATAGTAACAGCTATCTTCTAAGTTATAAGTATTAAATATGATCATATATGACAATTCTTAGCAAATAGTAAGTTCTAAACAGCTTATCATCATCATCTCATTATTATTAATCGTAATAGCTATTTAATAAAATTACTTGAGCTAAAAATGCAATTACCTACACTAAATACTGCTGAATTAGCTATTAAATCAACTTACACTTTTGATTAAAATATAATATGTTATGAAGAAGTGTAGCAAACATCTTAAATTTAAGAGTTCAATCCTGGAAACTGGCATTTTTTTTTTTTTTAAAGATTGGGTACAACTCATGAAAATTTCATATGCAACAATGGAGAAATACCTTTTTTAGGTCCGGTATGTTTAAAATGTTTAAAGTTTGTTAACTGCCTACTGTGAATCTATGTTTAATCATAAGAACTAGTAAAGATTATTTGTATTTAAATTTAAAATGGGGAACAACATAGATACTACTTCTAAAGAATTTGATGAAGGAAAGTTCATAGCACATATGAAAGTGTTATTCAAGGTACACTCTCTAAAAATTGTTGTCAAATTGACTTTGTTGCTGCTGCTGCTAAGTCATTTCGTCATGTCCAACTCTGTGCGACCCCAAAGACAGCATCCCACCAGGCTCCTCTGACCCTGGGATTCTCCAGGCAAGAATACTTTAGTGGGTTGCCATTTCCTTCTCCAATGCATGCAGGCATGCTAAGTCATTTCAGTCCTGTCTGACTCTGTGCGACCCTATGGACAGCAGCCCACCAGGCTCCTCTGTCCATGGGATTCTCTAGGTAAGAATACTGGAGTGGGTTGCCATTTCCTTCTCCCAAATTGACTTTACATCTCCAAAAATAGAAAGGAAAGTTTCAACCTATATTTGAAAATGAAAGTCTAGGGAATTGTTAAAAGCATTTGGTTTGGGTGCTAATAGATCATCTCAAGTCCAGTATTGAGAATTTAATTTACCAAAAAGATGGCTTCTTTCAAAACTGAAATAAAACACCTGACTTTTTGAAGTTTGTGTATTACTTTGCCAGAGCTGTCATAACAATGTACACAGATTGGGTGACTTAAACCCTAATAACCTCATTTTAACTTAACTCTTTAAAGACCTTCATCTTCAAATATAGTCATATTCTGAGATACAGGAGATTAGGACTTTGACATAAGAATTTGGTTGGGGGAGGAGACACAATTGGGCTTCCTGGTGGCTCAGATGCTAAAGAATCTGCCTGCAATGCAGGAGACCTGGGCTCGATCCCTGGGTTGGGAAGATCCCCTGGAGAAGGGAGACACAATTTACCCCATAAGGGTTGAAATGTTAGTAATTTTTTTAAAAAAACAAATCTACCCATATGTTTCATTTCTACTATGTACAAATATTGTTTTCATGTTTTTACTATCTTTTAAAGCCATTCTGAATTTCATATATACCCTTGTAAAATAAGGAAACTCAACTAAAAGGGGTTAAATTATGACTCATACAATTGTATTATTTTTTTTAAGTGACAAATTTGACACACGGTCCTATGAAAATAATTCCTTTGGGTTTTTCAGGAGTTAAAATGGATTTCTGGATCTGCTATAGTAGTAGGCAATGAAGGGGAGCAGAATTCTGACTCTAAAATGTCTCTTTGGCACATGTCTTCTCTTGAGCTGGTTGTTTTTAAGAAACTGCAGACATAGGAGAATATCTAAAAACTGAGTAGTAACTGACTCCAGAGCCCCAACATCTTTTCTTGTCTTTAGTTGAAGAAGGTATTTAAGGTGATAGCTTAGGTCATTTCACAGTACCAGTTTCCATGGGTTATCTCCCATGTATACAGGAAGTATACATGTTATTAAACTTCTGTTTTTCCCTGTTAACCTGTCTTTTTATTACAAGGGATGTCTTATCCAACAACCTAGAAGAATAGAGGAAAATTATTTTTCCTCCTCCACATTATTTATGGCAGTTGGAATGAAATAATAAATTTCTTCAGGGTTTATACCCCAAGATAGTAAGTAGCAGTATAGTATAATATGTCCATGGAGATAAAAATTATACAAAACCTGGCAAAAATGAACAAATTGTTCTGAAACAAAAAAGGTAAGCTGCTATAAACTGTATCACATTCTATCTGGAAGTACATACTTTATTTCAATTACTTATTTTACCTTAAGATAAACGAACATGAGCATTTCTTGTTCTCTATGTTATAATGTCAAACTGATATGTGTCATTCAGTAATAATGAGATGACAGCCTCTGTTACCTAACCATATGGCGAGTGTTAGAAGCATAAGGAATCTCATCACCTGCTGTATATCAATAGATTTCCTACAAATCAATCCACAGATGTACAAAATTTAAGTAACTACATTAATATTTTTGTCTATATATCTGGACACTTCCAGCTTTTTCTAAGTATCCAAGTGGTAGCTGGTTACACGAATAATCTATTTAAAGAACATTTCCTTTATAACACTAACAAAAAGTGCTAAAATAAAACCAAGCCCGTTTAACTGAAATTGATGACTACTATTTAAGTACAAAATTGCAAAGATAAATGTTAAGATTTTTAAACAACATTTTGCTAATGAAGATAACCATGTTGTAAAGTGACTATAGGATTTATATGGAGGGGTTCTGTTAAAACAGGGAGAGTTATACTAAATCATATGGGCATAAATATTTCTCTAAAATGAGATGAGAATGTATAACTTTCAACTTTAACTTTAAAGTTATAAACATATTACACTTTAAAAATTTATAAAATTATAAACATTTTACTACATAAAACTAAAACTATTCTTTTTTTTAGTTTAAATATTGTAGTTTAAATAAGTGTGTTGAAATGTAAAATTTTTTGTACTTTCTATTGTTATCATTCTTTTTATCTCTTGAAAATATTTTAAATCTATGTCAAAGGAAGCATAAGTGTTTCCACATTTTTTATTTCACTAACATTGATTTTTTAGCCCCATTTTGGTAAGCCAGTGATTCTGAATTTAAATTAAGGATTCATACAAGGTTTAACTTCATGAGCCCTCATTTTAAAACATAATCCTTTATGTTAAAATTCAGATTTAACTTGCTCAGTTCAATATCTTAAAGATTAGAATACCTTCTGTAATGTCTGCTCCGACATTTCTTTCCAATTCTTCTCTGGAGTACTCTTCTTGACCCCATCATCTTCATCGTGTCTAAAGAGTTGTTCTGGCAGAGAATAAATAATATAGTATGTCTATATAGTATTACATATATATATATATATATAATATATTATGGTACCTCATATACTGCTGAAACACTGTCCTGTCATTTTAAGGAAAAGGGGTCTATAGTTTCTCCACTATGAATAATGTAGTCTATTTCATTGTCAAATATTGGCCATAAACTGAATGGTGACCCTTTTCAAGATTTTCAGTCACATAATTATGTATCTTTGTAGTGTCACTTTTTTTTTTCTGGCAGTGTAAGATTTTCAAAGGTACAACAGATCTGCAGGTTAACAATGCTGTACTTTTATTCCCATTTTCATTCTTTTGTAGACTATTCCCTCTTTGCCTTAAAAGCAGAATTCACTGCCTTTTTATCTACACAGTCACTACTAGTTTTGTTCTCTGGATCTTGTTCCCTGCCAGGAGGATCAGAGTGATTGCAGAACAAAGCAAATACTCACAGAATTAGGGTGGACTGAAACTGTAACACCCCCTACCACCACCTTTTCTTTTTTTTTTTTAAGTAAAAGATCCTGCACTGGCAGAGTAAAGCACAAAAATCACATTTTCAGAATAACTGACTTTACCCAGTCAAGGGTAAAGTTCAAATCATTCCTACACTGCCCAAGCATCCCTTCAAACAAGCAAAACTATATATAAGAAACACAACAACATTAAAGGAAAAAACAATCGTAAAACTTCAGTTAATATTATTAGAACTGAAATACATTAAAACCTATAAATATTTTTCTTAGATAAATTAGTGACAAATTTAATATTTTCTTACTGAATTATTTTTGAATTATATTTTTCAAAAAATCAAAAAGGGAGCAAAAATAACAATACATAAAGCTAAAAGGCTGAATATCTGTATTAGTCTGAGATGATTTTGCTTTAAAGTATGCTTGGCTGCTGTAGGTCAGTGTAAAACTTTGATTTATCAACAAAGGAAAAAGAAAACAATATTATTCTCTGTAGAGTAGAAATCCTCTTGGTATAAACAGTGACTAACAAGTTTGTTAGAGTGAATTAGGCATTTCTTTTGTCTTTGAAACATGACATATCCAATTAAAACTTCTGTACTCACGAAATAAATAGAACATTATCCTAAGGATAATAAAAGTCAGAATAGGTAGAATTTGCCACCTAGGGAATAGGTACCTTTACCTTGAAAATCATCGATTGGTTCCCAAGTTTCTCTTTCTAGTCCCCTAACACCATGGTGCTGAATTCATTTACAACATTCTTTCAGCAATATAGAAATAATATGCAAATACAATTCATCTGTTCTAGTGATTTAAATATCTGCTATAGTTCTTAGTAAAATATTTACACTTAAAAATAAGAAAACAGTTCTATTTTCAAAAGCCATACAGTACTAAAAGTAGCTAAATAATTCCAACAAAATAAATGTTAAAGACATTTAAACGTGAATTTGATTGCTGTTTTTGTGCTCCTAAGTGTGCTTCAAGATTCACAGGTGGACTGGAAGAGCAAGTTCACTCGTGGTTTTCCACTGAAAATTCTGTTTCTCACCTTCACAGGTCTTATAAAGAATATACAAGCAGCCTGACCCAGGCCAAGGACAGGAACAAAGACCCAAGTCTCTGCCCCTTGATTCCCTTCCCTTCTAAGGATCTCAGGATTTGGGAACTGAACAAAAGGATCTAGTTAGAAATATACAGGTCTATTTTTGTCCTTTGGTAGATATATGAGAATATGCTTCACCTTAAGTTCAGTTCAGTACCATTCACTCAGTCGTGTCCGACTTTTTGCAAGCCCATGGACTACAGCACGCCAGGCCTCCCTGTCTATCACCAACTCCTGGAGCTTGCTCAAACTCATGTCCATTGAGTTGGTGATGCCATCCAACCATCTCAGCCTCTGTTGTCCCCTTCTTCTCCTGCCTTCAATCTTTCCCAGCATCAGGGTCTTTTCCAATGAGTTATTTCTTTGCATCAGGTAGCCAAAGTTTTGAAGCTTCAACTTCAGCATCAGTCCTTTCAATGAATACTCAGGATGATTTCCTTTAGGATGGGCTGGTTGGATCTCCTTGCAGTGCAAGGGACTCTCAAGAGTCTTCTCCAACAACATAGATCAAAAGCATTAATTCTTTGGTGCTCAGGTTTCTTTATGGTCCAATGCTCACATCCATACATGACTACTGGAAAAACCAGAGCTGTGACTAGACAGACCTTTGTTGGCAAAGTAATGTCTCTGTTTTTTAATATGCTGTCTAGGTTGGTCATAGCTTTTCTTCCAAGGAGCAAGCGTTTTTGTTGTTGTTGTTGTTGTTTAGTTTCATGGCTGCAGTCACCATCTGCAATGATTTTTGGAGCCCAAGAAGATAAAGTCTGTCAGTTTCCATTGTTTCCCCATCTATTTGCCATGAAATGATGGGACCAGATGCCATGATCTTAGTTTTCTGAATGTTGAGTTTTAAGCCAGCTTTTTCACTTTCCTCTTTCACTTTCATCAAGAGGCTCTTTAGTTCCTCTTTGCTTCCTACCATAAGGGTGGTGTCATCTGCATATCTGAGGTTATTGATATTTCTCCCAACAATCTCGATTCCAGCTTGTGCTCCATCTAGCCCGGCATTTCACATGATGTACTTTGCATATAAATTAAATAAGCAGGGTGACAATACACAGCCTTGACATACTCCTTTCCCATTCTGGAACCAGTCTGTTGTTCCATATCTGGTTCTAACTGTTGCTTCTTAACCTGCATACAGATTTCTCAGGATGCAGGTCAGGTGGTCTGGTATTCCCACCTCTTTTAAGAATTTGCCACAGTTTGTTGTGATCCACACAGTCAAAGGCTTTAGTGCAGTCAATGCACCAGAAGTAGCTGTTTTTCTGGAATTCTCTTGCTTTTGATTCAACAGATGTTGGTAATTTGATCTCTGGTTCCTCTGCCTTTTCTAAATTCAGCTTGAATATCTGGAAGTTCTTGGTTCACATACAGTTGAAGCCTAGCTTGGAAAATTTGAGCATTACTTTGTTAGCTTGTGAGATGAGTGCAATTGTGTGGTAGTTTGAGGAAGGCTTTCTTATCTCTCCTTGCTATTCTTTGGAACTTTGGCATTCAGATGGGTGTATTTTTCCTTTTCTCCTTTGCCTTTCGCTTCTCTTCTTTTCTCAGCTATTTGTAAGGCCTCCTCAGACAACAATTTTGTCTTTTTTAATTTCTTTTTCTTGGGGATGGTTTTGATCACCGTCTCCTATTCACTGTCACAAACCTCCATCCATAGTTCTTCGGGCACTCTGTCTATCAGATCTAATCCCTTGAATCTAATTGTCACTTGCACCATATAATCGAAAGGGATTTTGGTCTAGTGGTTTTCACTACCTTCTTCATTTTAAGTCTGAATTTTGCAATAAGGAGTTCATGACCTGACCCACAGTCAGCTCCCAGTCTTCTTTTTACTGAATGTATAGAACTTCTCCATCTTCAGCCACAAAGAAAAAAATCAATCTGATTTCAGTATTGACCATCTGGTGATATCCATGTATAGAGTGATCCCTCGTGTTGTTGGAAGAGGGTGTTTACCATGACCAGTGTGTTCTCTTGGCAAAATTCTGTTATAGCGTTTGCCCTGCTTCATTTTTGTACTCCTAGGTCAAACTTGCCTGTTACTCCAAGTATGTTTCACCTTACTGGAAATTTATTTTTTAAATTGTGGTTTTAAATGCTTTACTGTTATTTTCACTCCTATGTTTTTTTACTCTTACATTTCTTTTGTCCCCTTAATTCTCCTAGATAACATTAAAAATTAAGGTAAATTGTTGAACATTTTCTCCTTCTTTTAGATATTTTAAAAAATTATTTAAAATTATTATTTTAAAATATTTTTAAAATATTTAAAAATTAAAAAATATTTTAAAATTATTTTAAAAAATTATTTAAAATTATTTAAAATTAATGGAGGGTTGCAGAATATAGTAGCCTAAAAATGCCACTTTGGCATATTGATTATTTTGGGCAGTAGGCACTTCAAAAAAATAGAGGGACAGATTTTCCTAGAACACCCCTTATCTGCTGGAAGACCCTCCAAAAGGAACTCACTCCCGTAAAGTTTCACCAGAGAAGACTAATTCTTATCACAGGAGGAGGAAACTAGAAGCCCACACTAGATCCAGACAAGCTTTATTACAAACTATGATAGCTCTCAGCTAGTCTCTTGAGGGCCCATTCATTTTTCCTAAAATCATTTACTCTCACTTAAGAGGCCTACATCCCTCTTCCTCCTCTCTTCCTATTAGAAGAGTATGTAATTCTGAATTCTAAAGCCTCCTATTTGAATACTCACTTTTCCCTGGGTATCTTCCATGTGTACATATGACATATATATTAATAAATTTGTTTTTCTTAATCTGTCTTTACCTACTGAAACCCCTACTATAGGGGTTTCAGTTAAGAACTCAGCAAGGTAGAAGGAAAATTCTTATTCCTTCCCTCCAATTATTTTTTTATTCATCTTAATTTTTGTTTCCTACACTAACTTTATTAAAGGTCTGTTTGTGATCATATCAGTTTGGGATACAAAGAAAGGGGAATAGGTATCTTGAGTATTGGCAATTTCCTAAACATACTGAAACCAAGTAGACCCTGTGGGGATTCCTGGGTATGGAAGCCTGTCTATGTCCCCTATTCTGTGTTTGTAGGGAACAGATCCAGCCTCCATGACCTTCCTTGACTCCCAAAGGGCAGATTCAAACATCTGCCAATCAGGGAAGGGAGGGAATGCAGAGACAAGGCAGGAACAGCCAAGAAACAAGCGTGCAGCCCGGGTCTGGTTCTGCCTCAAGGGATACACATAGCAGTATTCTGGGGTGCAGGCCTTGTACTCACCATAATATTATTAGCAACCCCACTCCTGAACTATTACAGTAAAATGCCTCACCAGGTTCTCCCAGGTTGAGACACACAGTTTTCAAGGGCAGGACCCCATTGTGCCCCACTATGCCTGGCAAAGCAATAAAGCTTCTCTTTTCAACTTCACTCAAAACGCAGTCTCTGAAATTCGATTCAGCATCAGTGCACAGTGGCTGAGTTTTCTGGCATCAATATTAATATATTTTCTTCATTTTTAGGAAAAAATAAGAGTCATAGTGAGCAGTGGAGAAGGAAATGGCAACTCACTCCAGTATTCTTTCCTGGAAAATTCAATGGACAGAGAAGCCTATTGGGTTATTTTCCAGAGGGTCACAAAAAGCTGGACATGACTGAGCAACTGAGCATACACACCACACATAGTGAGCATATTACTTTAGAGGGTACTTGTCATACAACAAAATAAGAAATATATCTTTGGTCTTTTTTCTTGGCTCCCTATACAGAGCTTCTAAAAGTCCTTAGAATTTCATGAGTGACAGAGAGATAGAGGTAAGAAAATTATCTTCTGTTATTCATAAGAGGCCCCTTTTCACAAGTTTCCCTTAAATCTATTTTCCTTTATATTTCACTTCTACTTAACACAAGCTGGGATATAAACTTCTTGTTGGAGACACCAACAAAAGTTGCAGGGTACAAAATTAATACACAGAAATGTCTTGCATTTCTATATACTAACAACAAAAGATAAGAAAGAGAAATAAATGAAACAATTCCATTTACCATCTCATTAAAAGAATAAAATACCTAGGAATAAACCTAACTAAAGAGATAAAAGAATTGCACTTTGAAAACTATAAGACACTAATAAGGTAAATAATAAATGATACAAACAGATGAAAAGATACACCATATTCTTGGATTGGAAGAATCAATATTGTCAAAATGCCCATACTACTCAAGGCAATCTACAGATTCAGTACACTCCCTATCAAAATATCAACAGCTTTTTTCCACAGAACAATAATTTTAAAATATTCTAATTCATATCAAAAATAAAAGACTCCAAACAGCAAAAGCAATCCTGGTGCAATCAGGCTCGTTAACCTCAGACAATACTACAAAGTTACAGTCATCCAAACAGTATGGTACTAGCACAAAAACTAAAATACTGATAATGGAACAGGATAGGAAGCCTGAAAATAAACCCATGCATCTATGGTCAATTAATCTATGACAAAGGAAGCAAGAATATATAATAGAGAAAAACACTCTCTTCAAACAGTGGTGCTGGGAAAACTGCACAGTCACATGTAATAGAATTAAATTAGAACATTCTCTAAATCCATACAGAAAAATAAACTCAAAATGGATTAAAGACCTGAATGTAAAACTGCATACTATAAAACTCTTGGAGGGAAACAGGCAGAACACACTGTGACATAAATTGCAGCAATATTTTTTTTTTTTTTTTGGATTCACCTCCTAGAGTAATGAAAATAAAAAGAGAAATAAACAAATGGCATATAATCAAGCTTAAAAGCTTTTTCACAGCAAAAAAAAAAAAAAAAATACATAAGCAAAATGAAAAGACAACCCACGGAATGGGAGAAAACATTTTGCAAATGAAGTGACCACCAAGGCATTAATCTCCAAAATACAGAACGGGTCATGCAGCTCAATATCAAGAAAACAAACACCACAATCAAAAAACAGGCAGAAGATCTAAGCAGACAATTCTCTAAATAAAGCATACACATTTCCAAAAAGCACATGAAAATATGCTCAACATTACTAATTATTAGATAACTGCAAATCAAAACTACAATAAATATCACCTCACAATGGTAATAACGGCCATCATCAAAAACTGTGCAAACAATAAATGCTGGAGAGGATGTGGAGAAAATGGGAACCCTCCAAAACTACAGATATGAATGCAAATTGGTACAACCACTATGGAGAACAAGAAGGAGGTTCCTTAAAAATATAAAAATAGAAACGTACAATCCAGCAATCCCACTCCTGAGCATATATCCAGAGAAACTATAATTCAGAAAGATATATGCACCCCAGTGTTCACTGCAGCACTGTCAACAGCAGCGAGGTCATGGAAACAACCTAAATCTCCATCAACAGAGGAGTAGATAAAGATGTGGAACATATACAACGGGATAGTAGTCAAGTCATTAAAAGGGAAGAAATGCCATTTGCAGCAACATGGATGGATCCAAAGATAAAGTGAAGTAAGTCAGACAGAGAAAGACAAATTACTTGTATGTGGAATCTAAAAATTTAAACAAATGAACTTTCTCTCTAAACAGAAACAGACTCACAGACTTCAAAAATAAACTCTTATTGTTACCAAAGGGAAAGGGAGGGGGATAAATTAGGAGTTTGGTATTAACATATATACACTACTATATACAAAATAGATAATCAATAAGGACCTAGTGAACTCTACTCAATATTATATAATAACCAATATGGGAAAAGAATCTGAAAAATAATGGATATATGTATATGAATAATGAATCACCTAGTTATATACCTTAAACTAATACAATACTGTAAATTAACTATAATATACAGCAAAATTTTTTAAAAAGTTTAAGTGTTGTCAACTTAAGATAGGCTGTTATAGATATAAGTTATCATATATAAGCCTCCTGTGTGTTTGCATGCTAAGATGCTTCAGTCATGTTTGACTCTTAGCGACCCGATGGACCGTAGCCCACCAGGCTCCACTGTCCATGGGATTCTCCAGGCAAGAATATTGGAGTGGGTTGCCATTTCCTCTTCCAGTGGATCTCCCTGACCCAGGGATTAAACCCATGTCTCTTAATGTTTCCTGCATTGGCAGGCATGTTCTTTTCCACTAGCAACACCTGGGAAGCCAATATAAGCCTCCTAGTAATCGCAAAGCAAAAACCTACAATAAACACACAAAAGATAAACAGAAAGGAATATAAGTACATTTATATAACTAAAGAAAGTTATCAAAATATAAAAGAAGAGAATAAGAGAATAAAGGAAGAGAGTAGAACTACAAAAAACAGCCAGTAAACAATTAACAAAAAAATCAATATGTACATACATATCAGCAATTATTTTAAGTGGAAATGCCCTAAATTCTCCAAAGACACAGAGTAGCTAGATCAATAAAAATAAGACCTATCTATATACTGATTACAAAAGATTCACTATAGATGTTAAGACACACATAGACTGAACATGAAAGGACTGAAAAAATTATTTCATGCAAAAAGAAACCAAAAGGAAGATGAAGTAGTGACACTTATATCAGACAAAACAGACTTTAAAACAAGACTGTTACAGAAAACAAAGATGGATATTATATAATGATGAATAGGTTATTCAACAAGAGGATTTAAAATTTGCAAATGTTCATACACCCTACATAAGAGCACCTAAATATAGAAAGCAAATATTAAGAGACCTAATAGGAGAAATAGACAGTAATACAGTAGCTGTTATGCTCAGATTTAATATTTCATGATAGTTCCAGTCTTACTAGGTGGTATGTTTCCAGGAATTTATCCATTTATTTTCTAGGTTGAGCAATTTGTTGGAATTTATTTATTATAAGTATTTTCCTATGATTCTTTATATTGTATTTGTGTTATCAGTTGTAACATCTCCTGTTTCATTTTTTACTTTATTTGAGTTCTTTTTTTCTTATACCTATAGCTAAAGGCTTGTCAATTTTATCTTTTCAAAGAACCAGCTCTGAACAGATTTATAACTGGTAAGGAGATTGAATCAGTAATCAAAAACCTCCCAACAAACAAAAACCAGGACCGGATGGCTTCATTAATGAATTCTACAAAATATTTAAAGAATTAATGTCAAAAAAAAAAGAATTAATATCAATTCTTCTCAAACTCTTCCAAAGTATTTAAGAGAACGGAGCTCTTCCAAACTTATTTTACATGGCCAATATTATCTTGATACCAAAACCAGAAAAGGACACCACAAAAAAATGAAAATTATGGGCCAATTTTAAAATGGGCTGAAGATCTAAACAGACATTCTTCAAAAGAAGACATACAAGCATAATTTGCTTTAGTATGCTTTGCTTTACTCTTCTTCCTAGATACTGTGTTTTTCAACAAATTGAGTATGTGTGGCAACCTTCTTGTCAGCCAAGTCTACAGGTGCCATTTCTAACAGCATTTGGTCATTTTATGTCTGTTACACATTTTGGTAATTTTCCCAATATTTCAAGCCCTCCTCAAGCAAAATGATTACAACCCACTGAAAACTCAGATGACAGATAGCATTTTTTAGCAATAAAGTGTTTTTTAATTAAGGTAAGTGCATTTTTTTAGACATAATGATATTGTACAGTTAATAAACTACAATATAGTGTAAATACAATTTTTATGTACACTGGGAAACCACATAAATCATGTGGCCTGCTTTATAGCAATATTCATTTTATTGTGGTGATCTAGAAAAAATACCTCGCAATATCTCCTAGAAATGCCTATACAGATGGCCAACAGATATGTGAAAAGATGTTCAACATCATTAATCATTAGGGAACACAAATCAAAACCATACTGAGATATCATCTCATATCTTTTAGAATATCTATTATGAAAAAGACAGAAAGTAACAAATCTTGCTGAGAATGTGGAGAAAAGAGAACCCTTGTGCACTTCTGGTGGGAATATAAAGAAGTGCAGTCACTTTGTATAACAATACGGAGGTTCTTCAAAAAAATAAAAATAGAACTACCATATGATCCAGCAATTCTACTTCTGAGTATTTATCCAAAGAAGATGAAGACACTAACACGAAAAGATATATACACCCCAATGTTCATTAAAGCATTGTTTATGATAGCCAAGATACGGAAATAACCTAGGTGTTCACTGATGGATGATAGAAAGAAATTGTGGCATATATATATGTATATACATATATATATATGTATATATAAAATGGATATTATTCAGCCATAAAAAAGAATAGCATCTTGACATTTGTGATAACATTGATGGGCCTCACAGACATTATGCTAAATAAATAAATAAGTCAGAGAGAGAAAAACAAATGTATGACGTCTCTCATATGTGCAATCTAAAGAAACAAAGAAGCTCAGAAATACAGACAACAAACTGATGATTAACAGAGGTGATAAAAGAAATGAGTGAAGAGGTCACAGGGTAAAAAGAAAAAAGAAGGGAGCACAGATTTGAGCCCTGGCTGGGGAACTATGATCCCACATGTCTCAGGGCATGGCTTAAAAAAAAAAAAGTAAAGAAAAAGAGAGTACTAAAAATAAAGGTCTCATCAGTATTTCACCCACTGATCTTAGTAGTCACTAATGATCACTGCCTTGATCTATGACAAAAAAAAAAAAAAACCTCAGTGAAAAAGTATGCTTAAGTGAAAGTCACTCAAGTCATGTCTGACTCTTTGTGACCCCATGGACTATACAGTCTATGGAATTCTCCAGCCCAGAATATGGGAGTGGGCAGCCATTCCCTTCTCCAAAGTTTAAAATATGACATAAATCAATGGTGTAAAACAGAAGGATTCAAATATTGGCCTTGACAAGTCATGGGTATACTAAACAGGTGAAACTGGAACAACAAAGTAATTGGGACAAAATCCAGATGAGTGATATATAAACATTCAAATATTACATACAAATTATTAAGTATAAATAACTAAGTATAAATTATTAATTATAACTTGTCAACACCTAAAAAGCACAGTGGTAACAAGTAAGCTGTAGCAAGTTTAAATAAGAAGAAACTCTGTCATATCAACCTTATTTACTTTTTTTAATGAGGTTACTTAGGATGGACTGAAGTCCTATAGTAAATACACTTATCTTGATTTTAACAAAGGAAAATCTTACAATTGAAATAGATTATCCCCTTTTACTGAATACTCTCAGGCTAGGGTTCAGGCAGGTTTCAGATCTGCAGATCTCCAAGTTTCCTTCTAGCTCTAAGACTGTGACTCCAGGTGAGAATCACATCACTTCTAAAAAATGTAATGTCATATGAAAATATAAATGAATTATTGATAGTAACTACCTCTATGTTATCAATAACTCTCCATTACCTATAAAACTTTGAACAAACATAACCAGTAAAACTTCATCAATGAATAATAAAAATTAATATTCTCTCCATATCCAATATTTCTTTAAAATTTTAATAAACTATAAACCTAACTTTTAAGTGTTCTTTCTACTTGATTTTCTCATGAAAGATGAAAATGCTAATAAGATATGAAGGAGTAAAGCAATAGAAATAGGGAGAGCAGGGTAAGATTCTTAGAAGCTGAAAATAAAACATTAAAAACTGGATAATTTTAAACTGCCTACATTGAATATTTATTTTGACAAAGTTACCTTCGCTTCTCTCTGCCATAAATGTATTCAATTCTTGTATTGTTGCTTTATCAACAGACATATGTACTTTAAGTTTATCCAGTTCTTCTTGAAGATTCATTCTATGAAAATTAACATAATAAACAATTATTTTAAATATGTAAGTTAAGAAAAATATGGCAAACATATAAAGATGGCAAAAATATTTTTAAAATACATGAATTAATAGTAAAAAAAGCTAGAGCATATTAATATTAACAAATCCTAACAATTAAAATTGAATTTTAATGACATCTCTAAAGTAAAATGTTTCAACTGATTTTTAACTTTGTCTAAATAAACATACTAAATAATTAAAAAACATAAACTACATAATTTAAAAAAAATCTATTGACTTACCAGATCATTTTCTAACACACAGATACACGATATAAAATAATAATAAAACATTAATACATATCACTGAAAACAAAGAGAGTAAATCTAAAGATGCCAAATAAAGGCAAAAAATCCTTACTAGTAAAATGAAATTGAGCTACCATGACAACAGACCTGGATTAAACAACATCCATGGAGAGCTCCAACCTTGAGACCTGAGTGGACAAGAAAATTTATCCACAAGGACCCTCATGGCTGAGACACAAAACTGGATTAACTGAAGGAAGCTGGGACACAACATTTTCTGAATGAAAACCTGAATATCTAAGCTTATCTGGCTGAAGTTCCATTAAAAAGAAGCTTTTTGTCCAGTCTAAGGGCAAGAAAGAGTCAATCATGTGTGATCAGAAACATAACTATATATTGTTGTTGTTGAGTTACTAAGTCATGTCTGATTCTTTGTGACCTCATAGACTGTAGTACACCAGGCTCCTATGTCCTCCACTATCTCCTAGAGTTTCCTCAAATTCATCATATTTACTGAGTCAGTGATACTATCTAACCACCTCATCCTCTGCTGCCCTCTTTCTTCTTTTGCTGTCAATTGTTCTTAGCATTGGGGTCTTTTCCAACGAGTCAGCTCTCCATATAAAGTGGCCAAGGTATTCGAGCATCAGCCTCAGCAACAAGTGAAAGTGAAAGTCGCTCAGTTGTGTCCAACTCTTTGCAACCCCATGGACTGAGGCCTGCCAGGCTCCTCTGTCCATGGAATTCCCCCGGCAAGAACACTGGAGTGGGTAGCCTATCCTTTCTCTAGGGGATCTTCCCAACACAGGGATCCAACCAGGAGCTCCTGTATTTCAGGCAGATTGTTTACCAGCTGAGTTACCAGGGAAGCCTAAAAGTGAAAGTGTTAATCAGTCTGTTGTGTCCGATTCTGTGTCACCCCATGGACTGTAGCCCACCAGGCTTCTCTGTCCAAGGAATTCTCCAGGCAAGAATATTAGAGTAGGTTGCCATCAGTCCTTCCAATGAATTTTCATAGTTGATTTCCTTTGGGATGGACTGGTTTGGTCTCCTTGAAGTCCGAGGGACTCTCAACAGTCTTCTCCAGTACCACAATTTCAAAGAATCAATTCTTAGCTGCTCAGCCTTCCTTATGGTCCAACTCTCACATCTGTACATGACTTCTGGAAAAAAAACTTAGCTTTGATTAGACAGACCTTTGTTGACAAAATGATATCTCTGCTTTTTAATGCACTGTCTAGGTTTGTCACAGCTTTCCTTCCAAGGAGCAAGTGTCTTTTAATTTCATGGCTGCAGTCACCATTTGCAGTGATTTTGGAGTCCAAGAAAATAAAGTCTGTCACTGTTTCCACTGTTTCCCAATCTCTGCCACAAAGTGATGGGACCAGATGCCATGATTTTAGTTTTCTGAATGTTAAGTTTTAAGCCAGCTTTTTTGCTCTCCTCTTTCACCCTCATTAAGAGGCTCTTTAGTTCCTCTTTGCTAATGGCAAATGGCAGAATGCCATTAGGAAGGTATCATCTACCTATCTGAGGATGTTGATATTTCCCCTAGAAATCTTGACTCCAGCTTGTGATTCATCTAGTTCAGTATTTCACATGATGTACTCTGCAATAAACTGTGGAAAATTCTGAAAGAGATGGGCATACCAGACCATCTGACCTGCTTCATGAGAAACCTATATGCAGGTCAGGAAGCAACAGTTAGAACTGGACATGAAACAACAGACTGGTTCCAAATAGGAAAAGGAGTATGTCAAGTCTGTATATTGTCATCCTGCTTATTTAACTTATATGCAGAGTACATCATGAGAAATGCTGGGCTAGATGAAGCACAAGCTGGAATCAAGATTGCAGGAGAAATATCAATAATCTCAAATATGCAGATGACACCACACTTATGGCAGAAAGTGAAGAGGAACTAAAAAGCCTCTTGATGAAAGTGAAGAGGAGAGTGAAAAAGTTGGCTTAAAGCTCAACATTCAGAAAACTAAGATCATGGCATCTGGTCCCATCACTTCATGGCAAACAGATGGGGAGACAGTGGAAACAGTGTCAGACTTTATTTTTTTGGGCTCCAAAATCACTGGTTTTTCCAATGGTCATGTATGGATGTGAGAGTTGGACTATAAAGAAAGCTGAGTGCCGAAGAATTAATGCTTTTGAACTGTGGTGTTGGAGAAGACTCTTGAGAGTCCCTTAGACTGCAAGGAGATCCAATCAGTCCATCCTAAAGCAGATCAGTCCTGAGTGTTCATTGGAAGGACTGATGCTGAAGCTGAAACTCCAATGCTTTGGCCACCTTCATGCGAAGAGTTGACTCATTGGAAAAGACCCTGATGCTGGGAGGGATTGGGGGCAGGAGGAGAAGGGGACGACAGTGGATGAGATGGCTGGATGGCATCACCGACTCGATGGACATGTGTTTGAGTAAACTCCGGGAGTTTGTGATGGACAGGGAGGCCTGGCGTGCTGCAGTTCATGGGGTCGCAGAGTCGGACATGACTGAGCGACTGAACTGAACTGAGCTGAACTCTGCATGTAAGTTAAATGTGCAGAGTAACAACATACTGCCTTGTACTCCTTTCCCAGTTTTGACCTGGCCAGTTTTTCTGGGTGTGGTTCTAACTTTTGCTTCTTGACCCGCAAACAGGTTTCTCAGGAGACAGGTAAGGTGGTCTGATGCTCTCGTCTCTAATAATTTTTCAGTTTGCTGTGATTCACACAGTCAAAGCCTTTAGTAGTCAATGAAGCAGAAGTAGATGTTTTTCTGTAATTCCTTTGCTTTCTCCATGATTCAACATATGTTGGTAATTTGATCTCTGGATCCTCTGGCTCTTCAAAACCCAGTTTGCACATCTGGAAATTCTCAGTTCACGTACTGTTAAAGGCTAGCCTGAAGGGCTTAAGCATGACCTTCCTAGCATGTGAAATGAGTGCAAATGTATGGTAGTTTGTACATTCTTTGGCATTGCTCTTCTTTAGGATTGGAACGACAAGTGATCTTTTCTAGTCCTGTGGCTACTGCTGAGTTTTCCAAATTTGCTGGCATATTGAGTGCAGCACTTTCACAGCATCATCTTTTAGGATTTGAAATAGTTCAGCTGGAATTTTGTCACCTCCACTAGCTTTATCTGTAGTGATGCTTCCTAAAGCCCACTTGACTTCGCATTCCAGGATGTCTGGCTCGAGGTGAGTGAACACACCATCATGGTTATCCGGGTCATGAAGACCTTTTCTATATAGTTCTTCTGTGTATTCCTGCCACCTCTTCTTAATCTCTTCTGCTTCTGTTAGGGCCATACCATTCCCATCCTTTATTGTGCCCATCCTTGCATGAAATGTTCCTTTGATAGTTTCAATTTTCTTGAAGAGATCTCCAGTCTTTCACATTCTATTGTTTTCCCCTATTTCTTTGTATTGCTCATTTAAGAAGGCCTCCTTTTTTTCTCCTTGCTATTCTCTAGAACCCTTCATTCAGTTGGATACATCTTTCCCTTTCTCCCTTGCCTTTTGCTTCTCTTCTTTCCTCAGCTATATGCAAAGCATCCTCAGACAACCACTTTGCCTCCCTGCATTTCTTTTTCAATTCATTTTCTATATTGCTGCTGCTGCCGCCAAGTCACTTCAGTCGTGTCTGATTCTGTGCAACCCCATAGATGGCAGCCCACCAGGCTCCTCCATCCCTGGGATTCTCCAAGCAAGAATACTGGAGTGGGCTGCCATTTCCTTCTCCACATTTTCTATATTACTGACATTAAAATTGAGCCATTATATGTTTGCTGAGACCTGAAGAAATGACAGTAATGTAAAAACAGGTTTATGACCTGTGTAGATTGAGAGTTCCGGCAGACACAATCGTCCACTACAGAGAGGTATCTAAAACTAGAGAATGGACAAGAGGAAAGCCACGACAGAAAATAATTCTTAAAGAAGTCAGGTTTGTAGATAAGAGTAAATATGAATAAGCTCAAAGCCACAAATGATAGTCTGTATATCTCCCCATTCAAAATGGGAGAATCTACAAGGAAAGAGAGGTAACACAATAATTTAAAATGAATTCTTACAAAATTAGAGTTTTTAAAATGGTGATAAAAAAGAAAAAAAGTTATAAACATATATGAAAAAGAACAGGGGTTTATGAGAGAAGACAAATTTTTTAAAAAGAACCAACTACTATATCTAGAAATGCTAATAAATAAAATAAGTAAAGCTAGTAATAACATAATAACTGAAAATTAAAACTCAGTGGATGGATTAAATAGCATACCAACAAAGCTAATAAAACTTTGTAAAATTAAAGACAACACAAAGAAACAAAGCAAAGGAAACAGTAACTATATATATAGTGTGTTGGAATGAGAAGGCCAGAAAGCATCTAATAGAAATTATTCGAAGAGAGAATTGAGAAAATGGGGGGGGGGGGGAGACAATATTTAATATACAATAACTGAAGATTGAGAACCAATGTAAAGTATTAATTAATAGATTAAGAGAGTATCAAAAATTGAAAGCAGAATTAATAAAACTATATTTACACTAGGCATATACCAAAACTGAGGACACCAAAGAAAACAAGACAATTATAAAATAAATAGAATGAGAAAGAAAATCAACAATTAATGAATTCAGGAAAGACAGTAGGCTTCTGATACTAGTAAGAAAATTAGATGGAAAATAAGTAATATTTTCCATATTCCATGGTTTACTACTCATAGGTCCTATATTTAAAAACTATTAAAGAATATTCTATTTCAGGAAGAAAACAACCTCAAAAGCAATGTATACAACAAAATAGGAAATGATGATGAAAGAAGTATAAATGTGTACATAACAGCAAGCAAACATTTATTAAGCAAAGCAATCAAAATATCTAAGTGAAGGTAAAACTAATATTCTGAACTACAAAATGACATTAGATGAATGAAAGGATCAGAATTAAAGCATTTGAAGATTCTTGCATTGTAAAAGAAGAATGGAAGCATACTGAAGAAATTAAGACTGTCAAATAAATGAAGTATGTTATAATTTCAAGAAAAAACATTTAAAGAATAGAAAACAAAAATTTACAAACTAGCAGAGCACAAAAATGAACTAAAAATATAATCAAATTGAAGGAAAGAAAGATCTTTAAAAGAATCATAAAAACGAAATATACACTAAGAAAAATATTCAGGATAAATATGGTCATTATATAACAGTGAAAGAAATGACTTGCTAGGAAGATAGATAACAACAGCTATAAATTTTTATGTACTAAACAAGAAATATAATTCTTAAAATAATTCAAATTAAAGGTATATAATGTGGAAAAAACAAAACAAGTAGTCGCTGCTTCCCCCCACTCAGTTTACTTCCTGAAAAAAGTTGTTTATAGTTTGATGCAAATAATTATATTTTTGTTCATAGAAACATAAATACACATATATAAAGATTTAACAAATTGGAATCTTACACATTTGAAGTTAGGTTAAACTCAGGTTACAGGTTAATGGGAAGGCAAACAAACATGCACACATATATGTGTCCATGCTCAGTCACGTCCAACTCTTCAGGACCCCACGGACTGTAGCCCGCCAGGCTCCTTTGTCCACGGGATTTTCCAGGAAAGAACACTGGAGTAGTTTGCCATTTCCTCCTCCTGGGGATCTTCTCGATACAGGGATCAAACCCGTGTCTGCTGTGTCTCCTGCACTGGCAGGTAGATTCTTTACTACTGAGACACCTGGAAAGCACACACATCTATACCCAACCACAAAGCGATTAAGTTTAAATTAGGTTCTTGCTTTGTTTTGCTAAGAACATAGAACATAATGTAGCAAGATGGCCCCACAAAGAAAAACCAGATGTAGCTCATCTTAACTTAGTTTTCCTTGGCTCTTACTGAGATCACTAACCCAGTGGAACACAGGGCTACAGCTGTTGGAAATGTTATTTCATGCTTCTTTAGACGTATTCTATGCTTACAGTTTTGTTTTGTTTTGTTTTTTAAGGAAGAATTCACAAAGTCTGTACTGTTAATGTGAAACATTTAGAAACATTAGGGACTGCCTTGTTCTTGAGTCAAACTAAGTACCAACAAACTACACATCTTAATGGGTATTTGGAAAGGCAGCTGACAAGAGTAAGTGCTCAGGCACTCCCAAGCAGGATGAAACATTGGCTACTTAGGGACTCAGATTTATTACCATTTATTCTGCTGTTTCTGATGTTCTGTTTGGTATGGGAACCACAATTCAAAATCTACTTCTGACTGGACAAATTATGCAAGGTGACTGTTTTCAGATGCTGGAGAACAGGCTACAATGAACTTTGATCAACAAAGAGAGTCCTAAGGACAGTCCAGATTTCTGCCAGGAGGCACTCATGATGATGTCATGATGTAGGAAGAGGGAGTCTTCAGTGACCTGAAGAAAAAGAGGATGGAGTTTGGGAAAGCTGGAATGTTTGGAATTTGTAAAGCACAGTACTCAGAGAAGAGGAAGCTAACCGAGGAGGAGCTGCAGAAATTTGCACAATTCATTTGAGTCTTTGGCTGAATATTTTGTTGCACAAGCATACTATGAAATTCAGTAAGGCAAGCAGAGAACAACCAGTGCTTCAGAACTATTCCCAGAGCTCTCAGGGCACTGGGAGACATGTGAATTCTACCCAGCCAGAGGGGAGAATCTCGTTGAACATTAGGGGTACTCAGCAAAGAACCCAAAAGGGTCATTCCAATGAACAGGGTACTCCAAGTCTGTGCTAACAAGGTGTTTTAATATACTGAAAATATTTAAATTGAAATTTTAAACATACTTCTCTGAGTAAATAACGGAAAAAAATGGACGGAAATCAGTAAAGACATAGAATAAAAACTCTTCCCTGAAAATTTATAAAAGTCTGTCCAATAACATCAAAACACATATTGTTTTCAAGTACTATGGACTTGCATCAAAATAAAACTATAATGCTGAAACATAAAACATTTTAAATAAAATTTTTTAAAAGTCATGAAAATTATTTTCTATGGCCACAATATCAATACACTTAAAGTAGAAATCAATACCAATTATGTCTGGAAAATCCCCAGATATGTGAAATTAAAGAAACTATTTTTAAATACTTTTTTCTCAATGAACAATCTAAGAGGAATTAGAAAATATTTGAACTTATAAAAAAATAAAATGCAATCTTTGAAAATTTGTGAAGTGCTAAAGCAGTGCCTACATGCATTTCTAGATCATTACATGCGTATATTAGAAAAAAAGAAGGACCTACAATGATGTAAGCTTCCATAATTAAAAAAAAATAGTAAAAGAGGACAAAGAAATTTGAGTGCTTTTTCATTTGTCTATTGCCTATCAGGAGATAGTACCTTTGTGAAATATTTGTTCAAATGTTTTGCTCATATTTACACTGGATTGACAGTTTTTTTCCTATTTATTCATAGGAACAATATATTCTGGGTATTAGCTCTTTGCTAGACATATACCTTTGTCTTTTGGTACTATGACATATCTTTCTGGGCTCTGAAAGTTGCCTTTTGATTAACTGAATGGTATCTTTCAATGAACAGAAGTTCTTGACTTTAACACAGCCCTGTTTACCAAATTTAAGTTTAAATTTATTCTATTCTGTAAATCTTTGTCTACTACAAAGACAAAAAGATGCTCTTCTATGATTTTCCTTCAAAGTTTTATTACTTAATCTTTCAAATTTAGACCTGCATCCCACCTAAAATTGATTTCTAAGTATGGTAAGAATGCAATATCATTATAATATATATAATATATATATAGTATAATAATAATATACTTTAGCTATACAGCTAACTTTTAGTTATACAGGTATATCAACTGCCATTTTGGTTGTTTCCATTTTTCACAATTATAAATAATTTTGTAGTGAACATCCTTGCATATGTGTTGACATACGAGATTACTATTCTTTGAGTACATACTTCAAAAGGCAGAAAAATGTCTCACACACAAAAAAATTATGTAGACTAAGGTAACCAACATTGATGCACCAATTATTTAGATTTTAAAATACTAATATTATGTAATATTTAATCCATAGCTTTCATTTTTGTGAAAAAGTTAAATTATTTTGTTACTGAGGATGAGATGGTTAGATGGCATCACCAGCTCAATGGACATGAGTTTGAGCAAACTCCGGGAGAAGGTGAAGGACAGGGAAGCCTGGTGTGCTACAGTCCATGGGGTTGCAAAGAGTTGTACAACACTGAGCAATTTAACAACAACAATTCCGCTGCCATAAAGGTCCGTCTAGTCATGAGGCTATGGTTTTTCCACTAGTCAGGTATGGATGTGAGAGTTGGACTATAAAGAAAGCTGAGTACCGTAAGAATTGATGCTTTTGAACTGTGGTGTTGGAGAAGACTCTTGAGAGTTCCTTGGACTGCAAGGAGATCCAACCAGTCCATCCTAAAATAAATCAGTCCTGAATATTCACTGGAAGGATTGATGCTAAAGCTGCAACTCCAATACTTTGGCCACCTGATGCGAAGAACTGACTCATTTGAAAAGACCCTGATGCTGGGAAAGACTGAAGGTGGAAGGAGAAGGGGACAACAGGATGAGATGGTTGGATGGCATCATTGACTCAATGGACAAGAGTCTGAGTCAACTCTGGGAGCTGGCGATGGACAGGGAGGCCTCGCATGCAGCAGTCCACGGAGTCGCAAAGAGTCGGACTCAACTGAGCGACTGAACTGAACTGAACATTCCGTTATTCCACCTTTATTCCCTCCTTAGAAATAATCAGTACCTTACATGTTTACATACTATATATATATATATATATATCTGTGTATACAATTATATAGAACTATATTTTTGTGGGTGTATGTGTGTGTTTCTATGTACATACACACATATATATATTCACAAAAACCAGTGCTGTTCTATGACTTAAATTTCTATATTTTTAGAGAACATAGTATACATACTATTACCGAATTTTCTTCATTTAACTCAACTTTTGCTTTTGAGGATCTATACATTGCTTTATAGGTCCAATTCATTCATGTTAAATGCAGCAGAGCTCACATTATATTTAATATAAATATAGTATCACCAACTCAGTGGACATGCATTTAAGCAAACTCCAGGAGACAGTGAAGGACAAGGGAGCCTGGCACGTTGCAGTACACTGAGTCGCAAAGAGTTGGACATGAATTAGCTACTGAACAATAACAACATATTAATATATCATGATGCACTTCTATCAGCTAATTATGGATATTTAGATTGCTTCTTCGGAGAAGGCAATGGCACACCACTCCAGTACTCTTGCCTGGAAAATCCCATGGATGGAGGAGCCTGGTGGGCTGCAGTCCATGGGGTCACGAAGAGTCGGACACAACTGAGCAACTTCACTTTCACTTTTCACTTTCATGCATTGGAAAAGGAAATGGCAACCCACTCCAGTGTTCTTGCCTGGAGAATCCCAGGGACGGGGAGGCCTGGTGGGCTGCTGTCTGTGGGGTCGCACAGAGTCGGACATGACTGAAGCAACTTAGCAGCAGCAGCAGCAGATTGCTTCTTATTCTTCACTACTACAAAAATACTACAGTGAACACTCTTATTTATATAACTTAGTTCAGGTTATTTAAAAATTTTAAAGATCCTAAGAATCTATTTCAAAGTGAAATTTTTCTTTCAAGAGTTTTTTATTTTCTCCAAATAGAATTACAAATATTGGGAAAAGCTATTATTAAATAAAATGACTTTATAACTCTGAAGATAACTGCCAAAAACCTTCCTACATTGATGATATTATTTATTCCTTAAGAACCATGCTCAGCACTGGAAACAAAACTTTCATAAAGCCTGAAGTAGTTTTTGGAGCAAGTAAACACTTTGTACCAGTCACCTATATCACTCAAAATAAAATCTGATATTTATATATGGTTATTAGCATTTAATTCAGATGGTCACAAACTCAACATCTGTGATAAAATTATTTTCCCTAGAGAAAGAAAGAGTGTTTTAAAAATAGACTGAGTTAGTATGACAAAATACACTTAAAGTAGCTTTAATATCTTTTTTTATAAAAATCAAATGATTATTCACTAAACACTTAAGATTTACTATGGAAATCTTTACCCTGTGTAATACCTTGTGTAGTTAAAAATATCTATACTTCCTCATATATTTGGAAACAATTTAAGGGAGAAATTAAATTTAAAATTTCATATGTTTGGTATTATGATCTGAATGCATTCCCCTGAAATTCATCTTGAAATTCTAATTCCTCAAGATGATGGCACTAGGATGTAAGGCTTTGGGAGGTGATCAGGTCATAGAGTGAAGCCCTCATAAACGGGGTTAGTACAGAAAGCCCAGAGAACACCCTCAACCCTGCCACTGCGTAAGGATAAGACACAAGTCTGCAATGTGGAGGAAGGGCCTCACCAGCTCATGCTGACATCCTGGTTTCCAGCCTCCACAACTGTGAGAAGCAGAAGTTGTTTATAAGCTACTGAGTTTGTAGTATTTTGTTATAGTAGCCTGAGTGGGCCTAAGATATATGAACTCAAAAAATAAATACCATAGGTATGTGATCTCATATGTATGAAAAACTTTTAAGGTATCAATGTCAAAAAGCAATCTCTAGAGTTAGAAAATAAAACTCAAAAAATACTTGCCATTTACTCAAATGAAATATCTGCCAATAAATACAAAGTGATATTTTTTCTTAGCTAATAATCTTGTTAAGTGTTCGGCAAAATGCAATGAAAATCAACAAAAATATTAAATTCTATCAAAAGGTAGAAAAAAGCCAAATATCTATTAACAGATGAATGGATAAATAAAATGAGGTATATATAATACAGAGCAATTTTACTCAGCCTTAAAAAGAAAAGAAATTCTGACACAAGTTACAACTTGGAAAAAGATATTTATAAACCAGACACAAAAATAAAAACATTCTATGACTCCAATATATGAGGTACTTAGAATAGGCAAATTCAGAGAGACAGTAAAAATGAAGAGGTTCTGAGGGAAGCAGGTAATAGTTTTTTAACTAGTTATTATTATTTATTATTTAACTAGTTATTATTAACTAGTTATTATTTAACTAGTATAGAGTTACAATTTGAGAAGATAAAGTTCTGAAGATGGATGGCAGTGATGGTAGCACAACAGTGTGAGTATATTTAATGGCACTGAATTTTATACTTAAAAATGGTTACAGTGGTAAATTTTATGTTTTGTATATTATACCACAATAAAAAAATATATATCATATTCCCCGTGATTTTGATTCATTTTACAAACAACAAAAATACAAACCATTTCTATATTTTGGACAGATGGAAGAGAAGGAAAGAGAAAGAACGGGCAAAACTGGAAAGAATTCACTGCATAGCATGTCAAAGGTACTAAATGCCACTGAATTGTATGCCTTAAAATAAAACTAATATGCAATTTGCATGTTGTTAGTGGTTATCCAAAAACACATTTGTTCTCAAAATATGCCATGATTAGCAGACATTTTTTTCCCTAGGAACTACATTTCCAAATCATGTTAAAGAAACGCAGTTCCTAAAACCCTCATTGCTACAAATGGAAAAAAAAAATCTTGCTTAGAAAGACAGGGAATCTTGCTTTGCAAAAGGAAAAAAGTTAGCTGAACTTTCCTCCCATGATATTCCAACTCAAGAAATTATTCTTTAATTTTATAAAATATTCTTTGAAATTATAAGCTACATATATTCAATATTTAACCCAAAAGAGACAAAAGCACTCCATTCTGGGTTATGCCATTGATCTATAGCTTGTTTACTTTTTATCATTAAGAAATGAACAAAAGATCACTGAAATACTTTATCTAGTTATTCTATAGAGGGTAAAATTCCATACATCTAAAAAATAAATTGAAGTCATTAATCACAAATTCTATACTCCTTTATAACTGGCCCCCAACTCTGTCTTCCCTGACAAGTTCATGACTCAGCATTAACTTGGAAATTTATCAGTAATTATTTGCAAATATTTTGCATTCCCATACTTATATCCACATAGAGAAAAAAATCATAAAGTAGGGAAGATTAGAAGGAAGACAAGATGTTTTAAGTGTTATATAAAGAATTTTGATTTTATTTTAAGAGCAATGAAAAGATAATAAAGGCTTTTAAGCAGGGGAGAAATGTGCTGATTTGTATATTAAAAGATCACTCTGTAGCAGTGGGGTAGATATGATGGTAGATCTGGATAAGGGCACTATAAACAAGAATGGAAAGAAATATACATGCGAGAAATATTTCTGACATGAAATTATTAAGATTTGGTATGGACTGTAATAAGAAGCTCAGATAGAGAAATAAATCAATTATAACCCTCTAGGGCTTTGGTTTGAGCAAATGGACAAATTACAATGCCATTTTCCCCATTATGTGTCACTACTGTTTCCTTATTGGAAGTTTTTATTCTACATCTGCTGACTTCCCAGATAAGCTGTGAGATCCCATAAAAGGGTGGCATATTATTTCTCCGTGTGTACCTGTGTCTAGCAGAGTGCTTAGCTGCAGCATTTTCTACAGACTACAAGTTAGTATAAAAAGATCAAAAGTACCCACCCACTGGTAAAGGTCAGTTTTCATTCCAATCCCAAAGAAAGGCAATGCCAAAGAATGCTCAAACTACTGTACAATTGCACTCATCTCACACGCTAGTAAAGTAATGTTCAAAATTCCCCAAGCCAGGCTTCAGCAATATGTGAACCATGAACTTCCACACGTTCAAGCTGGTTTTAGAAAAGGCAGAGGAACCAGAGATCAAATTGCCAGCATCCAAAGGATCATCGAACAAGCAAGAGAGTTCCAGAAAAACATCTATTTCTGCTTTATTGACTATGCCAAAGCCTTTGACTGTGTGGATCACAATAAACTGTGGAAAATTCTTCAGGAGATGGGAATACCAGACCACCTGACCTGCCTCTTGAGAAATCTGTATGCAGGTCAGGAAGCAACAGTTAGAATTGGACATTGGACAATAGACTGGTTCTAAATAGGAAAAGGAGTCCGTCAAGGCTGTATATTGTCACCCTGCTTATTTAACTTATATGCAGAGTACATCATGAGAAACGCTGGGCTGGAAGAAGCATGAGCTGGAATCAAGATTGCTGGGAGAAATATCAATAACCTCAGATATGCAGATGACACCACACTTATGGCATAAAGTGAAGAAGAACTAAAGAGCCTCTTGATGAAAGTGAAAGAGGAGAGTGAAAAAGTTGGCCTAAAGCTCAACATTCAGAAAACTAAGATCATGGCATCCAGTCCTATCACTTCATGGCAAATAGATGGAGAAACAGTGTCAGACTTTATTTTTTTGGGCTCCAAAATCACTGCAGATTATGATTGCAGCCATGAAATTAAAAGACACTTGCTCCTTGGAAGGAAAGTTATGACCAACCTAGACAGCATATTAAAAAGCAGAGACATTACTTTGTCAACAAAGGTCCATCTAGTCAAGGCTATGGTTTTTTCAGTAGTCAGTTATGGATGTGAGAGTTGGACTATAAAGAAAGCTGAACACTGAAGAATTGATGCTTTTGAACTGTGGTGTTGAAAAAGACTCTTGAGAGTCCCTTGGATTGCAAGGAGATCCAACCAGTCCATCCTAAAGATCAGTCCTGGGTGTTCACTGGAAGGACTGATGTTGAAGCTGAAACACCACTACTTTGGCCACCTGATGCGAAGAGCTGACTCATTTGAAAAGACCCTGATCCTGGGAAAGATTGAGGGCAGGAGGCGAAGGGGATGACAGAGGATGAGATGGCTGGATGGCATCACCAACACAATGGACATGGGTTTGGGTAGACTTCGGCAGTTGGTGATGGACAGGGAGGCCTGGCATGCTGCGGTTCTTGGGGTCGCAAAGAGTTGGACACGACCGAGCAACTGTACTGAACCCACCCCCTACAAGCACCTGATTTATTTAGCCAAGGATACAGAAAACATACTGTTAATTTCTGTGCATCTTCCCTTGACTTCTAGGGTTCATATAAAGACGAGGTGGATTTGCTGTATAAGAAAAGCTTAATATCCTGCAGTACTGGAGCCCCTTTAATATTTACTACTCAGAAAGAATGTACACAAACGTTTATACTAATGTTTATATTTAGGAGAATGTTACCATGTTTGTTTAGCAGTATGTTAACATGATCTTGTTAGTTCATACATTTAACTTAGTGTCAGTAAGGCAACATCCTCAACTAAGTGAAAAGGCTATGAGCATACTGACATTTCTGTAGGCTTTCCTTGCTTCTTTCTATCTAGCATCCCAAAGAGTGGTTTCACTTTATCAGTACATGGCAGGTGCCCCTAGAAAAAACCTCATTAGAATTTGAAATTAGTCCTCTTCAGTATGCCACTGCATACTAAGTCCCGAGCATAGCACCTAGTTCTGAATGATACTGTTTAAATACAGAATAGATAAATAAATGAAGATATGAATATCTATTAGATAAACACTGAAGGAACCATCCAATTTATAGTTCATACACTACTAAGTTCATAGTCTTTTGTAAGGATATAATTATGATATAATAAGTAGATGTATGTTATAAATCTAAATGAATTATTATATGAATTATAATCCATGCAAATTTTTCAAATCCTTAGATTGCCATCCTACAGCCACAACAGAACTCTGACCATAATTATTGGTAAAACCACAGTAATATAGTTCAGAACTAGTATCATTTAATTATATTTTAAAAACTGATTTAGAATTGTCATAATTTTTTTATTGGGGCTTCCCTGGTGGCTCAGCTGGTAGAGAATCCACCTACAATGTGGGAGGCCTGGGTTCGATCCCTGGGTTGAAAAGATCCCCTGGAGAAGAGAACAGCTGCCCACTCCAGTAGTCTGGCCTGGAGAATTCCATTGCCTGTGTAGTCCATGGCATGGCAAAGAGTTGGAAAGTTAATTCAACTTTTACGACTGGATTGGATTTAGAGTTGTCAGAGAATTTCTTATTAAGGTCTTGAAAAGTAAACTCTAGTTTTTAAGACTGGATATACAAGTACTATTCAAATTTGTAGACATTTTCTTTTAATGTTTTCCCTTGTAGCTTAAAGACAGCTACTACTGTATGCGCTCAGTCGTGTCTGAATCTTTGCAACCCCATGGACTGTAGCCCATGAGGCTCCTCTGTCCATGAAATGAATGTTCCAGGCAGGAATACTAGACTAGGTTGCCATTTCCTACTCCAGGGGATCTTCTCAACCCAGGGATCGAACCTACTCTCTTGTGTCTCCTGCAGTGGCAGGCAGATTCTTTAGCACTAGTGCCGCCTGGGAAGCCCCTGTTACTGCCTAAATGGGGTAAAACTTACTCCTTAAATAGTCAGGACTAGATTAAACTAGATCATGCTGTATAATACAAAAATAAGAGTGCCTGGTCTATAGAAAAACCAGCTGAAACTTCTGGTTCCTGACAAGTAGACATATTACCCCTATTCTTCCCATTAATTAAATATAAAAACCCTGAACACAATTACAGGTGGTCCTTTATCTACAATAGTTTGACAATGACTTTTCAACTTAACAATAGTATGAAAGCAATATGCATTCAGTAGAAATTGTACTTAGAATTTTGAACTTTGATTTTTCCTGGGCTAGTAGCATCCTAAAAGATACTCCTGCATGATGGTGGGCAGCAGAAGAGAGCTGCAGCTCCAGCTAGTCATACAGTCACAAGTGTAAACAGCCATGTACAACTTACAACCATTCTATACCCATACAGCCATTTCATTTTTCACTTTCAGTATACTAGTTAGTAAATTACATGAGATATTTAACACCTTATTATAAAATGGGTTTTGTATGAGATGATTTTCCCAACTGCAGGCATATTTAAGTGTTCAGATGCATTTAAGTTAATGTAGGCTAAGATATGACATCAGGTAGGGGGTAGTTATATAGCTTCCCTGATGGCTCAGATGGTAAAGAATCTGCCTGCAATGCAGGAGACCTGGGTTCAATCCCTGGGTTGGGAAGATCCCCTGGAGAAGGGAATGGCAACCCACTCAGTATTCTTGCCTGGAGAATTCCTCGGACAGAGGAGCCTGGAGAGCTACAGTCCATGGGTTGCAAAGAGTCAGACATGACTGAGTAACTAAGCGCACAGGGTAGTTATGGGATTCCCGGTTGGCACTAGTAGTAAAGAACCTGCCTGCCAATGCAGGAGATGTAAGGGATGTGGGTTCGATCCCTTGGTCAGAAAGATCCCCTAGAGTAGGGCATAGCAACCCACTCCAATATTCTTTCATGGAGAATTCCTTGAACAGAAGAGCCTGGCATGCTACAGTCCATGGAGTCACAAAGAGTTGGACACAAAAGTGACTTAGCAAGCATTCAGGGTAGGTATATTAAATGCTTTTTAAACTTACAATATGTTAAACTTAGGATGGGCTTATCAAGACAGAACCTCATCAACAGCTGAGGAAAATCTGTACATAAAACAAATACAGGAAGACTCCAAAAGGCAAAGAGAAGGATAGGATAAGGACCTTAGGAGTGAGGAACAACACTAGAAGAACAAATCACAGTGATAAGTTCCACAGCTTTCTTCTTTCCTCCTAAAATTCTCGATTTAGTACTGGAGAAATGCCAAAAGACACAAACAAAATGTCTCAAGGAAAGTCTGCTCTCTCAAGCCAAAGAACCAGGAAAGGGACAGACTAGCAGGACAGAAATCTTATTGATAATAACCACCTCTACTCTAGCCATATACCACTGGAGAAAGAAGAAGAAAACAGCCTAGCTCTTTCTATCAATGAAACCAGATAAGAAGCCTGGACTTCCACGCCTATCAAGTGGCAATGAGGCATCCTTCCACACCACCTTCAACGTGATGTCAGCAGGGGTCACGTTAGCAGTTAAGACTCCCACCCTTCCTGGCAGTAACAGTGTGACCTTCTCCCTCAGGCATGATGGCATCAGAGGTTTGCTAAAGTAAAAGAGTTAAATAAGATCCAGGGTCTCAAAACATAATACTACAATATCCAAGAGACTACTGAAAATCACTTATCATACCAAGAACAAAGATCTCAACCTGATTGTGAAATAACTAAGAAATGATAGCAAGATAACATACAAGTCAGAATTACTTGATAAGGATTTTAAAACAGCCATGATTAAAATGCTCCAGTGAATGGTTATGTATTATCTTGAAAAAAATAGAAAATCTCAGCAAATAAATAAGAGATATAAAGAAAAATCAAACAAATTCTAGAACTGAAATCACAATACCTAAAATAAAAAATTTTTAAAAAAAACCCTCACTGCATGGGCTAAATAAGAGATGCCAGACAAAAGAGGGAAGAATTTTGAAGACAGAACAATAAAAATTACCCAGTTTGGACAATGGAGATAAAATAGTCTAAAAAGTAAAATGAACAAAGCTTCAGAGACCAGCAGGACAATACTAAAAGATCTAACATATATATTAATTGAGTCCCAGACTAAGAATAATGTGGGGCTGAAAAAAATATTTGAAGAAATAATGGCCAAAACTCCCTAAATTTGATAAAAGGTACATATTTAGAGATTCAAGGAAAGTATAAAACTCCCAAAAGAATAAACAGAAACAAATCTGTGCCAAAACATATCATAATCAAAATTTTAAAAGTTAAGAAAAAGTAAAAATTGTTAAAAAATACCTAGAGAGAATGATGTATTACTTTCAAGGGAGCAATGATTCAACTAACAAAGTATTTTTCATCAGAAACCATGGAGGCCAGAAAGAAGTGGTATAGTCTTCCAGAGCAAAAAAAAAAAAAAAAAAATTGCCAACCTAGAATACTCTATCCACTGGAAATATCTCTTATAAATGAAGGTGAAGACATTTAGGTAAAGAAAAACTTAAGAGAATGTTTGGCCTACCTTAAAAGACAGTCTAAAGAAAAGCACTAAACCTTAGAGATAAATAAAAACCTAATTCTAAAAATAAGTTCAAGTGACATATAGGAAAGGGGGAAAAGGGAAACTGAGGAATCAGAAAATAATAACAGTAGATTTTGTTATAATATATCAATAATGTATGATATAATGTCAACATGTAAAAACATAACATTTCTACATACTGGCAATATACAATCAGAAACCAAAACTAAAGTCATAATACCATTCATAATAGCTTCAAAAGTTACTTTGTACAAATCTAACAACAGCAGCTTCCCAGGTGGTGCACTGGTAAAGAAGCTGTCTGCCAATTCAGGAGACATAAGATATGTGGGTTTGATCCCTGGGTCGGGAAGATCCCTTGGAGAATGGCATGGGAACTCACTCCAGTATTCTTGCCTCGAGAATCCTGTGAACAAAGTAGCCTGGTGGGCTATATATAGTCCATAGTGTCACAAAGAGTTGGATGCAACTTAGCATGCATGCATGCAACAACGGTATTAGACATACAGAAACTGCATGCTAAAACTATAAAACCCTGATAAAAGAAAATCTCAACAAATTAAGTGTTCATGGAATAGAGGACTCAATGTGGTTAATATGTCAATTCTCTAAGCACAATTTCTGTCAAAATTCCCACAAGATTTTGGTTTTCAAGCTATTTTTTAAACCTATTTTTACAGGTAGAATTTTTATGGAAAAGCAAAGGGATTAGAAAAGCCGAAACAACTTGAAAAACAATAAAGCTGTTTGACTCACACTGAGTTCAAGGCTTATTATAGAGTTACAGAAATCAAAACAGTGTAGGGGTCACAGAAGTTTAGAAATTCATATTAATGGAATAAAAGAGAGTCTTGTAATAGACCCACAGAAATATAGTCAGCTGATATTTAACAGTTACAAAGGCAATTTACTGGAGAAGGAATAGTCTTTTCAAAAATGATGTTGATACGACTAGACATTTATCTTTGTAAATAATGAACTTCAACCTATAACTCATACCCTATACGGAACTTAACTAAAAATGGATTGCAGAGCTAAATAGAAAGCTTTTTAAGAGAAAACACTGGATAAATACTTGTGACTTCAGGTCAGAAAAATAGATATTAGATATGACATCAAAGCCATAGTCCATAAAAGAAAATCTATTAGAAAGTTGAACTTTACCAAATTAAACCTTTTGTCATGCAAAAGACACTATTCTAGGAATAAAAAGGCAATATACAGACTGGGAGAAATCATACATTGATTTTTGCAAGTCATATATTTGATTAAGCTCTTGCATATAGAATATATAAATAATAAGTATTATTTAATAAACAATCAAAAAAAGAGTTGAAGAGACATTCATAAAAGAAAATATAAATACAGCAAATAAGCATGTGAAAGGTCATTACCATTAGTCATTAGGGAAATACAAATTGATATCACAATGGAATATCAATACACTCCTATGGGAATGGTCTTAAAAAAGTGCTGACAAAAACATGGAGCAACAGGCTCATATGAATTCCTGAGAGGAATAAGAATGGCATAGCCACTCTGGAAAACAGTTTGGCAGTTTCTTAGTTAAAAGTACATCAAAGATACACATAGTAGGGTCACTCCCTACTATGGGTATACACTCTAAAGAATCAAAAAGCTATGTTCACATAAAAATCTATTTGCAGCAGAAAATTATACACAGTCACAAAAATCTAGAAAGGACCCAAGTAGTCTTCAAGAGACAGACAAACTGTGGTAAATCTATACAATGAAATTTTCTTGTTGTTTTGTTACTAAGTCAAGTACAACTCTTTGACCCCATTGACCATAGTCCAACAGACTCCTCTGTCCATGGGATTTCCCAGGCAGGAATACTAGAGTGGGTTGCCATGTTCTCTTCCAAGGAATCTTCCTGACCCAGGGATCGAACCTGTGTCTACTGCTTTGCAGAAGGATTCTTTACCACTGAACCACCAGGGAAGCCATATGATGCAATGTCATTTAGCAAAAAAAAAAAAAAAAAAAAGGAACAAACTGGATGAACCAACATGAATAAATCTCAAAGGCATTATGCCAAATGAAAGAAGCCAGTTTCAAAAAGATACAGCTTATATGATTCCATGCATATGACATTCTGAAAAAAAGGCAAAGCTCTAGGGAGGGAGAACAAATCAGTGGTTGTCAGGTGTTAGGGATGGTGGGAGGATTTGACTACAAGTGGATAGGACTAGGAAATTTTTTGAGATGATAGAACTAGGCTGTATCCTGATTGTAGTCATAGTTACTCAAATCTATTTGTATATGTGTGTTATAACTCAAAATACTATGCTGAACATGTACTATATAAAAATTAAAAATGAAAAAAAATCAGTCTTTATGTGCAAACTAACTTCAATGAATAAGAAGACATGTTTCCATGTTTCCTTTCTTATTGTTTTATTATGATACTTCTGGGGCTTCCCTCCTAGCTTAGTAAAACATCTGCTTGCAATGCAGGAGACCCCAGTTTGATTCCTAGGTTGGGAAGATACCCTGGAGAAGGGATAGGCTATCCACTCCAGTATTCTTGGGTTTCCCTGGTGGCTCAGACAGTAAAGAATCACCTGCAATGTGGGAGACCTGGGTTCAATCCCTAGGTTGGGAAGATCTTCTGTAGGATGAGGAGGCATGGCAACCCACTCTAGTATTCTTGTCTGGAGAATCCCATGGCCAGAGGAGACTGGTGGGCTACAGTCCATGGGGTCAAAAAGAGTCAGACACGACTGAGTGACTAAGCACAGCACAGCACATGATACTTCAAGTTTAATTTTTAACATCATTCTTCATTAGAATATTTAATACTGAACATGTTTCCAAGAAAGCTCCCTGAGACTGGAAGTTTGATGTTCTCATTTCATTCACCAAGCAGACTGCCTGTCACACACACAGCACACACAGCAGTAACTCAAAACACAATTCTTAACTGAATAAATGTTTCACAAAATAACCCACCCCCAAAACATCATTACATGACCAAAAGTTTATACTGATATTTAGCACTCTTAAAGGTTATCACCTCAAACTTCACTATTTTTTAATAAATTAAAACTGATCTGAAAAATAGCTATCTTACAATGAGTATCACATTAATAAATTTAAATGAATTTCAGGAGGAAAAATCCATACTGTTAATGACTCAGCATTCAACTGATAAATGATAGAAAATTTAATTTATAGAGATACTGGTGACACACACATATTTCAGGGTGAACAGACTAGGATTCTAAAAGTTTCAAAACTTTCTTTAAAAGGCTTTATTAGTTTTTCTTCAGTTCTATTTCATTGACGAATAAAATAAACCCCAAAGAAACATCACTGACAACTAACCTCTGCTTGCGTTTTCTGGATTAGATCTCATGATTAGTTAGATTAGGTTTAACACTTAATTCATTTTATCCAAAAAGATCACTAAAGATTGTCGGAGAAAGTACTAACACATGCTACACCACAGATAAACCCTATGAAAATATTATGATAAGTGAAAGAACTTAGTCACAAAGAACCACATATCATATGATTCCATTTATATGAGATGTCCAGAATAGGTAAATCTATAGACACAGAAAGCAGATTAGTGGTTAGCTAAAGGGTGGGAAGCAATGCAGGTAACAGGTAAACTATATGCGGTTTTTTGAGGGAGTGAGTAATGAAAATATCTAAAATTTATTGTGATAATGGGTATACAGCTACCTGAATATTCTGAAAACCACTGGGTGAACTACATGCCTTGTGAATTATATCTCAACAAAGCTATCAATAACTCTCAGGGAACATATCTGGGACAAATCTATAAAAATTTGCAAGATAAACTTTATTATCAGCATCAATCATTTAATATTAATAGAGTGTAGTGCATTTTAAGAGATAATTAGAAGAATATATTTAAATCTGATGTGATCATTTCTTCAAAAGTTTATCATCACATGGAAAAGATGGTAACTTAAGTTCCATGTATTATTATATAATATGTAAAATAAGATTCTAATACAGGGATGACAATTCAATGATCTTTAATTACATTATGCCACATGATACTAAATTCTAGTAATCTAAAAGACATCCTGTCTTTCAAAAAAAAAATCACATCATCTGAGTATCAAAAATTAAATAAAGAAATAGTTAAGTAGCAAAAAAGGCTAATTATGTTGGTCTAACTCTTTTTTGTTTCCCAAAAAAAGTGCTCTTTCTATGGCAAGCTGAATATAATAGGCTGTGAATTAGAAGATCAAGGAAGCAAACTGTATGTTTTCTAAAATATGAGTATCCTTCATCAAGTTTTATACTTAGGGCGGCTAAAAGACCTATGTGGAGGGATCAGCATTAAGCCCAAAGGACACACAGTGCACAGCAAGAAAGAAAGCAATTCCCTCGTGGCGTTTGCAGGTCACTACCAAGGACCATGTTAGCAGATCCACACCAGACCCTTAACAGGCAGTTCTGCTGCTACCAGTAATTAGCTTGGACAGCTCTGGCTCCAAGAATAGCAGCAAGGCTACACCATAATGAGCTCAGCTGGGATTAGCAGGACAGGGCAGGGAACCAAGAGAGCTCAGGCATTCTGCATCGCCTATGTATCTAGGAGATCAAACAAGGATGGCTGGCTAGGTTATCCCCTCTCCACCTCATTCCAGAAATGAAGCACGGCAGTGTCTAAAATACAGGCTAATGAAGAGCGACACCTCCAACAGATGAGAGCCACATTAATTAACACAATCCCTAGATCATATAATACAGTTTCGGCAAGAGCTAGCAAATGTGCAACTTGTTATTGCATTATACATACATATATATTAAAAAGTCAATCTTTTTTCTTTACCTTTACTGGCAAACCAGATTATTTCATTTTCTAAATTTTATAAAGAATTTCTCTCATGGCCTTTAAGATAGAAAACATTTCTCTCAGATGTTTATCTAAGTACACATTATTTAAAAAAGAAACTCACTTTTGAATCATTAGCTCCTGGTTCTCCCTTTTGAAATAGGCCAGTTCATTCCATACAGCATCAGAATCTTCATGTTGAAGTTGTTGAGGATCTACTCTCTTTACTTTCCTGATTTCCATCCTATTTTTAAAATGAAATTGCTTTCTTACTTAACATGTTCAAAGTGCAATAAAATTCATTTACACATTCCCTAACATTGAAAAATATCTACTAACCAAGTATCTCTTTTTTTTTTTACAAATGAAATGAGACTTTTTATTGAAATTAACTTTCTAATGATATTCATGCCATAACTTCAGGGTAATCATTTGGAATTGAGACTTCTCTTGAAGTACAGCTAGTGTCACATAGGTACCCAATTTCTACTGAGGTTCACTATGGAAAGAATTTCCTAAAACCTAAGCATGTAGAAATTAAAATCTTAGATCATGATTTCCTAAACTGCTACTATGGAAAGTAAACTTTTAAGTGGACACATGATATTCTCTGGTCTATTTCTCTCATTCATTCTACTAGTAATAAAACATACATTGCAAAAATGTCAGTTTCTAAAAAAGGACTATAAGCAATCCACACATCTAGAACTTGCTGCCAACCAATCTGACTGTGGTTTATGTCTTTGGTCTTAAAATAAGCAGTTATCAGTGGACATCAGATAGTTAGCAAGTAGTCTTCATCCTTCTGGTGACTACTAGAAAGTGCCTGCTAAGTCACAGAGGCTAAACCCAGGACAAACAGATTTAACATTGGTTTACTGACAAGCAATATGAAACACTTTCTGTTCTTCAAAAAAAAAAAAAAAAATTAGATGTGACAATTATCTAGAAAACATGCCAAATGCCCTTTATGTTCTCATTTTCTGTACATAAAACAAACTCTTCATTTTTATTTTGTAAAAGTGCTGTACTGGCCAATTTAGAAACAGTATTTCTCTATAGAACAGACCAATGTGTATCATCAACATTGCCCTAAAGGATCCATCTCAGAAGATGAGAGGGTAGTAGATTTTTCTGTACTCATTCAGTCCTTTGCCCTCTGTTGATACTGTTAACAGGGGAGCCACTTACGACTAACCAAGATCTGAACACCTGTTCGGAGCAATTGAACTGAGACCGCCCATTCATTCAGATAAGCTGCAGAACTAACTGATGGATAGTAAAGATTTTCAAACTGCATACTAGGTTGAAATAGTTTTAAGACAGTTAACTACACATGTTAATTTCATATTTCTCATATATTTCAAATAAGTAAACACTTTGAGTTATATACATTGTAACATCAGCATTTTGTTTATTTAAAGTAGTTTTTTAATCACATGGATATGAACTATTTTTGCTTTAAGATATACTTTTATTAAGTTATTCTATAGATATTAAAAGTATATACAATAATTCATCATCTATGTCATGATTTCTGCAAATTATAGGAAAATGCATAGTTATTATAAACATTTCTATTTTCATTTATTATATTCTCTATGTAAAAATTCTCACTAAAGATCTGACTATGAAATGATTTCTTTAAAATCAAACAAAAGCCATTAAGGCACCTATATGATGCTACTCCATTCTAGTTAATATTTAGGGAAATGCCTTTATGAGCTATGTAACTCACACGCCACTGCCTTCTTCCCACTGTTTTAATTGCTCTTTTACTGCTCTGTAGTTGGTCTGTAACATCTGTAGCCTTTCTTTGCGTTTTTCATGGGCATCTCTTAGCTCATCATTTTCTTGGTTCTGTAGAACACAAAAAAGCAAGTATACAAGTTTGAAGAATACATAAGCATAATGTTACAGATAAAAGACTACCAATCTAAGTATAAAATTCAAAAGAAAATGGCATGTAAATATAATTTGTAATAATCATTTAAGCAGAAGTAAATTTGTGATTTATTTACAATTTATTACAAATAAATTAATGTAATAATCATTTAATCCTAAAGTCAGAGAACAGATTTACTTGATAAATTTGAGATACTCACTGCATTTTGAAAAGTCATTTCAGTAATCTCAAAATTCTGGCATCAAATTAATTTCATTCTTTCCTTTTTGTTAATTAGATATATACACATATTTCTGTATCAATCTTACATATTAAAATTTTTTTCTTTTCCAAAATTTGTCCATACATAAAGCATGACTATTTTGTTATTTGTAAGTGCACATATAATTAGTATAAGGACACTAATCATAATAAGACCAGTTCTCTAACTCATGGATTCATAATTAGTTTGTTAAAATGCACAAAGATTACACAGGAGGAAGAAAATCAGTTTGGACCTATGTTAAAAGTGACACAGTTTAACATTTTGGATTGAAACATAAAGAACTGAAATGGGAAAGTTGGACTTTCGAAGCACTCTTGAAGAAATCAGAATAGACAGTTCAAATATTACTAGGGTAGACAGTTATAGTCAATGACTTCTAAATGTTTTAAATAAAACACATGCATAAATCTTCACTTTTCAACATGACCACAAAATGAACATATATATAGGCCAAACTGTCAGTCCTCAGGGGATGTATTTATGTTACTCATGAACTGTGTTTCTCAAAGTAAAATAAGTAATGTGAGGAGTCTTTTATTTTACCCTCGGTCATTTCAAATTTGTTTTTTAAACTCTTCATTTTCTGTATGAAAGAACTTGCATACTTATTCAGTGCAGGTAACAAGTACTCTCTAAAATTATAGTAAGCTGAGAGGAGTAGGAACATGGCAGCCAGAAAGATCTGAATTCCATTCTTGAAGTTTTCTCCTGGTAGCTGCATAATCTTAAGAACACTATTTAAATTAATTCAATTTCTTTTACTATAGAATGTGGAAAAGAACACAAAAATTTATACCATGATAACAAAATTAAATGAAGTAACATACAGGCAAAGCTCCCAGGTCTGTTCTTACCCAAGAGAGGCACAAAGCAAGTGAGCTTTTTACTCTGTCCTCTTCCCAAGAACTAACTATGATGCCCTTATCATTTATAAGCCAAATTTATGGTTTCACTGACTTATCGGTCTCTCATTACAACGAGATAATATCTTACAGAGTCAGAATTATTTTACTCCAATTCTACCTGTCTCAACAGTATAGATATGTTGCCATTATACTCTGAATATACATCTAGTAGGATAACTTCAATAATTCTCTTAAGTAGTTACTAGGAAGTATTTGAGCCATGTGTGTACCAAGTGGTCCGTACATCACACGGGAATGCAAGTGCTCGACGAAAATGCTATCTCTGAACAGGGGAAATTAGAATAAATGTTATCCTAAAGAATTTTAGGAGATATTAATCATAGCCACTGCATAGTTACTTGCTAAAAAGTAATATGGTGTAATATCATGATTAAAAATTCAAGATACTGAATTCAATTTTGTTTTAATTGAAGAACCATATATTAAGAACCTATTATATGCAGGGTGGTAAGTGCTGCTAAGAGTTCAACACCTGCTGCTCAAATTTACTAAATTTTACCTTGACAATCTACTTAAATCCAGTGTGTTTCTATTTCTGCATCTTCAAAATAGAAGCTACTGATATCTCTTCTTCTAAGACACAAAGAATGATATAACTTTGATCTTGAGTTTCCCATACTGTTGGTAAACAATCTGACCTCTTTTACCAATAAACTTCCCATTTTTACAGACGTGAAATAATTTAAGTTAGCCAAATATAAGAATGATAATCAACAATCTTTTCTCATAAATGAACAAAAGTTAAATATTCTTATTAGGATTCTGTTTATGAATGAATAAAATTTATGAGGAATTTAAATAAGATACAATATAAATAAAATAATTTAATTATAAGAAATGTACATACATTAGATTCATGTCAAAACAATTTTGAAATAAGCATATAAACTGAATACTGTTAGACAATTCTATTTATTTTTTAATTTTTTTAAGTTTTTAAATTTTTTTTCATTTATTTTTATTAGTTGGAGGCTAATTACTTTACAATATTGTAGTGGTTTTGCCATACATTGACATAAATCAGCCATGGATTTACATGTGTTCCCCATCCCGATCCCCCCTCCCGCCTCCCTCCCCATCCCATTCCTCTGGGGACAATTCTAAAAATAGTTTTGTGTAATTCTTCTTCATTGACTTAAAGTCCCTCCCTGTAAACTCTTAGAGTAAATTTCTTAAAAGTTATTACAAACAAATGCACTGTTGTGGAATTTTTAAGTCTGTGCTAGAATCCCTAGAAATTCTGAGTAAATAGAACCTAAAAGATTGACCAAGAATTAAATATTAATAGAATAGGATATCCAAATTTTATATTACCTTTCACAATAATTTTCTGTTGAATTACTGGAACAAGTTGAGTTTCTTATTCAGAGTACTGTCATTATTTTAGCATTTTAAAGTACTGCCTCAGCTACCATTAATCATTGAAACTATATCCAATGCTTTCCCTAATTCTTAAGTAGAAATCAACTATACTCTGACTCAGAAAAGAAGGTTGAACACTGAAGAATTGATCCTTTCGAACTGTTGTGCTAGAGAAGACTCGAGAGTCCCTTGGACTGCAAGGAGGTCAAACCAGTCAATCCTAAAGGAGATCAACCCTGAATATTCATTGGAAAGACTGATGCTGAAGCTGAAGCTCCAATACTTTGGCCACCTGGTAGGAAGAGCTGACTCATTTGAGAAGACCTTGATGCTAGGAAAGATTGAGGGCAGGAGGAGAAGGGGGTGACAGAAGACTAGATGGTTGGATGGCATCACTGACTCAATGGACATAAGTTTGAGCAAACTCCAGGAGATAGTGAGGATAGGGAAGCCTGGCATACTACAGTCCATGGGGACATAACTTAGTGACTAAACAACAACTCAATAAAAAGTTCCTTAGTTCTACATATCAATTACCATGTACCAGGCTCTGTACTAGGCATAGCAATTAATCAAAGAACCTGATGTGGCCACTTCTGATTCCTAAACCTTTAGCATAATATACCCACTATCAGTAAATAGTTTAGGTTTTCTTACAATAACTGAAATAAGTGATTCCTTCAATTAAGTAGTGATTAGGAAAACAGTTTTATTGATAAGCTTTCCCCTTTAATTTTACATGCTTCATAATTATACCTACCACTAGAATGTTTATATAATTCTTATAATTCTTAAAAATTTGTATAAATGTTTTTATTCTTATAAAATTTTAAAAGACATACTTCTTATAAAATTCTTAAAATCCAAACTATTAAAACAAAATCAAACTAAATATTATTTGGTAAATTGATTTGATAGACAACTTAAAATAATAATTATATTACATTTTTCTCCTTTGATAAAACTGTTATCAAATTATAATACATGGGTCAAATTGGTCTTAGAGATGATCATTCCTTTAGCCTACTTCAGAAACAGTAAAATTTTATAAAAATGTAAATATAAGATAGAGTGTACATATATAGCTCAAAGAAAAATGACTTTACCAACTTAACTGCAAGAGCAGATGCTGGCTGAAATTATCAGTCAAAAGTTGGATATCTCAAAAGAAATATTTAAAAAGAATAATAAAATTAATTTTTTTCTTATTCTAACAAATTCAAGTTTACTGTAACTTGCAATATGATTATTTAAGTCCCATCAGCCTTATGATAGCCTAACTCTAAACAACAGTACATCATTTGGGAAATATCCTCAAAGATCTTAGAACAAAATCAACTATAAAAACTGAAAAATACATTTAATATCACTAATTACTACATTTTCCTTTGAGGATACATCCTAAAGTTCCCCATGGATTGTCGCTGAATTAGGTCCACTTATTAGGTCATTCAATAAAATATTTACAGAATACCTTCTTGTGTATTTTGCAATTAAACTAAAGGCTCTAACTTCTGTGTACAAACAAGTCTTAACGGCTAAAACACTAGAAAATAGCAAAGCTGTATTAACTTACTTTCTTTAATGATGTTTATAATTCTACTTTGAAATGGTAAGAACAGAAATGTTTCTTGATCGAATCATCTAGTTTGCTCAAAGGCTTCTTGACAGTATATGGCAATAAGAGCATGAACACTATTAATAAAACAGTGGCTCAATCTTCAGCGTATGGTAGCAAGGTTATTTAAATTAAAAGAAAAAAACTTTTATAAAATACCAAGGAGTCCATGATATATAACTTCAGCAGAATGTATAAACTTCATGAATATTAGAGCATTGAAAAATAAAAGACATAAACTGTCAAAGGACATACTGATGTTATTAAATGGCATAGAAAAGTCCTAAAAGAATAAAATTGCGAAATGCATGAAAGTCAGTAAAGCACAGGTTCACGGCACTAGTAATTTAAGGACAGTAAAAATTTCATAAAGCTCTGATGCTTTGTTTTCCAAATTACATTTTATAATTCACTATACCCATGAAGTCAGGATTTGAAAATGGATAGGATTTTTATAATAATAGCTTACATCTTTATTATTATTGTCTCTATAATTACATTGGTTGCCCCTCTTGAAAACAGATACAACTAGCCACAAAAGAGAGCTTAGTAAGATGATGTATTAATATTTATATAACATTCAGTATTAAAATAATATGCACAAATAGCATATCAATGTATCAGAGTTTATATACATATGTACCACAGGCTCCTAAAACTTCTTTGACCATCCCTTCCTTCCTTCAATCCACCACAGTGATCAACTTGGGACCGTAAAGCTACCTACCATGCCATGGAGCATGTCTTCTATCTTTAGTGTTTTCAAGAGTAACTTCCACGGAACAACAGTCCTTGAGGAAATATTAATAGGTATAAAGTAAATCTGGGAAACAATTTATCTCTACCTTCCTATAGATTCACAATGCACCATGATATACTAAAGGATCACAAAAATAGAAAGATATTAATCCACTGCTTATATAATTAAGCAAAGAACATTTTGTCTGTCATGTTCCCATTAGCTTCTTGCAGAACAGGGTTCAAAACAATACCAGCATGGAAAGAGTATGACAAATATTCAATGTGTATTAGTGGGGAATGGTCTTCAAAAGAGCTCCATGATCCCAATGTATTTTAAACACCACAAGACACTGTTATGGGTTGAAATAAATCTCTCCAAGAAGTTATGTTGGAGTGCTAACCCCTACTACCTCAGAAGGTGACTGGGATTTTGTGATTTTGTTGGAGATAGAGTCTTTATAGAGGTTAGCAAGTTAAAATGAGAAAGTGAAAGTGTTAGTTGCTCAATGGTGTTCGACTCTTTGCGACTCCATGGACTGTAGCCTGCCAGGCTCCTATAAACATGGGATTTCCCAGGCAAGAATATTGGAGTGGGTTGCCATTTCCTTCTCCAGGGAGTCTTCCTGCCTCAAGGATCGAACCCAGGTCTCCTGCATTGCAGGCAAACTCTTTACAGTCTGAACCACCAGGAAACCTCCAAAATAAGATAGGGTGCGTCCTAATCCAATATGACTGGTCTTCATAAAAAGGAGAAATTTAGACAGAGAAAGAGACATTAATAGAGGGAAGGTGATATGAAGACATAAGGAGAAGGCCATCTATCAGGAAAAGGAATGGAACAGATTTTTCCCACACAGACCTCGGTAGGAACTAATAACCCTGTTGACAGCTTGATTTTGGACTTCTCTAGCATCCAGAATTTTGACACAAAACATTTCTGTTCTTTTAAGCTAGCCAGTTTATATTAATAGTAGCTTGTCACAGCAGCCCCAAGGAAACAAACACAAACACATCATCAATTCCTATCTTATACTCACATGTACATGAGTAATAATGGTAGTATTAGTAACATTGCCTAATGCTGGAGAAGATAGAAACAAGTCTTCTGTCTTCACTACATATGAGTTATACTCACTAAAGTCAGGTTGTAAATTAAAAAGTGCCCTGTTCCCAACTACTTGTCTTAGAGTTGTTTTACTATACATGTTTTATTTACCCAAGATCTTCCCTGGTGGCTCAGGTGGTAAAGAATCCGCCTGCAATATGGGAGACCCAGGTTCAACCCCTAGGTTAGCAAGATCCCCTGGAGAAGGGAATGGCAACTCACTCCAGTATTCTTGGCTGGAGAATTCCATGGACAGAGGAGCCTATGGACATTTTGCTAAATGCCCTTAGAGTGCCTTTTTCATATAATTATTTTGTTCTATTAAATTGAGAAAGTCTTTCCTCCAAATGACAAAATACAAAGAAACAAAATTTGCTCTCATTTTTTTGTTTATTTTGCAAATCTGTGAAAGAAAACAAACATTTGAAATTCAAGATTATCAATTAACTTGAAAGAAGATACAGAAAAATATAAATGAAAAAGAAATTATATGAAAAGTAATTTTACTCTAAAAATAAACTTGAGGCCTCATCCCAAAGAGCTGTTGTTAGAAAAAAAGAATGAGCAGATAAATTAGTATGTTTCTGAGACTCTCTGAAACAAGAAATTCAAGAAGTGGAAGAAAATAGACCTAAAAATGTCTGAAACTGCTCTACTGATTCCTGGCAAAAACAAGAAGACTCAGACTTTTGGGGGCAAAGTGGAGGTCCTCTACTATTAAATGGGATATGTGATGGTTATATTTTTATGTTATCTTGATCCCCCAAGTATTTAGTTAATCACTATTTCTGGGTGTATCTGTGAGGGTGTTTTTGTATGAAATTAATTTTTGAATCAACAGACTAAATATAGCAGATTGCCCTTCCCAAACTGATGGGCTTCATCCAACCAACTGAGGGCTTGAACAGAATAAAAGAATGAGGAAGAAAGGATTTGTTCTTTCTGCTTGATGGTCTTTGACCTGGGATACTGGTCTGCTTTCAGACTCAGAATGGGACTGGAACTTACATCAACAGCTCTCCTGGTTCTCAGGCCTTTGGACTCAGACTGGAACTATACTATTATCTCTCCTGGATTTCCAGCTTAACATCTACAGATCTTGGATCTCTGACTCCATAATCAAGTGATCGTGTAAGTCAATTCTTGTTAGAGTAAATCAGTCAATCCTTCTATCTACCTACATATACATACATACACACACACACACACACATACACACATATATGTATTTCAGAATAATGGTACCTCATTTAGGGAAGACTAAAGGATTATATTTTATTGCTTCTATTTTTTTTAGAGAATCAGATTAACAGAGGATAGAAGAAGGCTTCGTACGTGAATTTCAACAATTATGAAAAAGAAGGATGATGGCATCGTAAACATACCCATAATATCCTGTGAATACCTACACGTTTACACTAATACACTAGATTCTAACTACTCACTCAGCATCATTATTTTTCTCCTCTTATAAAAGTGACTGCACAATGCTTAGCTAATTGCATACATTACAAATGAGTAAATGAATGAGCAAATAACTGCAGGGGTATAAATTTCAAGTAGGCTAAATGCTAGCAAGTTGATGTCATCTGATCATTTTGTTAGGGGAAGCACAATGACTGAAACTGCCCACCCTGGCCAGGCATCACAGTAACTATCTGCCTGAGTTATTTTACAACAGGAGTCCCGGTGAGAAACACGGAACTAACAAGCCACCACTAACTAGAGGCGTTCAGGAAAGGTCAAAAGGAAATAACACATGTCCGACCACCTCCCAGAATCCTTCTTGCTGATACCATCCTGGCTGAGCAATGAGTACACCACCAGGAAGGACTCTGAGTCAGAATGATTAGCCAAAGACAACCCGGAAACTCATCCCATCGCCATAAAACCAGAGACTTTGAGCCACTTGGCAGAACAGTTCTCCTGGGTTCCCTTACCCTACTGCTCTACCCCCAGGCACCTCTGCCCAATAAAGTCTCTTCCTTTGTCAGCTCATGTGACTCCTCAGACTATTCACTGCCCAGTGTAAGACAAGAGCCCACTCTCAGGCCCTGCAAGGGGTCCCCCTTCCTGCAACAATTTTATTTTGGAGAGTAACAATAGATGATAATTATCCTTTGTTTTTGAACTAATAGTTTAACTCTGAATAAATATAAAACAATTCTTTGGGAAAAGCAGAAAAAATACTATTAGTTGTGGCTTATGGCTAACTATTCCTCTAAATTATATTTTGCTCTATTGCACAAATAATGTAAGTAAAAACATTTTCCTCCTAAGAATCATTTATATGACAAAGAATCTAAGCTTTAAATATATGGATTCTCACCATGTATAAATTGGCCTTTCCATAGAATATTATAAAACTATTTGAGATTCAGTTAAATGGCTAAATCTCAAATAGTGTTGGCTTTCCAATAGTTGTGAATGAAGAATGACAACTTTAGCCATTTTAAATTCACAGAAAAATTAAGCCCTCAATATAGTCACATAAAAGCGCTTCCCTACACACAACCACCTTCTTCTGAGAAAAATAATTCACAAATTTTGAGTTGGAAAGTACAAACTCTTAAAGATAGAACAATAAAGATTTACCATTCTTAAAGACTGGTAGAACATGAATACAAATGTCTTATATTTTGAGAAAAATACAGCTGAAATGGAAAAAATAACATATTTATTTGTCACTTTGACTATGTAATTTTTCTATAAAGGACAATTTTAAGTAGTCTGGGCTAGGTCACCATAGTTGCTAACTCACATTTCTTACCAGAAATTCTCTTTCCATTTGTTATAGTTCTATTTTTTTTTTTTTTGTCTCTGAGAAACTATAGGAAACTTATTTCCAACACTGAGTCAAATTATCCCCTGTAATTTTAAAATAGTGAATATATATTTAGTTCTCAACTAGTAAAATTTTTTATTACTTTGTGATCCTCAGAAATAGTAAGAACTAGACACACTGATGATACATTTTTTATACATGTAATTAAATTCAGGAAAATTAAATGATAACCAGTAATTTGTGAAAAGAATGTTTACTTTGGTATATTCTTACCTATGAAAGGTTATTACTAAAGAAATCATTTAATGTTCACCTTTAGTTGTAGTGCCTTCTCTAAGTTTTCAATCTTTCTTTCAGCTTTTCTCAGCTTCTTAAGTTCCTCTGAGTCTGCGAAAGAGCTCTTTGGGGACAAAGACCTTGAACGTTTCACAGGTGGTTCCTCGAGAATAAAACAAGGACATGGTTGAGCTAGTTGGAACACTGGATTATGAAAGACATGCAAAATTAAAGAACAAGTAATTTTGAATACTAATAATGAATTATAAAAAAAAAAAAAATCCTGCATGGAATACCAGAGAAATAACAAGCGGAATTACCACAGTGCTACCGCTAAAGGTTTCTCTGTGACTCGTTAATGAGAATATTCATTTACATTTACATTGTTTCTTTCAGAATAATGATGTCCCATTAGGGAAGACTAAAGGGTTATGGACTCAGAAATGCAAGAAGCCTCATTACAAAGGAGGGGATGGAGGCTGGTCTAATTGCTCTACGAGGGTCCAAGGTTACACTTGATAGGACAACCTGAAACAAGAGGGAAAGGGTTTCTTTCCCTTTGAAATAGTTTAACACACTGTGAAGTCGAAGGAACAATATGCTTGAGGAATATAAATACAACAGACAGTAGATCTTACACCATAATGACCATATGGTCATTAACTATAATGTGGCTAACTAGAGACGAGAATGTGTGTTTATATTATGTACAGCTTCATATACCAATCTGGAGAAGGAATATGTGAAAGCAACTATTAAGCTGGGCAACATATTGCTCATACTTACTGCATGTCCTTATGAAAAAGAAAGAAAATTCTGTTCAAAATATCACTCTCATTTTCTTGATTTTTTTAAAAAAAGCAATGAAACATCAAAGCAGTACATTTTTAAAGTTCAGCCATATAGCACAAAATCAAATTAGATTCTATTCAATTTTAGGATTTTTTTTTTCATTTAAATTAAGCTCAATGCGTGAAACTATTCCAAAATTGCAAGAAACATATATGCATTTATGTTTAAATATATACACATATAGATAATATATATAATAAAGCTCATTCTTCTGAAAATTACTAATAATATTAGAGGTAATAAATAAGAATGCCACATAAACATGAGTCTCATTTTAAATATTTCTTTTACTAAGACAGTTTGTCTTACTCACAGGAAAATTCAAAAGAATGAGAAACAATTATCTTAAAAACATGATTTTCTACTTTAAAAAATATTTTCTACTGCTGAAGTAAAAAGTGTGAGAAATATACCTCTTAAACTCTTTACTTTTAGGAAAAGTTTACTTCAATTCATATAGAAAGAATATATTTACAGTCTGATATTCTTGACTTTTTATATTAGTCAATGTTCATAGAATCTTTTGCAGCATAACAAGAACATTCAATAAATACTATGAAAAGGAAAAGCTGAGACATTAATAAATAAGAATCATGTTACAAAAAATTTACTTTTTCTCCACTGTTACACCTTTAACTCTGAAAATATGTAACTGCATGTATTAATATTACATTTCAATTTATAATTTATATTCCACATGAATAGTATTTTAAATATCACATCCAAATGAAATAGAAACATTAAGAAATATTTTTCTTCTGATGAAAATTAGAACATTGAGTTAAGGGCTAATACCACATTAAAATTTCTACTTAGATTAATTTATCTATAGATTAGATAGATGAGGCATACTTAGCAAAACTTTTTAATATAAGAATGTTAATTTACTGCAAAAGAGGCATATCACTACTAATAAATTTAGTTAATTAAATTAGGAAGATATTACTCAATCTTAAGAAAGGGAAAACTTGCCAGTCCCAATCATGATTTTATAAAACATCTGACACATGATATTTTTTAAAAGCTTTCAGAAATATAAACAGAGAAGTAAATGATGCTGTTCATTTTTTAACTTCATCACTTGCCTTGCCAGCCTCATCCTGACAAATTCACAAAATGACGAATGTCCCTACCTTACGTTTCCCTTCAGTACTTGTCAAGATGCTCTTGTCTGAGGAACCCTTGTTGGTAGATCTGTTCTCTGACAGTTTTTCATTTGCTATTTTCAGTTTCTCCTGTAAATACTCAATTTCAGACTTCTGTGAGACCATTAAGGTTTCTAAGCTCGATAAAGATGGCTGTTGAGAAACCTGTTTAAAAAAAGCATGTATCTTACATTATTTACACATTCATGCAAATATTTATATGTTATTATATAAATCATAAGTATTCCAAGAAAGAATATTTCATTTTAAAAATAAATTATAAACCTGCATTAGCTAAGCTTCTATCCTCCTTATAGAATGGCATTTTCCAATAAAATAACCAAGAGTTTATATACAAATTTTTATAAATATGTCTGTCATGCAGATTTTTAGAAGAAAAAATTTAAAGCATGGATGCATGATATATACAACTTATCTATAAAATTATTTCAAATTAATGATTATACACATAAGTATTTCCTCAGTAAATACTCAATGCAATACCACTGAATATAAGCCTCAGAAAAGTGAACCAACAGCACTATAGTAACTAGCTTTTAATGCATTATAATTTATTAATAACAACTCAACTGAGATTTTTTAAAAGTCAACAGAGTTTACATTATTCTCCTTTGAAACTCATTCCCATGTCACATAAACTGTTAATGGTAAGCACCACATTTTAGCAACAGAAATCACAGGAAAATTAAGTTTGTAGGAAACCTGTTCATGAAAACTAACATTCCACAAAATTGTACCACCATCTTTACCAAATATATTTGAGACCATTAAAATCCATGCACACACATTATTTCAAAATAACCATTCGTTCACACACACACACGCAAAACAACACTAGATCATAGTGAAACAATGTATTTGTTGATTTCCAGGAAAGAAAAGTCAGTACTTATGATTTTAATATTATCAATATGGATGCAATAGCCCTGAAAAAGGTTTCATTTAAAATATGGATAGCCCCATCCTTCCTAAATGATATTTCTAAGGATTATAAGAAAAATATGTATGCTTAACTTTTCCAAACTAACAATGAGAAATATTATTTTTTTCTAAGTTTGATTACTTTTCCTTTTTTTTAGGGGATAGGCATATTTTTCCTAATTCTAACCTATAATTTTTATAAAGAGAAAGATCATCTCAGTATACTATTATCATACTATTACATTATACTATCTATTATAATCTATTATATATATAGTATCTATATATATATAGTATACTAGATACAGTATAGCATAGTATACTATACTATTACATTATACTATGTTATGCTATAACATACTACTGTACTTTCCTCATACATAAGTCACCTGATATGTTTCCCAATCTTTATTCTGTCACAACACTATATATTTTTCTCGGAATGTTGTTTATATTTTATGTTTACCACACTTATAACATTAATTTATACTCTATTAGCTTGCACTGAACATCAAATTAAAATAGTTTAAGCACTTTTTCCCCAAACTCTAAAAGACTTTTGACCTGTTCTTTCTCTTCCTTTAAACCACTGTACATCTTTTATTTATTCTTTCCTCTTTTGTAACGAATTTATGATGCTTATAAATATTTCCTTTGATTGGCCTGCCAATCTGAACAATTTACAAAGGCTACCTAAACCTTGGAACAGGAGTTCTGGCTTTATTAAATAAAATTATAAAGAATATATTAACATTCCATCATTTGCCAAAGACATTTTAAATAAACTTTCAAAGTCAAACAAAAATTTAAAAAAAAACAAGAAAAACATGACTTTAGTTATTGTTATAGCCAATAAGCAATCCTGTGCTCTTTAACAAATGAGTTTTCTAAGTCATTAGTGGGTTATAATACAATAGATAAGAATATAAAAAAAACATGAATGTTTGGTCAAGAAGCTGCAATCAGAAATAATTACAATATTTATCAAGAAACTGAAAAAGTCCAACAGTGGACATTGCTACTATAATAATATAAGATTTCTTATTTAGGCAGCATTCCTTTAAAATTCCTCAGAAAATAGTAACAGAACTTCAAAACTAGAAAATACTATTCAACTAGTACTTAACTCAAGCTCACATAGGAGTCATAATGTAAATAAAAAAGTAAAATGAGTTTGTTTTTAAATTACAGCTTTAGAATTCCTTCAACAGGGACACTTTGTATTCATGTTGAACATACAGATATATACTTTACTTTCACAAGGAAATGTATGCCTGTTCCCAGTTTTTCAGAAGTGTAGTCTTCTCTCCCTTGTCCTTTAACCCTTTTGCTAGGGATACATGCAGAAGAAGTATTTCACTTTTATTGTAATATGACCACTTTTAAAATAATAAGTAAAATGAAATATCAAGTCACAGTCACTTTCATTTCTGAGGAAATAAGGAGGGTATTTGTGGTAGTAGCTATTTAGCGACAGCCAGTTGTTTTCATAGAGAAAAGTGGTGCACTAATGCCAGATTTACTGATTTTTCAAAAGAATGGAAGAATTCAAATTTCTAAGAGAAATCTAATTTTAAAAGGTTGGCCAGACTCAGTTTGTGACTGTTGTAGCTTGAAAACATGGTGGTGGGACTATAAACAGGAACACATTTCCTATGGAAATTTTGAATATGAATCAAAGAACAGAAAATTGTACCCAGCTTTTAACTTTGTTCTAATCATGCTGAAGGTTGATAAAGATATACATGATAAATGCTGAGTGAGGAAACCACATGTTATAGAAGAATACAGAATACTGTACAGAAATAGGTTTCACCAAACCCTGAAATTTATAGCATTGTTTCTGAATGGAGGTAAATTTTCATCATATGTATATGAATTTCCTTAATTTTTAACATTGAACATGGAACATCTCACTAAATAGTTTTAAAAATGTATTTTTTCTGCAAATAAAAGGAATAAAAAATTCAGTGTAAAAATTTCAGTACAGACAGGGGAAATATAAATGAAAGTCTCTCCATAATATCATCTCTCCAAATTCACTAATGATAAATTTGGAATATACTTCCCATACTTTAAAGAGAAAAGGAAAACTGTTTTAATATACACTTTAAATTGCTTTTCTATTACTAATTTTATTTTTTAGAACAGCTTTATATTTACAGAAAAACTGAGCAGATACTAAAGTGTATCCCACTTCCACCTACCTAGTTTTTCCTATTATTAACAACTAAAATGAATATGATACATTTATTTAAATTAATGAACCAATTTTCATATATTATTTTGACTGAAGTCATTGGTTTATTCAAATTTCCATACTTTTCACCTCATATCCTCTTCTGTTCAAGGATACCACATACATTTCACCTGTCATGTCAGCAACTTGGCTGGGATAGATTCTCAGACTTTTATTTTTGCTGACATTGACAGTTTCACAGAGTGTTATTCAAGTTTATCATAGGATGGCCCTACATTGGAGTTTGTCTATGTTTTTATCATGATTAGACTGGGTTTATGAAATTGGGGATGGAATATCACACAGGCATCATACCTTATCAAGGGTACACACTTTCAACATGTTTTGACTAATAACATAACCTGATTACACTACCAAAT